>NC_142071.1:7842500-8205000 GCF_059756535.1 Pantherophis guttatus
TGTTGACCATAGTGTGTGGCCATCCCTTTAATGTAGCAGTCCTTAACCTTTCTGGCTCTGTGGACCAGCAGCAGTGGCATCAGATGTGGGGGAAGGGATGGTTTCGTGCAAATGCCTGCTGCTTTTGCAAATGGAGCTTTGTATGCTTGCCCATCCCTTGTATTTGTCATTTCTTTACCCAGAGCAGTTCCCTTGTATTCCTTTTTCTGATTTTCGGTGGTTACCTCTTACGTAATTTTCATTAGTTCCATATTGTAAATAATAAAGAATAATCTAATTTAGCCTCAGTGCATACAGTAGAAAGCATCCACATTAATTTGGGACTAAATTATTGCATGGAAGTAAGGATTTATTCAAATTTTAGACAGGTTAAATAATCCTTATTCGAAATAGGGCTTGATATCTCAGTTTTTGTATTATTTAATTTTAATTTAATTTAATTTAATTAATTCAATTTATATGCCGCCATTCTCCGAAGACTCAGGGCGGCTTACAATGCATTTAAAAAAAACCCATTATGAAAACATTTAAAAATTAAAACATTAAAACCCATTCACACCATTGATGGCTAGATCTCACACGATCGGAACAGCGAGATCAACGGCCCCAGGCCTGCCAGAATAGCCAGATCTTCACCGCTATTTGGAAGCCCAATAGGGTGGGGATGGTCCGGACCTCAGGAAGTAACTGGTTCCAGAGAGCTGGGGCAGCCACAGAGAAGGCCCTCCCCTGCGGCCCCACCAGCCGGCATTGTTTAGCTGACGGGATCCGGAGGAGACCAACTGTGTGGGATCTTACTGGTCGCTGGGAGCTATGTGGTAGAAGGTGGTCTCGAAGATAACCTGGCCCTGAGCCATGTAGGGCTTTAAAGGTAATAACCAATACCTTGAATTATGCCCAGAGACCAATAGTGAGCCAATGGAACTCGCGGAGAATTGGTGTAATGTGGGTGTATCTAGGCACACCCACAATAGCTCGCGCGGCTGCATTCTGGACCAACTGTAGTCTCCAAACACTTTTCAAGGGTAGCCCCATGTAGAACGTGTTGCAATAATCTAACCGTGAGGTGACATTATTATCTAGTAACAGGGTATTGTTAACTATTAGCAAACTATACTTTAATTGGAAGTTCTATTTTTAATCTCATTGAGCACATGAAATGAAAAGAAGAAGGAGAAAATAAGTTTAAGCCTTTCTTCAATTTATTTAACTATGGATAGCAAGAGTGTGATTAATCTAAAGCTACCTCACAGTGAAAATCCAAATATAGATTTAACAGATGATAGTTTGCTTTCTTAATCGTGCTGCTACATCCATTTACAAGACTATCTTGGGAGGTCAGTTAAATCTTCCTTGAACCAGAATTATTAACCAATAAGGGAACTGTAATCCCAACACATCTAAAGGTCATGGAGTTGAGTTAGAAAGTGTTAATCTTAAAGGATGATGACTAGTTAAAGCAGGGGTGAAATCCAGCAGGTTCTGACAGGTTCTGGAGAACCGGCAGTGGAAATTTTGAGCAGTTCAGAGAACCTGCAAATACCACCTCTGGCTGGCCCCAGAGTGGGGTGGGAATGGGGATTTTGCAGTATCCTTCCCCTGCCACGCCCACCAAGCCACGCCCACAGAACCGGTAGTAAAAAAAATTGGATTTCACCACTGAGTTAAAGTCATTCATGAAATGAGGTTTATTGTATATCAATTGTTTTCCTAGGCTAAATTTGATGCCCAGAGTTGGTTCCGAGTTGGGTAGCACCTAAATTAAAATAATTGAATAAATAAATACATTCTAGCCAATTCTCAACAGTGGCTCTTAGGAAAAACTCTTATTGCATGGGTGAGAAATGCCAGGGCTTGGAGCAATATAATTTTCAACTAATTGTCTCTATGTTTCTGTGATTTCATCAAATCTATTCATAGCCTTTTCTCTTTATCTTTTAGATATCATCATCATTGTTGTAACTGTGGTGGTCTCTGTAGCCACGGCCATCCTCCTTGCAGTTCTCTTCGGCTTCTACATTTTAAAGAAGAAACAAAAAGACAGGTGAAGCTTTTGAATGTTCTCAGTTAAGCTTCTTTTAAGTGTGGGGAGATTACCAGTTTGCTGACTCTCATAAAAACAGTACTGGTGGGTTCTCCCGACTTAATGGAGAGGCTAAATGTATACTGACTTGGAAAAAGCTGTATAAAACTAGATATTCAGTTCATGACATCTCTCATTGAAGTTACTAGATGTTAACTGAATTATAGTATGAACTGAAGTATAGTACATGTACAAAACAAAACAGTTCGAGGATATCAGCAGTTTTCAGGTAACTAGTTAACAGGAGGGCGAAGGGAGGGAGGGAGGGAGGGAGGAAGAAAGGGAGGGAGGGAGGAGGGAGACATTTAATGTATTTCCAGTGTTACCTTGACTTTGATGTTGGGTATCCTATCCTAACTATAATGTTCTATTCTTTTATGGCAGCATTCACAAAAGTGCACCTGCAACCACAAATCCTTCTTTCTCTGGTCCAGATCAGAAGAGGAAACAGCATCTTGGTTCAGTGTCCAATGATCTAGAGGTGAGAGGTCAAATGGGCTGCCTGAGCAGAGTAGAACGCTGAAATTTTATAAAATGCTTTATCTATTGGCTTCATAATAGGTCATAAGAAGAATGGTTCTCCAGGGGCAATTTAAGGGTGGGTTTAGAAGCTCTTTACCCCACGCACAATGCCAAGAACAAGAAACAAGATGTTGAAACTGTGCTAAAAGTGGGAGCTTTTCATCGACACACAGACAAAATGCTTACCTTTTTTATTTGTTATACATAGAAACATGTTACCATGTTCTCCCGAAAATAAGACCCTGTCTTATATTCTTTTAAACCCTGAAATAAGTGCTTGGCCATGCACTCAAAAGCCCGATTGGGCTTATTATCAGGGGATGTCTTATTTGGGGGAAAACGGGGTATTGCTTCTATTGCCATGACTGTAAGATAAGATCAATCAACTTGTTGTGGCTCCGTTACCTGAGCCTGTGTCATCGGCAGGAGAGGACTCCGAGAGTGAAGGAGAGGAGTTGGCAAGGCCTCCCTCTCCAGGACCCTCCTCTCTGGCAATGCCTTCGGTGCAAGGGCAAGAGATAAGGCCGGGGCCAAGCATGTCCATGCAGCCATAGGTGGACAGTGATGAGGGAAATGAGACTTGGCTGGATCCTCGACAGCGTCGTAGAGATAAGCGCGCGCAACAGAAGAAAAGGCGTGCCAGGGATTAAGCTGAGTCACTGGACCACACCCCACAGGGTATAAAAGGGGGTGAGGTGGCCATTCAGACTCTGTGACAGACAAAACTAACTACTATCGAGTCACATTGCATCTCTGGAAACAACATTATCGGCCTTGGATTTATTTTACGAACTGGACAATTCTTGACTGTGTGTATTTTGTTTTGAGTAAAGTTCTTGGCAAGCAACTACTGGGTTGCTGCCAAGCTTCTTATCGGAAGAATTGGTTGTCTGCCAGTTTATTTAACCCCCGGCTGTCTGTTTGTGGGCGTGGGACGGGGACAGAACACAACTGTTATCTTTCAAGATGCAACACAACTCTTTGTTGTTTTCAAAAACAAAAATAACACAATTGCTATAAATACTGAACTAACCTATTGTTTGCACAATAAATTCAATAGAATGTGTTTGGAAAGAAAGCAACACAAAACAATTAAGGTTAACTTTAATGGAATTAATGTATGTATGGAAGTGCACCTACAAGGCTTCTAACTGATCTGACTAAGTATTTGAAGATATTGGCTTTAAAACCAATATACTCAAACAGTCTGACTGTTTCTTCCTTTCAGATAAATTCTTCCAGATTTCTCCTCCCAATTCCATTCCAAGGAAATACACCAAAAGTCCAAGTTGTGAGTAAAATTCAATGGAACAATACTTGCATATGAGTCTAAAGCAGTCTCTAACAAACAAAATACATATATTTCACAAATAAAATAAAATATGCTGTGTATTGTCAGTGGTCTAAATGTACATATTATATTGAGTCAAGTAAGATTTATTTTATTTCAGGTTAGCATGTTGTATGAATCAGAATATTGTAGTTTATCAATCATGGTTTATGGTTAGTGTAAACTAAGCATTGTGGCTCATGCAATACCTTATGATTAGAATAAGATAGCGTATTGTGATATGTGAATATAGTTACTTGACAAATGTGAAGGATTTTAAACAAATGTGAAAAAATTGTCTCTAATTTATTAATGTTCATTGAGTCCAGCAGTACCCACTGGACTCAATGTACTTCTTTACATTGAGCAGATATAGAGAGATTGTAATTGTACTTTTAAAAAAATAGATATGCATATAAGATTTTTTTTTCAAATTTAGCAACTTTTAAGATCTAGAATATTGCAAATGAAAAACAAATAATCTACACACTTTTTAACCTGACTGTTGAAAAATCCATACTAGTATTCTGAAACACAATAAGTCATTTCTGATTATTTAAATTATTATTTCCTTTCTGCACTCTAAATCTCTGTATAGAGTAGGGATAATCTGCATAATATCCAATGTTATAGGAACATCATGATTTTATCGTAAGGGAGTTCTACAAAATTAGGGAATTCACACACATTCTTAGAAAAATCAACCGGATTAAACTGATACTATTTCATTATTAACAGAAAATCCCAGCTGAACCATTAAGACACACATATGAAAATGCCAGAATGGTAAGTTTCTAAATGAATGGTCATTTGATCTAACAACTTCAGAATACTGGTAGACATTCCCTCTGATTCTACTAATTCCCTGACAATTCCACCCCTACCCCCTCTTTTGGAGTGTCATGCCTCATTCTGTTTAGCCTATAGAAAAGTGAAAATCTTATGGGATGAGTATTTTTGAAGACAAGAAATCAACTGTTCTCTGTTCTGTAATTAACATCTGCTGCTTGCAATTACTGCAAGTTCAAATCTCACCAGGCTCAAGGTTGACTCAGCCTTCCATCCTTTCAAAGGTAGATAAAATGAGGACCCAGATTGTGGGGGCAATAAGCTGACTTTGTATAAATATAAAAAGTATGAAGGCTATTGCTTAACGCATTGTAAGCTGCCCTAAGTCTCCAGAGAAGGGAGGCATATAAATTAAAGCAAAAAAAAAACAAACCACATTGTTCTTCATCTACAAATGCTAATATGGAGTATTATGCTTAAACTTCCCAAACTGTTCATTAACGTACAGTAGTATTTTCTACAGTGCATTTCCAGCAGAGGTTTTTTTTCATAAACTGGTAACAAATCAATTGGAGATGCAAATTATTGGATTATGTCAATTATCCACAAACATTCTAAATTCTGTTCTGAATTAGGCAGATTTCAAGAAAATAACCAATGACAGGCCAATCATTATGAGTGAAGTATATCAATGCCCAAAGGGATATATGTAGCCAGAGGGCATTTAAGTGATTTCATGACACATAATGCATCCTTTGACCGGTTTTTGTTGCAACACTGCCAAGGATAAATAGAATAGGACAATCCAGGGGCTAAAATAGTTTAAGGCATTCCTGGGCTGTATTAATGGAAGCATTGTGCCCAGATGTAATGCTTCCATTGAATTCTGGCTGGTTAAATCTTGTTTGCTGAACATATTAGGTACAGTTTTGGGCACCATACTTTAAGAACACTGTGGAGCATGTTGCAAAGATTGAGTGATAATAGAAGATGTTGAAAGCACTTTTTAAAATGCATGTTGACTACTGTGTGCAAAGGCAACTAAAAAAACCTTCCAATTTTCTTTCCATTTCAGCCCATTGTGAAACCAAATATCCCACCACCTCCAGTTCCAACAGCAAAATCCACCATATATCCATCTATGGTATGTCAGCTTCCTAAACATCACTCTTCCAACATATTTTGTTCCTTTATAGCAGGATGCTAGAGTGAGGCTTTGTGATAATAACTCCTTCTAGCCAGTGTGAAATTTTCACTTTTCCAGACTGCTGGATGAAAAATAAGGCAAAGAACTGCACTTGGAGAAAAACTTCAACTGGTGGGTTACTGGTGGGGATTTTTTTAATGGGCCTGACCCTCCAGGGATTGTGCCTAACCATATAGTAGCTTAAATTGCTTAAATTGCTTGTTGGATACAACCAGACTTTGTAGTCCTTTCTTCCTAATGCCAAGGGAGACATAAAGCCTTTGGAATGTTGCATATCAGGTCTAGATTTGATGCTTTTGTAAAGGGAGGTTGAATTGCCACTAATATATTGAATTGCATTATGAATTGCCTTATTCTTGAATCTCCATCTACCTAGGACAGTTAATCTACAATAGTAACTGTAGGAGAGGACCAGAGAGGTGGGCAAGGTGGGGGGCACAGTTAAATGAGATTAATGTCAGGCACAAAGAAATAGGACCATTCAAAAAATGGAGCATAGAAGATTTATTCAAACCTATACACAAGAATCTAGTCAACTAATAGTCAACACTTGGTAGAGCCTTGGTAGTACAGTGGTCTAAGGCACCCTGTTATTAAGCTGGTTATTAAGACCAGCTGCCTGCAATTACTGCAGGTTCGAATCTCGCCAAGGCTCAAGGTTGACTCAGCCTTCCATCCTTTCTAAGGTAGCTAAATTGAGGACCGAGTTTGTGGGGGCAATAAGCTGACTTTGTATAAATATACAAAAGGATGAAGGCTATTGCTGAGCACATTGTAAGCCGCCCTGTGTCTCCGGAGAAGGGTGGCATATAAATCAAATTAAAAAAAAAACCCACTAAATTGGCACTAGATAAGTGTCAAGAGGATTCAAGTAGGTCTGGACTTGTGACAATGCAGGGAGTCTGAACTGATAATGCATTTAACTCCACCCTCCAATTCTGCTCTTGCTCTTTTGTTCGGTAACAGAGTGATAGTATTCCTACGCAAGCTTTGTCCAAACTCCAGTTTTAATGGGAAAAGGTTGGAACATGTTCCATTATTAAAATACCCCCTTTCTTCAAGTAAGAATTTAAGGGGCCCAGAAACACTCACTTTCCAGATTTTATCCTTGAAAGTTCCTTTTTCAAAGAAACAACTTCCCATAAGAAAACTGAATCTTAGTGCAAAACTTGTAACCCACCATCATGAATTGCCTTTCGAGCAGTGAATCCCACTCTTCATAACCAGCTAAATTGCTTTAAACACATATTCTGAAGAGCTTGGATTACAAAATATCTTGCAGATAAATTATTCAAGAATAGTGCCAGAACATGGGCACTAGGCAGATGCTGGCTCATTTCTTGAAATGTTATATATCACAATAACATCTGTACTGCTTATGCTGGTTCTTTTTTTTTACAACCAAACCCAAGTTTTAGATCAAGACTACAGGATAACTGTAGTTAACTGGAGATTAAAAATAGCCTTCCAGAATCAATATTGCAGCTGCCAAATTCTATTCAGAATGTCCTGGAGCAAAATGCTTTCATTTGGAGTGGGGGGATAGGTAGGCAATATTAAGTAACAAAATTGGTACTTATGCTCTCTATTTTATCCATAAAAGTTCTAAAAATGACCCTTTATCAGTTCAATTTTCAAATATGACCCTCAACTTTCCATACAAACCTGGTGCAGGCAGGTGTAAAATAAGTAAGCAAGAGTAATTCGGTGTAAACATTTATTTGTATCTTATTTCTTTACTTGTTAGAGTTATAAACTACCGAATCAACCAAGGACTCTTGGCTGTTTGCAAATGGCAGTTTAGCAATAATATACTCAGCATATACTAAATGGCTGGTTAATATTTAACAGAAATAAATCTGGGATTTCTCTTACAGTCAAAAATAATGAATCCAGCTCCTTCTTCTGACCTTCAGTCTAAGCCAGCTCCTCCTCCGCCTCCACCCCAGGTAAGAGGCAGGTACTCTATGAAAATACAAAAATGATAAATATGTTAAAGAGTTATGACTTTTTAACTGATCGAGGTAGAAAGATTGAGAGGCTATACTTTGTTCTCATGTGACAAGATTATATTTGGATAGAAAAGTGCCATTATTGGAAATGGCAACATACACGGATCATTGACAAGAATGGTACAAAGGGAATTGCGCCATCTAAGCTAATAAGTCCAAGGTCAAATAATTTAGTTTAGAGAAACTGTCTTTGTGGGATGAAGAAGTTATCTGTGGACAAATGGAACTAGATATACTAGTTCTTTGTTCGGCTGTTAATTCCTAAAATAAAACACCCTGGAGACTTGGATGGGTGGGTACATATTGGCTCTGTTGGGTATAACTTCTCCCAGTGATTTTCCCCCCAAAAGCATGGTCATCAACTTGATCAGTCTGAAACTATCATAATCAATAAAAATACAGTATATTTTTTCAGGAAAAAAAAATCAAAACAACAAAAGCAAAGCTTATTTTGGATGAGGAAAATTTATCTTCTTTACCTATTTATTGTGGCACAGTGATTCAGTGGTTAAGATGTTGGGCTTATTGGCTGGAAAGCTGGCAGCTCAGGTTCCAGATCAAAGTGCCACGTGATGGGATGGATATCTCATCCTTGCCCAACTCCTGCCAAACTAGCAGTTGAAATGCATGTCAATACAAGTAGATAAATAGGTACCACTTTGGTGGGAAGATAACAGCATTCCTCAGCAACACCTCAGTATGCAGTATGCAGTCATTCTGGGCACATGACCATGGAAGTGTCTTTGGACAGCACTGGCTCAATGACCTTGAAACAGAGATGACCACTGCCCCCTATAGTTGGCAATGGCTACTGTAGTAAAATCTGCAGGACTCCTACCTGTTTATTGCTTCCTTCTCTATTCCACTCTGGTTTGTTTTCCACCTTTAGGACTGATGACTTAAATCAATTTATAGAATAGAATAGAATAGAATAGAATAGAATAGAATAGAATAGAATAGAATAGAATAGAATAGAATAGAATAGAATTCTTTATTGGCCAAGTATTTATTTTATTTTTTATTTATTTATTTTTATTAAATTTGTATGATTGGACACACAAGGAAATTGTCTTGGTGCATACACTCTCAGTGTACATAAAAGAGAAGATACATTCGTCAAGAATCATAAGGTACAACACTTAATGATAGTCATAGGGAACAAATAAGCAATCAAATCATATTAGGAAACAGTCAATATAAACCGTAAGGATACCAGCAACAAGGTTACAGTCATACAGTCATAAGTGGGGGGAGATGGGTGATAGGAATGATGAGAAGATTAATAGTAATGCAGACTTAATAACTAGTTTGACAGTGTTGAGGGAATTATTTGTTTAGCAGAGTGATGGCGTTCGGGAAAAACCTGTCCTTGTGTCTAGTTGTTCTGGTGTGCAGTGCTCTATAGCATCATTTTGAGGGTAGGAGTTGAAACAGTTTATGTCCAGGATGCGAGGGGTCTGTAGATATTTTCCCAGCCCTCTTTTTGACTCGTGCAGTATACAGGTCCTCAATGGAAGGCAGATTGGTAGCAATTGTTTTTTCTGCAGTTCTAACGATCCTCTGAAGTCTGTGTCTGTCTTGTTGGGTTGCAAAACCAAACCAGACATATAATGCTTTGCTTTCAGTCATTTGATTTCAATATCTATTTGCTATTGTTTGCAGGCGCTGAAACCCACTAAATAATCTCAGGGTATGAAACAAAACAAGAATCAGAAATGATACCGATTCTCTGATTTCCAAGAAGACCTTTTCCATTTTCTCAGTTTCCATACCTGCAAAGGACAACTGAATGGTGACTTCTTTCCACAAGTTTAATGCTTCCTCTGCAGCGGGGAATGTCTTTTTAACTTTGGGGACAGCATCGCCTGTAGTAAGGATGGGAACTGATAAGAAGATCTTCAGCGTTCTTCCATTATATCCTTGAATATCAAATGGGGAGATCCTAGCAGAGTTGGGATGATTTTGTGAATTGTGAACCGAGCCAAAAGATGCATAGAAGCAAATGATGCCTCCGTAGGAGATTTAAACACCCATCACTGCCAACTGTGGACAAAATCAAAACTAAAGAAATATTTTTTTTGATGCTTGAAGCAGAAGTGGAAACAGAAACTGTCCTGCCTACTGAATTAATCACTTTATTCTCTTGGAGTACAAAATGACTGAGTCTTGCATGATGCCACCAGATTCTTTGACATAAGCGAAGGCTCTTTGAACCTTCTCTCTACCTTTGCAAACAAAGAAGCAGAGATGAGACTTAGGGACTCCAGTGCCTATTGTTTATTGCTCAAGGACTTTTCAAGGTACAATTGTATTAGCTCTGCCAACTTTTTTCATCAGATTCTGCTCCTATTCCCGAAGGCTACATGTAACCTTTGGCTTAATTTCAAAAGCCATTGGCAAGTGACCCTTTCAGGCTTCTAGTAAAGATATTTAGCCCTTTTGGGGTGCTGGCTTGAGAGAAAAGGAATACTTTAAAAAAATAACAAGGGAGATAAAGAAGTGGAATTCCTGGTGCTTTTTGCCTCTGGTCAGCCTTGACCAGTTCCTAGGACATTTGCAGCTGAGTGGTCAAGATAGTGGCTCTGATTATGCCATTGAAGCACCCCCCCCCTTTTACATATGTGCATTAAAAGAGGCAGGGCATTAATGGCATGGCTACAGATTTCATCCTGATTTCTTGATTCCCCTCCCCATGGATACCCCTGAGTATAATTCTAAAGGCCCAGCTGTAATCTGCAATAGGCTTTCATGCTGTCAAAAGCATCTTCTACTGATTCTTGCAGATCAACCTTCTCATAAAGGGAAAGAGTAATGAGCCATCTGCAGGAAAAGAACCAACCAAGGACTCAATAGTTAAACATTGAGCCGCGTATGTTCTTGAGTATTTAAAAGGAAAGTGATAGAGACAGAGATAGAGACAGACATGAAGATCTGATAACTCTAAACGGTAGAAGGAATTCATTATTAGCATTTGAATAGGTTGGGATCCCCTTGGAGGTCATTTTAAGTACTTTCTTTTTGTTACATTACTATTAAAAAAAAAACACTTAAATGCTTAGACCCTTCAAGGATAACATTTTCATTAAGCAGCCAAACAGTTCATGGGTTAAAATGATAGGAAAGGTTAGGAGGCAGGATTCCTTAAAGTAGTACAATATTATTTTTTTTAAAAATGTGCTACTGTTTGAAAGTCAGTTGTGAGACTAAGGGAGCTATCGGGATAGGTGCAATAGGAGCCAAAAGATGTGATTTGAAAAAATGTAATGTGATTTGAAAAAAAAAACAGGTCAAGGAACAGAACCAAAAGTATATAATTTTGTTGAATTTTTTTTTTTTGGTATTTTTTTACTTGTGTTTTAAGTAAGGCCACTTCTGAAATCCTCCACATCTAAAATTCTTTCTGAGTTTGTAAGCTTTTGATTGACTGATCTTGTCTGTGATTTTTCCATTGTATTTTTGTGTGGAAAAGGAAGTGACACTGTTTGCTCAGTTTTCACTTCCTTCGTGTTTCTTCCTCCTCCCTTCTTCATTTTGCACATGAAAAAACACTGCAAAAAAAAAACCAACAACATTGATACACATCTCCACATCCACCCAATTTTATATGTTGTTTTGCTTATTGCAAGAAACACCCAGAACGGGGCGGAATTATGATGCACCTTCTTGGGTTACCACAAGGCTACTGTTTTGCAGTGCTTTTTACTGTCCATTTTGCTCAAAAGGGGGTGCAAAGGCATCAAAGAAACTGAGGCAACCTGTACATGTTTAGGAAATGTCAGTTGAATTGAAATTTGAGAGGAATGACATGGAGAGCTGCCTTGATTGGTGACTTACATTTCTCAGTATGCTTATGGGATTTCTAATACACTACAAAGAAGCAGAAGTTGAGAAAAAGAATGTCAGTTAAATGAATCAAAGATTGAGTGCGCTTGTTTCTCAGTCTAAGTTGGATATACCTTGCACATATGGGAGACATGACTAGGACAGCATAAACCTGTGATTTGGATTTTCAGCTTGAAGGCAATTGGGTCAACTTTCCAACCAGAATAACAGAGTTGGAAGGGACCTTGGAGGTCTTCTAGTCCAAACCTCTGCTCAAGCAAGACATGCTGTACCATCAGAGACAATGATTGTCCAATCTCTTCTTAAAAACCTCCAATATTGGAGCACCCACAACTTTTGGAGGCAAGTCCTTCCACTGTTTAATTGTTAATTGGATCTCTCCTTGATTAGTTTCCATCCATTGCTTCTTGTCCTGCTTTCAGCTGCTTTGGAGAATAAATTGACCGCCTCTTCTTTGTGGCAGTCCCTTAAATATTGGAATACTGATATCATATCACCCCTAGTCCTTCTTTTCATTAAATCTGAATGAGATTCAGACCAGAATCTGAAAGTCAAGAAAAACTGAACTGTTTAATTGAATCAGGTACTTGAAAAATGATCTAAAAATGTAAAAAGCTTTTGCATATATAAAAAGTCCCCTTTCCCCATTAATTCAGGAAAAAAATGTAATTGATTTTCTGAATTGAATTGAAATTAGATTTCAAGATGTTTTTAAAATAGCCTTCGGGTCTGAGTAAACATCTCATGTTCTATCAAAGAAAGTTATGTCATCTTCAGAAAGACAACAGTCAATTACAATTACAACTAATTACAAATAGAACTCCATACTGTAAACAGCTTTCGAAGTTGGCACCTTCAAAGTAGTCAGATAGATAGATTTGACAATCTTAGAATTTTCTAAGCAGCATAATCAAGATTTAACAAGGCATAGAGAGGCAAGCACTTTTTTTAAAAAAAATTGATTTATATGCCGCCCTTCTCCGGAGACTCAGGGCGGCTTACAATGCATTAAGCAATAGCCTTCATCCTTTTGTATATTTATACAAAGTCAGCTTATTGCCCCCACAAACTGGGTCCTCATTTCACCTACCTTAGAAAGGATGGAAGGCTGAGTCAACCTTGAGCCTGGTGAGATTCGAACTTACAGTAATTGCAGACAGCTGGTGTTAATCACAATGCTTTTAGTCTGCTGAGCCACCAGGCCCTTGGCCTGGTGGCTCAGCAGCCACCATGGGCATTTGTGAAGTGGATGGGACATAGTTCTCCACTGCATGTCCTCTGCACCAAAAATAGCCCAGATTGACATGTGGAAATCACCATAAAATGTGCCTTATCTATACTGATTGTACCTGTTCCATCACTTCTCTTCGAGTGGCATTATCTTATTCTAGAGGAGGTGTGGGCGGGCTCTTTAAGTGTCAAATGTTTGTTTTTTTTAAAAGATGAATTGGAATTATACAAGTTTGCAAAGTCTTAAAAGATTTCAACTTTTTATGTGTTCTTATATACGAATGCCAAAATTTTGCATGCTCAGCTGAAATCTTGCATTATTTCATTGTATAACACTGACATCTTGTGGATTTTGGCGCACATCTAGGATTTTGGCTGTTTTAATAGAATTAAATATATTGCCTTTTAATTTTAGGTTTCCAGGTAGGCATAAATCACATGTAGGAAACTTCAAGTTCAATTTGGGAGTCAGGTATAAAAAGAGAATATTCATTTCTGTTAGGAGTGAGGGAGCATATATACTGTCTGGGTGACAGTTATCACCAACCCTTCCTTTCCTGTGTCTAAATTTAGCAAAATTGATTGCTAGATCAGAAGAGGAAGGGATATTCGCATTGGCTTGAATTTAAATACAGAATGGTCCTCAATTTACAATGGCAACTGAGACCAAAATTGTTATCACTGAGTGATGCGATCATAAAGCAAAGGTGTACAAGAAGTGCTGGTTGGGAAGACATCGTAAACCCCCCTCCCCCCCATTCAGAATCACTGTAATTTCAAATTGCTGAAAGAATAATTGTAAATCGAGGACTACTACAGACTTATCCATGAGATTAGATTGTCTAGTTTATAGGGATTAGAAAATTAGTGTACATTAATATACATTGCACATGCTTGTCATCTTGAGGATTTTTAGTGGTGGGGGGAAACAGGGTGCTGGAGAAAAAAAATACTTGCAGGTGAAAAGTAGGATTCTAATTCTCTTCTTGGCATCTGCAATTCCCCTACAGTTTCTCTTCCAGGCCTGTAGAACTGTTAGAAGCAAATGACAAATTGCTAGTCTGGTCAAACGAGAGTTAGTTAAGAGAGTTAGAAGGTTAAATGCAGATCAACTCAATGTTGCATTGAAATCTGCCTTGCAACTTATTGACTGTTTGACCGTTGTAAATAAAGACATTCTTCTGTCTTCTTTTCAGAATGTTTGTGGGTTTATTTCAAACTTGCCTGGTTTGTTTTTTTTCAGTTTATTTTATTGTTGTTATTGGCAGCCGGGACTTCTCTTAAACCTTTCTCTTACACATCTTCCCACCCCAAACTGGAAAACTCAAGGAATTCTTTCCTTGAGGTCTCTGCTAGAAATTAATGGAAACATGGAAAGCCATGGAGGCTGCAAAGTCAACCTGTGCAATATTTTTTTCCCCTTTGCACAAACACTGTTATGTCTAGTTAAATTGTGATTTAAAATATTATGTTATTATTATGTAAAATATGGAATAATACCTCTATTTAAAATGTTCTTATATAAACGCTGCTTATAAAAATAAATATGACCATGTCTTTTTTGTTAAGATGCAAATGTTTGTGATCTGTCCCTTTTTGTGGGTTTATGATCCTCCAAGGACTAACAAGAACCAGGCCAGCCTGGAACCAGATTCTCCAAGGTTCATCTTAGTTATAGGGAAATTCTTCTCTTCTCTTTCAATAAAACAATCAGTTTAACCATTTCTGCTTCATCTTCCTTGCTGTGGAAATAATATGCATTTCTATCTGAACTTAATAATCTTTATCAACTATCGCCATTTATATTAACAAGATTCACTGTATTCTTTCAGATTCTTTCACCTTTCATACTTTTTTTCCCTATCCATTTTAAAACACTGTTTTTCTTTAAAAACATTTCTAAATTCAAAACATTCTAATAGATCTTTTTTTAAAACTTCCTCTTAACATACATATGCTTTGAGATATTAAAATTCCAACTAACTCCGATTAACTCTTTAAATTTAGATCATTCCAAGTTATCATCATAGGATAATTCTGTCAGGTTTTGGGAGGGAAGATTTTTGAGGGGAGAGTTGACTGGAATCCTGAATGGTGAAAGGGACATTTTATCTCAGACAAGGTTAGAAATTGAAGAGTTAGACTTTTTAGTTAGAATAGCCCTGGAGCTTCTGTTGAGGGAAGAAGAGGTGGAGAAGGTGGAGGCGAGCTGACCGAGGCGAGTGGGCAAGCCAGTGACCAGAGGGACATCAGATACCCCAGTGGCCAGCGGAGGTGACCTGAGCTGGGCCAGTGGACGTGACTGGTTGAGAGATTAGAGTAGAATTATGTCCAGAATGATGGACATTGAGACACCCCGCTGAGTGACTGTGTAGTGGGGACGAGCCTGGGTACATATAGAAGAGAAATTCAGACTCTAGCAGCCCTTCCAGGATGGCTCTACCCTATCATATTATTCACAGATGGTAAGCAAATGGAACTCAAATTAAGCTGGTGTGCACTTCTTGTGTACCTTGGAGTTTAATCCCATGCTTCTCTGTCCTGCGATACTCATTTATTTCATTGGGAAAGTGTTGCACAAAATACCTCCACGGATACTGTAACTTTTATTACTCAGAAAGAGCCCATTATTATTTTATTATTATTATTTTTAATTTGATTTATATGCCGCCCTTCTCCGGAGACTCAGGGCGGCTTACAATGTGCTCAGCAATAGCCTTCATCCTTTTGTATATTTATACAAAGTCAGCTTATTGCCCCCATAACTGGGTCCTCAATTTACCTACCTTAGAAAGGATGGAAGGCTGAGTCAACCTTGAGCCTTGGCGAGATTCGAACCTGCAGTAATTGCAGGCAGCTGTCTTAATAACCAGCTTAATAACAGGGTGCCTTAGACCACTGTACTACCAAGGCTCTTTTATTATAAATTATAATTATAAATATAAATTATATATTATAAATCCTCAGCTTGCAAGATTTTCCAAGCTAAGGTATTCAGCTATTCTATTGCTCCCAAATTTGCTCTTTTTCAAAGCTTAATATTCTTGAAACCATTCAAAATAGGTATATTCAAGCCACACCCATGGTTTCAAAATGTATCCAAAACACCACCTTATGTGTAGAGATAGGTATAGACTTATTGGATGCTTAGAGTGTGGTTTCTTCTTACTAACTTTTAGCTGAAAGACAAATGTGTGAGGGGTTCCAGTTCCAGAACTGGAACCCCCAACCCCACTTCTAACTCTTCTCCTGATGGCTTCTCACCCAAGTATTTTTAAAATCAGCCCTACTTAGCTTTCAAGCTCCGTTGGTTGAGTTAAAGAGAGATCCAATTTAGAATTAAGGAGAAATTTTGTGACAGTGAGAACAATTAATCAGTGGGATGGCTTGACTTCAGAAGCTGTGGGTGCTCCATCTCTGGAGGTTTTCAAGAAAAGACTGGACATTCATTTGTCCAGGATGCTACAAAGTCTCTTGCTTGGCCAAAGAATTGGACTAGAACAGGGGTGTCAAACTGGGGCCCACAGGCTGGATGTGTCATGCCCAGGCCACGCCAACCCGGCTCCGCAAAGGCAAAAACATCACGATACATCACATGATGTCATGTGACATGATCAAGTCTGATACTTATGGACTAGAAGATCTCCAAGGTCCCTTCCAGTCCTGTGATTCTATTAAAATTTGATGTGCTGACACTATTACTAATAAAGATTGTCTGAATTCAAAAAGGTGCAAATTCCCTAATTGCAGATTCCTACATTTTTTTTATTGCAAAAGTTTTACAATTACATTTTTACCCCACTTTTCCCCCCAACCCACCCCTCACTCCCCACCCTAACCCCCCCAACCCCCCCAACCCTCCCCCCTGACTTCCACAGAATATAATCCCATCAAAATCCCCTTTTTATAAAACTTGAACCCCTCAAACCCCCTTATAATTTTTTCTCTTCACAATTCATACATTTCTATTTTTATATAGTACTCTCAGTGAAAAGCTATTTGATACTTCCTAACTTGATATTTATTCTGCACATAATCTATCCATTTTTTCCATCCCCATACATAAGTCTCTTGAGATCGGTCTTTTAAATATGCTGAAATCTTTGCCATCTCTGCAAAACTGGCCATCTTCAAAGTCCATTCTTCAATAGTGGGTAGTGCTTCATTTTTCCAATATTTAGCTATCAATAATCTCGCTGCTGTTATCATGTACAATATCAACTTAGTTTCATCCAATGTAAAACCCTTTACTATACCCAATAGAAACAATTGTGGAGAAAATTGAATTTTTTTCTTCAACACATTCTGCATAACCCACCATATTTTTATCCAAAAAGCCTTAACTTTCTTGCAATTCCACCAAACATGATAATATGTAGCATCTAAACAATCACATCTCCAACATTTTGGCTGAACATTAGGATACATACAGGATAATTTCTTGGGATCTAAATGCCATCTGTAAAACATTTTGTAGAAATTTTCCCTCAAATTCTGCGATTGTGTAAATTTAACATTCTGAACCCATATTTTCTCCCATGTTTCCAACATTACTGGTTCTGCAAAATTCTGTGCCCGTTTAATCATACAATCTTTAACCAATTCAGTTTCTGAATTGCAGATTCCTACATTTTTTTATGTTTTAAATAAGCTATTTGTTTAGGCCATGTTTCTACAGTACCTAAAAACTCAGAGGCATCAGTTATAAAGTTTTAGATTTTTAAAAAATGGATTGTATTTTTTTTAAAAAAACAAATCTTTATATGTGGAACAACCCTGACATCTATTGTTCATGACTTTCAACTGCATCCTTAAACACAATAACATGCTATTTATTTGCTATCTGTACGCCAGTAAACAATGCTTGATAATTCTTCCCTCATATTTGGCAAGAAGATTTTGTGAGCAATACAGATAAATGCAGCCCTACAGATATGTGGATTTTGGCAATGTAAAGAGAGTTAGCTTTGCAGTTTCTGGTGCCAATTTTTCTTTGACAGACTTTGTACCAATGATGTGCCAGATAAGGGGTTAGGAATAGGGGGCACCGTTTTGCGGTGGTTCTCCTCCTTCCTCTCCGACCGCTCGCAGTTTGTGTTGGCAGGGGGGCAGAGGTCGACCTCGAGGCACCTCGCATGGGGAGTGCCGCAAGGGTCGGTCCTCACGCCCCTTCTGTTCAACATTTATGTGAAGCCGCTGAGTGAGATCATCCGTGGTTTTGGGGTGAAGTGTCATCTGTACGCTGATGATACTCAGCTGTACATCTCCACCCCAGACCACCCCAACGATGCCCTTAATGTGATGTCTCGCTGCCTGGAGGCCATGCGGGTCTGGATGGGGAGGAACAGGCTCAGACTCAACCCCTCCAAGACTGAGTGGCTGTGGCTTCCGGTGTCCCAATATAGTCAGCAGGTGCCATCGCTGACTATTGGGGGTGAATCTTTGCCCCCCACAGAGAGGGCTCGCAATCTGGGTGTCCTCCTGGATGCACAGCTGTCTTTAGAAGAGCATATGATGGCCGTGGCCAGGGGGGCCTTTTATCAGGTTCGCCTGGTTCTCCAGTTGCAGCCCTTTCTGGACCGGGACGCCTTGCGCACAGTCACTCACGCCCTTGTCACCTCCCGGCTGGACTATTGTAATGCTCTCTACATGGGGCTCCCCTTGAAGAGCACTCGGAGGCTCCAACTGGTCCAGAATGCGGCCGCGTGGGTGGTTATGGGCGCAACTCGTTGTGCCCGCATGACATCTCTCCTGCGCGAGCTGCACTGGCTCCCAGTGGTCTTCCAGGTGCGATTCAAGGTGTTGGTCACCACCTTTAAAGCGCTCCAGGGCATAGGACCCGGGTACCTTCGAGACCGACTTCTGCCACCAGTAGCCTCCCACCGGCCAGTTCGCTCCCACAGAGAGGGTCTCCTCAGGGTGCCATCGGCCAAGTTATGCCGGCTGGCGACACTCAGGGGGAGGGCCTTCTCTGTGGGAGCCCCAGCCCTGTGGAATGAACTGCCCCTGGAAGTGCGTAAGATCCCCGACCTCCGGGTATTTCACTGTGCCCTTAAGACCCTGTTGTTCCGCCAGGCCGGGCTATCAACATGATAAATTTAAATTGGGGTATTTTAAATTTCTGGGGTTTTAAATGGAGCCAAATTTATTTAATAAGTTTAAATTTTAAATTGATGTTTGTCTTGTGTTTTTAAATAGGCTGTACACCGCCCTGAGTCCTTCGGGAGAAGGGCGGTATAGAAATAAAATTATTATTATTATTATTATTATTATTATTATTATTATTATTATTATTATTATTATTATTATTATTATTATTATTATTATTATTATATGGTTAACAGATGGAGAGGAGGGGAACACTAAGTACAGGAGGAAAGATGGAGGCCTTTCCCAACCAAGAAGCCACCTCCAGAATGGTGAACTCCAGTTGGGGCTTCAAGCCAGCTGGCAGAGCCAAGTTTTCTGGCCCTTTTGGAAGGCCAAAAAGGAGGGTACAGATCTTGCTTCTGGTGGGATAATAACCCAAAGGGCAGGAGCCGGGGCAGAAAAGGCTCTTCTAGACAGCATCAGCCAAAATTCCTTCATTGATGGAGGTGCACACCATGCCCCCCCCTTCTGCCACATTGGATGGGGTGGACCAATCCATTGATCTGAGATGGTTCATTTATTTTTCCTTTTCTCTTAAGTCAGGGCACAGGAGGAGGCTGGTCTTTCTCATTTTATATCTCTGCCATAATTACCATTTGAGAGAGACTGGAGTAAGAGAGCAACCAGCTAATAGTGATCCATGGTTGAGGATCAGAGGAGAGTTGGATCACCCCAATCCAAACTCAACACCTTAGTTGCTATGCTATACTTGCTCCTCTCAATGGCAGCTACCTGGCAACGCTTGCATTTACCGCATGGATGGAGAACATTTTCCTCTGAAGGCCACGTGGCTTGCTGGATTGGAAGTTGGACACTGCAGAGATTGGTCTCCTGCTTATAAGTGTATTTTTGTTCACCTTCATATATGCAAAAATCATCTTGGCATAGACTTTAGTCTCTTTCTTGTCAGCTCTCCACCATTTTTGAGAAGCAGCACTGGGAAATTTATTTATTTATTTATTTATTTATTTATTTATTTATTTATTTATTTTATTTCTATACCGCCTTTCTCCCATAGGACTCAAGGCGGTGTACAGTCAAGAAAAATATAGACACACAAACATCATAAAATTGCTAATTAAAATTATTACTTAGTTTGGTCAATTAAATAAAACCCAGAATTAGATAACATTTAAAAAAATCATTCACATGTTCATATGTTTAGCCCCGCCTGTTGGAACATCAGGGTCTTGAGGGCACGGCGGAAAGCACGGAGATCAGAAATGATGGATCTTCCTCCAGCTTCCCAGTCATCACTTGAAAATTGTTGGTTTCTTACTGCCATTGCAACTGGGAAACTGGTTATGTATTCTCAGTTATGCCATTAATCGAGTGGATAGCATAAATCAGGTTATGCGATTGCTTTCCATTAATGATAGAATCTCATGAACGTTTTCCTACCAATCAGCTGATCCTGCAATTCTTGGGCTGGTAAATTACAGTCCCTAAACCACCGAAACTTAGCAGGAAAAAAAAAAAGATGAATTGCAAAGCAGGTTGGCAGCCAATGCAGCTCTTGTACTGACAATTTAACAGAGTTGGAAGGGACTTTGTAGGTCATCTTGTCTAACCCCCTGCCCAAGCATGAGACCCTACACCATTTCTGAAAGATGGCAGTCCAGTCTCTTCTTGAAAGCCTCCAGTGATGAAGCTCCCACAACCTCTGAAGGAAAGCTGTTCCATTGGTTGATTGTTCTCACTGTCAGAAAATGTCTCCTTATTTCTAGGTTGAATCTCTCCTTGACAGAGGTGTTACATTTGCCACCTAAGGGGTCTCCAAAAGTATTGGTGTCAGCGTTCCAGAAAAAAACCCAACTCCAAGTAAAAACTCTGAAGCAAGCATTTTTCAAAGTTCTATTTACTAGAATAGGTAAACTGGCACATCTGGGGAAACCCGAATCTGAGAGGTCCGGGGTTTCCCTCAGTAAATCAAAACCATCCCCTCATTCCTCAGTCGATCACATGCTCCAATCACCATCCATCCCATCTCGAGACAGCACTCCGACCACTCGTTCTCCAGATGCAGGATTGGCCTGACCCAGGGGTGGGTTCTAAATTTTTTTACTACCGGTTCTGTGGGCGTGGTTTATTTTGTGGGTGTGGCTTGGAGGTCATGTGACTAGGTGGGTGTGGCTAGCTGGTCAGAGTCATTTCTGGAAGGTCCTCGCACTTACGACCCGACTCATTTGTTTGCTTTTAACACTGATCAGCTGTAGGACGGCCCTTTGAAGCCCCGCGGCAAGAGTTTAAACAGTTTTTTTCCCTCTAGTCATCAGCTGGGACTCAGGAGGCAGCAATAGATTGGGGGTGGGGCCAAATAAAAGGTAAGAATACCGTGGGTGGGGGGAGGGCGGGGGGTAGAACCGGTTCGGTGACGTCATATCATCACCCCTACCGGCTCAGCCGAACCGGACCGAACCAGGAGGAACCCATCACTGGCCTGACCTTGACTGGACTGGAAGAATGCTATTATGTCTAAAGACAATCCCTCTACTAAATTCCCCCTCCTACTTTCCCACACATGAGAAGGTGGCATCATGGAAGCTTCCGGCTTAATATGGCTTCCAAAGCTGAAAGTTGGCACCACTGCATTCTGGACCAAGTGTAGCTTCCAATAGTCTTCAAGGGTAGTCCCATGTGGGAGATGGACAATAGTTGGCAACAGGATGCTTGCTAATTCCAAGAGTAAGAAGGGTGCCCATGAATTCAGAATTCAAAGCAAAGTACATACTCTTTAAAAGAAATTGCTGAAATTTGAAGATCCATCTTAAGAACACTAACTTGTGAAATCATAATTATGGACACTAAAATCTTGAAATGAGTTTGGTGATGCTGTGAAGTTTAGGATTATTTTTTTTTTAATAGAAGCTGTGCCATTAGATAAAACTGTAAGATGTTAACTTATGCCACCGTGGAAAAATCCATTGCCTTGCCTAGAGGACAGCAGTAAACTCTCAATAAGGGTTTTAGTGTCTTCATTTTGCCAAACAGTTTCCTTTGCAGTAATAATTAGGGTATATGTTTTCTTACTATTTCCTAATCCCTGCCATGAGAAAGTCTAAATGTCAGAGTTTGTATTTATTATTACAGGTTCTTGACACGGATGTGATTTACTGTGCTAGATTTTGTACTTGTTTTTCAAGGATTAGGATCATTTCCTTTGCTGGAACTCTTAATTCTTCCAAAGCTACTAATTAGATTAAAAGATCATTAAGCCAAACAGAATGAAGATTTAATATGTGATGCCATAAGGAGGAAGACCAGTGAAATGCCATCACAAGGCATGTGAAAGTTTTGTAAAGGTAAAACTGGACACTGCCAGGTAAGGCTGTATGAACAAGGTCATCTACGAGGCAAAAGAGCGAAGAGATGCTCTCTTCTTCTGACGTTGCCTTTTGAGCCACTGCTGTAAATGTGGGTTGTCTGTTCTTTTAAAATAAGAGGGTAGTATGGTAGTTAGACAGCCACATAGTTCAGGAATGAATGTAACATAAAGAAAGCCAAACTCCAAGGGATTCATTTCAAAAGAAATAGATTTTTTTTTGTTTTCTTTTTCTTTTTTAAATTAAATAAAATTTTATTTGTTTAAAAGTACAAACAAAACAGAACTATTGACAACAAAACATACAGAACAAAACATGTAAACAAAGATTTCAAATATACATTTTGTCAAATATATATTGTCAAATAAACAACAGTAATGTATGTTCTTATTTGTGTTTTGACTCTTCCCTGTTTGATCTTACTCATATATCTATCTTTATGATTCATTGTTAATTTATGTTAGTGATTTATGTTCCTGTTTCTGTAACTCCAATTACTCCCTATTCTTTTTTCCTTTTTCTATTTTTCAACCAGGTATACCACTTTTCCCATACTAGATAATAATCATGTTCCTCTTTATCTTGTAATTCTTTTGTAAGTCTGTCCATTTCTGCACATTCCATAATCTTATTAATTACTCTATCTTCTGTCGGTGTGTCACTATTCTTCCAATTTTGTGCAAAAATTATTCGTGCTGCTGTTAATATATATATATAGATAGATAGATTTTGAAGAAATAGGTCTGAAAACAGTATTTTTTAAATACGGAGTATTTTTTAAATACTTTAAACTTCTAAGTATTACTCTTTGCATACCTCTCAGGAACAAAAGAATATGTACTTAAGAACATACACTGGGTTGGACCTCTGGCCCATCTAATCCAGCATTTATAATCAACCAACTGCACAAGAAACTCTTTGGTCTCCCAGCAGACGGCTTTCAGAGATAATCCTTCTGCCTTCAAGGCTAACAACTGTTGATCTCCATGACTTCTTTGAATTAGTACAACTCTTTTCTAAAAAACAAAAAAGGTTGAGGGAGCTATGTATATTTAGCCTATTGAAGAGATGGATTAAAGGGACGTAATTGCCTTCCAGTATCACACTATAAAAACATGTAACCGATAGAATAGAGCTGTCGGTGCTCTATCACTGGAGGTTTTCAAAAATAGATTGGACAGCCGTTTGACACAACAGTGATCAGTCTCATTCGAGACAATGATGAATCCGCATACAGATGGGAGGTTGAACAACTAGCCTCGTGGTGTAACCGGAACAATCTGGAACTGAACACACTCAAAATTGTAGAAATGGTGGTGGACTTTAGGAGAAACCTTCCCATACTACCACCTCTTACAATACTAGACAACACAGTATCAACAGTAGAGACCTTCAAATTTCTAGGTTCTACCATATCTCAAGACCTAAAATGGACAGCTAACATTAAAAGACATCAAAAAAGCACAACAAAGGATGTTCTTTCTACGCCAACTCAGAAAGCTCAAACTGCCCAAGGAGCTGCTGTTACAGTTCTACAGAGGAATTATTGAGTCTGTCATCTGCACCTCTAATAACTGTCTGGTTTGGTTCTGCAACCCAACAAGACAGACACAGACTTCAGAGGATCGTTAGAACTGCAGAAAAAAACAATTGCTACCAATCTGCCTTCCATTGAGGACCTGTATACTGCACGAGTCAAAAAGAGGGCTGTGAAAATATCTACAGACCCCTCGCATCCTGGACATAAACTGTTTCATCTCCTACCCTCAAAATGACACTATAGAGCACTGCACACCAGAACAACTAGACACAAGGACAGTTTTTTTCCGAACAGCATCACTCTGCTAAACAAATAATTCCCTCAACACTGTCAAACTATTCACTAAGTCTACATTACTATTAATCTTCTCATCACCCATATCCTCCCACTTATGACTGTATGACTGTAATCTTGTTGCTGGTATCCTTACAATTTATATTGACTGTTTCCTAATATGATTTGATTGCTTATTTGTTCCCTGTAACTATCATTAAGTATTGTACCTTATGATTCTTGACGAATGTATCTTTTCTTTTATGTACACTGAGAGCGTATGCACCAAGACAAACTCATTGTGTGTCCAATCACACTTGGCCAATAAAGAATTCTATTCTATTCTATTCTATTCTATTCTATTCTATTCTATTCTATTCTATTCCATTCCATTCCATTCCATTCCATTCCATTCCATTCCATTCCATTCCATTCTATTCTATTCTATTCTATTCTATTCTATTCTATTCTATTCCAATGTGAAATAGACAGTACACCATTGGATGGATGGTGGGGAACAGCAAGCACTTTTGCATATAGGCTTAGTATTCTTAATGACTTTGAGATACTTGAACACTGGGCCCTATCCAACAAAATGCAATTCAGTGGTAAGAAAATAAGTTAGGGAAGAATAACCAAGTGCATAAATATAGAATTGAGGCTAAATCATGATGAATGATTGAGGAAAATAGGCACGTCTACAAGTCATCCAGGTCATGGTTGTCCCAAAGGTGCTTTTTCAGGAGGCAACTGGACTTTCTTGTTTTTTTCTTTTGAGAGCGTTTCACTTCTCATCCAAGAAGCTTCTTCGGCTCTGACAGGATTCCTTTCCCCACTATCCTGTCAAAGCTGAAGAAGCTTCTTGGATGAGAAGCTAAATGTCTTCAAAAGAAAAAACAAGAAAGTCCAGTTGCCTCCAGAAAAAGCACTTTTGGGAAAGGGATGTCTACTTTAACAAAGAGATCGGTTAGGGATGATATGATAGCAGTCTTCCAGGATTTAAGGAGCCGTCACAGAGGAGATAGAGTCAACTTATTCTCCAAAGCACTTGAGAGCAGGAGAAGAAGTAATAGGTGGAAAATCATTAAAGAGAAATTTCCTGACAGTGCGAACAATTAATCAGTGCAATGGTTTGCCTCTGGAAGTGAGTGCTCCATCACTGGAGGTTTCCAAGGAGAGACTGGACAGACATTTTTTTCTGGAATGGTATAGGATCTCCTGCCATGGGGTTGGACTAGAAGACCTCAAAGGTCCCTTCTGACAGTATTATTCTATCTTCTATGATTGTTTTCAGTTATTTGTGCCTGGAAATATGTCTATAATTGTATTATGGGAACTGTACATTTTGGACAATGCTGATATTCAGAGCTCTCCAGGAACAGGTCATAGTTCCAAAGACTTTAATCTGGCCCTTCTTTCTTTGATGCCTACATTCCAAGAAAATTAAGACTTTAATCATAATGCAACAATGCTATAAGTGTGTTTGAAATGACTGCTGCCAGTTATGGAATATTATGGTTTGGCACAGAGCCATTTCTTCTCAAGTACAGTAAAGTATCATCCTCTTGTCCAGGAGGGAACTCACAGAAGCCTTCTGTCTGTTGGTGCTGTGACTCAGGAGAGCTTTTGGTCAGCAACTTTCAACATCTGTGCCCACACAAACATTTTTAATTTTTCCTTGACCTGAAGTGAAGTTTCTATCAGATGGTGAACAGGGTAAAAGTGATATTAGTTCAATGGTGGGATTTAATTAATTTAACAACCGGTTCTCTACCCTAATGATTTCTTCCAAAAACCAGTTCACCAAATTGCTCAGAAATTTAACAACCGGTTCTCCCGAAATGGTGCAAACTGGCTGAATCCCATCACTGTATTAGTTCCTTGGAGAAAATATTTACTTCTCTGGTGGTCTCCACTCAGGTGTTTTTTTTTAAGGCTACTGTGATTTATGACATAGCCAGAGAGGAGGGGAGAGACAGGGTCATAGGGGAACGTAAATCTACGTAAGATCAGTCCTAACTGCATCCCAGTATTGCCGGAATGTTGCTCCTAATAAATGACTATATTTCCTTTGAAGTTTGGATCATGGCTCATGAATTAATTAGGGCATCTTTCGGAAACTTGGCAGCTACGGTGAAACAAGGAAGAATGCTTTGAACCATTTGCAAATCTCTTGAGTCTAGCCTAGATTTCCAATTCATTAAAAAAAAAATTATTTTGCTATTTTTGAAGTGCCAGTATGATATAGATCAGTGATGGCTAACCTTTTGCCATCATGTGTCAGGAGCAGGGAAACTGCAGCGGGGAGATCGCATGTGTGCATGCCCACACTCATAATTTCATGTACCCCACCCCTGCACAGGTACGCGCATCCCCCCCTCCCGCTCCTGCCACGCGATGGCCCGTTTTTCTCTCTCTCCAGGCTCCAGAGGCTTTCTAGGAGCCTGGGGAGGGTTAAAACAGCCTCCCCCGTACTTCCAGTGGGCCCAGAAGGCCCAAAAATCAGCTGGCCAGCACGTGCATGTGCACCAGACCTGAGCTCACGTGCCCACCGATATGGCTATGCGTGCCACCTGTGGCACGCGTGCCATAGGTTCGCAATCATGGATATAGATTAAGATGTTGGATTGGGTTCAGGATACCCATGTTTAAGTTTCCAGTTACCATGCACCTCACTGGATGACTTTGGACACTTACCTTTCTCAGCCTAGCGTAACTCACAAGATTGGTGCTGTGAGGATAAAATGAAGGGTGATCCATGTATTCTATTTTGAGATCCATGGAGAAAAGATGGTATATTAATGTAAGGGATTAATAGAAATTCTTGTACGGCTTTTATGCAACAATTTTCTTAAATTATATTGATGAGTTTTCTCTTTCTGTTTCTTTTTTTTGACCAAGACAAGATCATTTGATTTAGTTCCTAATAACTAATGGCATAAGAGAATAGATAATAATTGACCAGCAAATATAACATAAAAATCACAAGCAAAAAGGATAAAAAATAAAAAATATAATTTTTCTAATAAATAATAGAAATTCATGATTATAGCTCATTAATTGCAGGGATTGATATTGTCCAGTTGTGTAGCAGCTATGAAAAATGACCTCAATCTTGGAATTTTGTATTTTTTAATCTCTTCATTCTAAAATAGAACCAAGTTCTCACTTCCAGAAAGTTCATTGCAAAAGTCTTTTTTAAAAAAAGTTTTATTGTTTTATTACTACACATTATGACAAACACACAACATACAACATATAAATATATCCTCTTTTTAACAAGTGTTTCTTTGTGTCTGCTTTCCACTGTGATTTCCCCTCCACCATGTCTCTCATATTGTTTCATTTTCTTCATTGTCCCCTTTTTGATTGATTACAATATATTTTTTAATCCTAATAGCCTTAATTTTATACATTTCTATGCATTTGTTTCAGATGCCTGAAAAACCCATTAATGCTTAACTTTTTTTCCTTAAAACAATTAGCTAATATATACAAATATACACATATATATTTGTTGCATACATATTTTACATTTTATATTCCCCCCTATTTCTGTTGTTCTTTATTTCCGCTCTCAAGCCATTCATACCATTTGTTCCAAATTGTATAGTAATCTGTCTCTTCTTTTTCTTTAATTTCTTTTGTTAATTTGTCCATCTCAGCACATTCTAAAACTTTTTTTATCACTTCTTCATCTGTTGGTGTTTCTTCCTGTTTCCATTTTTGTGCGTATGTTATTCGAGCCGCTGTTATGATGTATAAAATCAGATATTTTATTTCTTTGGTATATGTTCTCGTAAATATTCCTAGTAGAAATGTTTCTGGTTTTCTTTCTATTGTTTGATCGGTTATCTTTTCTAACCATTTCTTTATATTTGTCCAGACCTTGGGCATCTTCTACTCCAACACCCTGTCCAAGCAAGTGATCTTATACCATTCTGGAGAGAAAGGTTGCCCAATATTTTCTTAAACCCCCCCCTCCCCCCAGTGCTGTGGGACCTACAGCTTCTGAAGGCAAGCCATCCTGCTGACAGTTTTCACTTTGGATGCATAGTCTGCCCACTGAAATTTGCACCATGAAGACATACATCTTTTGTTTTAGATAATAGAGGACTGGTGCAGATGTTATACAAAGGCTCCAGGGTCTCCTAAAAATGGAAAGATCTATTATGGCATAAAGTGAAGTCAGGGATCCCTTAGGTAAATGCATTGACATGGATTCAGTCTTTCCCACAATAACATCATTTTTCAGAGACTACAAGTCAGCTCATTGAGCTTCCTGATTAGCAACCAGCACTAAATATTGAAAGGATGCTAGATTATTCAAAAAGTGCCTCTTACTCACTGGATATTATAAAAATCAACTCTTGGCATTTAAAACCCCAATGCTCCCATTAAGAGGCCCCAAATTTAGTTGTGTTAACATGTGAGCCAGGGAAGGCAATGCTGTGAGCATGTAATCCTCTCCTTTTGGCTTTTGCTTTGAGGGACGCCTTCAAAGAAGCTTTCCAGATGTCATTGTTGGAGTGGCAAGCACTAAGCCAGTTGGAAAACTGCCCTCCAGTAATATTGTTACAACTTAGAATTTGGGCAAATCCTTTAGCAAACACCTTTGCATATAAGGGCATGAATGAAGCTGAAGGACTCATTACTTGCTTCTCACAGTCAACAGGAGAAGAGCTCAGGTTGGCTTGGAAGCAGAAAGAGATTCCTTGTCCGCCAGTCCGATCCAGAGTCCAAAATGTTCCAAGCTCTCTTGGTAACTATATGCTTAGCAGTTTTTCCATATCAAGGTAAGATGTTCTCTTTGGTTTCAGATTATTATTATTATTATTCAGATAATTATTCAGATTCTTACTGATAAAAGTCTATGGCACCCCACAAATTTCTATGGTTTTCTTTTGATGCTTAGCCAAAATTTGCTCCACTTCAGTTTCTACAGACCTACCAAAAGAACACTCGAAGATTGCATTTGTTATGAATTTACATAGGTTGTCTTTTTGTAATTGCTTAAACTTTGTCAATCAGCAAACAGATCTTGAAAAAGAAAAGATCTAAGATCCTCAAAACAAGTAGAAAATTCAGGAAGTTTCTTTAGTTTTAATTTTTTTTCACTGTGTCAGTTAGACATCATATAATTAAGCTTGCATAAACCACAGCTAGTGTTATTCTTGTAATCTTCAGAGAATCTTCAAACTGTACTCAAGCTAATGGGAGACAACTTTCCTTAATGTAAGATTCTAAATTATCTTAAAATGTTTCTTCCCTCCTTTCTTTTTGCTCTCCAAAAAACTTGGGAGGGTTCCTGATATGCTTCCTTTGTTCTTCTTCTTCCTTCTGTGAGCTGAGATATCTTTTACATGCCAGTTAACCAGACTCTTCCTGCTGTCTCCCAAGCCTTTCCCACATATGATTACAAACAACAATATTCAATTGCCTTAAACGGTTGCCCAAACACAATTAAGGGTCAAAAGTAAAAGAGCCTTGATAGTACAGGGGTTTAGTGCACCCTGTAATTAACACAGCTGCCTGCAATTTCTGCTGGTTCGAATCTCTCCAAGCTCAAGGTTGACTCAGCCTTCCATCCTTTCTAAGGTAGGTGAAATGAGGACCCAGTTTGCGGGGGGAATAAGCTGACTTTGTATAAAACATACAAAAGAATGAAGGCTATTGCTTAACGCATTGTAAGCCGCCCTGAGTCTCCGGAGAAGGGCGGCATATAAATCAAATTAAAAAAAAAAGTTGGGTAGAGTAGAGTAAGGAAAAATGGGGTTGCCCTTACCAAGTGGGAAGCTTCCAAAATTAGAAGAGTAATTGATGGAGAAAACATAAACAAGAAAGGGAGACAGAAGGAGAAATGCTGCTTTTTCTGTGCTCTAAGCAGGAGGGAATAGTAACTTTTCTTTCTAGTAGGTGGAGTTGAACCTCTCCCATGTTTCTTGGAATATCAGGTACAAATGGGCAGGTACGTAAAAGTATGAGGAAGGTTTAAACTTCTGCCTAGGGTTACCTTAAGGTTAAAAGATTTCCATCAGTCTCAGAAGATACATTTCCAAGGTCAAGTGCTAGTTGTATTTAGATTTCAGTCACTCTCTACTTTAAGAAATTTCCTTCTGCCCCTCTCTCTCCTTTGCTCTCTCGATTTTGCCTTGAAGCAGACAATAAATATTGTCTGATTTCTGTCAGTATTCTACAACAGTTTTTCCCCATACTCTGTGGCTATTGATATTTTAGTTTATTGGTTTATTTCCATTTACAACTATAAGCATTTTATTTTGGCACTTTTTTTTTTGTAGCGAGGGTATTAATTAGATATGCACAACATGCTAGAAATACTGGATTAAAAAATAAATATATACATCTCTTTGTCAGTCTCCCAGTTACAACATCTACTGTATGACAAGGAATCCTGAGTTGAATCAGCTGCTGGTAATTACATGGTGATTGACAAATGATTGTATTACCATGCTTGGCTACAGAATGGAAGTGGTTTTCCACAACTTTCTTCAGGGATAGTTTCCTAGCTTCCCAGTATAGTCTGTAGTTCTGGGATTTCAAGTTTTTAAAGAAGTCCTGTCCTCCTTAGTGTTGGGGATATCAGTGCAGACAGTGGTGGGTTTCAAAATTTTTTACTACCGGTTTTGTGGGTGTGGCTCGGTGGTGTGGCATGGCTTAGTGGGCATGGCTTGGTGGGCATGGCAGGGGAAGGATACTGTAAAACCTCCATTCCCACCCCACTCCAGGAGAAGGTTACTGCAAAATCCCCATTTCTTCCCGATCAGCTGGGACTTGGGAGGCAGAGAATAGATGGGGGAGTGGCCAGTCAGAATTTTTACTACCGGTTCTCCGAACTACTCAAAATTTCCGCTACTGGTTCTCCAGAACTGGTCAGAACCTGCTGAAACCCACCTCTGAGTGCAGATCACATACAAGTAGTCCTTGACATACAACTATTTATAACATAGTGACTGTTCAATGTTATAGTGGCACTGCAAAAAATAATGATCTTCACAGCAACCCCAAGGTCATATAATCAAAATGTGGGTGCTTGGCAACTGGCAGCCACATAACCTTCAGACACCACAACTGACAGTTGTGATGTCTGAAGGTTATGTGCCTGCCATTTTGCAGCCTTCCCAGCTTCTGTCTCCAACCTTCTCCCCGCAAAAGATCTAATGGTAGAAATTCTGGTCCTAATTGTCATTGTAAGTCAAGGCTTGGTGCTGTGGTCCACAACATTTACAAAATATGTTAAGAAGCAAATAGTAGATGACCATTGAATGTCCACACAGTAACCAACCATAAATTCTTTGACTCTTGATCTAAGTCTGAAATCACTGAATCTGATTATGGACATGTTCTTAGGTGCCCCAGTGGTAACGATGATGCTATGGACTCTCCATAGATATTTTTGAAAATGAAAGAAAGTTAGTGAAACTATTAGGATCGCAATGACAAAGAAGTTCAACTGAAAGGAATTGCTAATAAGCTGTATTTGCATAACAAGCTACGTGTGCCTAACTCTCTGATTAATGTATATATGCTAATCCTAATATAGTTTGGTTTATTGAATTGTGTGAATCAGATTATTGTGATTTCTGATTTCTCATCCATCCTTTAGCACTCATCACTCAACACACAAACCTGGACAGTGGATGGCATTTATTTATTTATTTACTTTGCTGCTCAAAATTTTTCTTTTGGATCTTCCTAAAGCATTGACTCCAGTTAGTTTCCCAACTATCAAACACCATTTAGCAAATTTCATATGCACCAAAAAGCCCTTAGATTTCTGTACTGTGTTCCACTAGAAAAGGATTTCACTCTCTCCATTGATAACTGAATAACAAATTACACAGTAGATTTTAAAGTAGTAGAATAACATAGCAAGTGAATCTTTCCTTCCTTCCTTCCTTCCTTCCTTCCTTCCTTCCTTCCTTCCTTCCTTCCTTCCTTCCTTCCTTCCTTCCAATGAAGGGAGCTCTACAATCCTGGAATCTGGGAAAGTTAAAGATTATGAAGTAGTGTATCCACAAAAAGTCCCTACATTGCCCAAAAGAAGAATTGAGCGGCGTGAGGAAAAGGTAAGAAAAAATTCTTAATTTCATCAAGTTATTCATTGATGAATATGACCCTAGATTTTGCTCAAGATGCATGTGAAGCAAAGTTAGAGTTAAACTCTACTATTTTCAAAATTTTGCCATTAGGTTCTTCAAACAAATTTCCATGAAATTCCAACCATTTTTATTGTTCATTTTAAAGTTTATTTATTGTTGTGTTTTGTAAAGGGAAATTATTACAAAGTCACATATTTGTCAGAATTCATAGACTATGAAAAGTGATGATGGGAGAGGGGTTGTAATAGGAACCTATCACCTATTTCAATTTTAGGTTGGATCTGATCCTATTTCAAACCTTAGAGATCTTAATATTTTGCATAATATTTGCATAGAGAGTTTTCTAGAGAGAGCTCCAAGTAAGGATGACATCTGATAAGTCTCATAAGACTGTAAAATTCTGAAAGTCCATTTCACCAATATGTCAAATTGCAGAAAAGTCCATGTACACTTATATCAAGATTTGCACTTGACGTAGTTTGAGTGAAACTTACACAGCTCTAATATCTCATGAAAATGAAGAATTGGCTTGGTGACGTCATATCGTCACTGCTACTGGCTTGGCGGAACCGGGCGGAACCGGGAGGAACCCACCACTGGTGTAGTGGTTATAGCTCAAGGTTAGGACTAAGAACCAGATTCAAGACCATCACTGGATGACTTTCAAGTCAGTCTCTCTGTCCCATCCAAACCTCATTCACCAAGATGTTAAATAAGAGAAGGAGATCTTGAACTTATGCAAGAAAGTTTAATTTAATTTAAGAAGGTTTTACAGTGCCTTTCGAACACCAGATGAAATACTCCAAATCTAATAAATGAATTGACTACGGGTTTCCATTTGACACAGGTGTAGACTAGTTAAGCGAATACACGTTTATTTTTTTAAAAAAATAAACACCGCACTCTTTGCATTTCAGACCAAATATGAAGATACCATGAAATATGAATTTAAAGTGAATGGAGAACCAGTGGTCCTTAACCTAGAAAAAAATAAGTAAGTTAACTCAGAAGTTCCCTTAACGTTTTAAAGACAATGTGAAAAGTGTATATTCTTGGACATAATCCAACAGAAATAATAATCGGATTACCTTGTTTGGCAAATTAAAATGTTTAATTATGAAGGTTGTGTGGAATTTCAAGGGTAGCATCTGGATGTTTGGACTTTGAAGGAAAGCAGAACTAGAGGTGGGAGACTAGCAAGGAATACCAGGGCTATGCCTAGACTGGAAACATAGAAGGCAATGCCAAGAGAACTGCATCAATGTGACACCAGGAGTAGAAAGTGAATCTATAGTATTGGCTTAGCATTTCAAGAGAGATGTTTCTGAATAAAGATTCAAGGCATCCCTTCCCTTGATTTCTTCCTGAAGCAATATGAATCCCTTTACTATTAGGTAAAGGGAGTTACACTGGTCTCCTTTGTAGACCTAGCAGCTTCATCTGATTGTTGCATAGATCAGAAGAATCAAAGCAATACAAAATGTCTTATCCTGGTCAATCACACCACCTCTGAGCATTGATGAAGAGAATTGCACACCTTTCTTGCTGCAAATCTCTCTCTCTCTCTCTCTCTCTCTCTCTCTCTCTCTCTCTCTCTCTCTCTCTCTCTCTCTCTCTTTTTTTTTTTTCTTTACTTTATATGCCGCCCTTCTCCGGAGACTCAGGGCGGCTTACAATGCGTTAAGCAATAGCCTTCATACTTTTGTATATTTATACAAAGTCATCTTATTGCCCCCACAATCCACGTCTTCATTTCACCTACCTTTGAAAGGATGGAAGGCTGAGTCAACCTTGAGCCTGGTGAGATTTGAACTTGCAGTAATTGCAAGCAGCAGATGTTAATCTGTTAATAACAGTGCTTTAGTCCACTGTACTACAGGCTTTTTGCTTAAGGTGAATCTAGTATGGGCTCCATTCCTCTTAAATAGCCATCCTCATGAGATTGAAATACCTGCTCCCTTCATTTGATACCAAACAATATCTCTAAAATACCATTATATTGTAGTTTAGACCAGTTGTGGGTTTCAATTTTTTTTACTACCGGTTCTGTGGGTGTGGCTTGATGGGCATGGCAGGGGAAGGTTACTGCAAAATCCCCATTTCCTCCTGATCAGCTGGGACTCAGGAGGCAGAGAATAGATGGGGGCGGGGCCAGTCAGAGGTGGTATTTACCGGTTCTCTGAACTACTCAAAATTTCCGCTACCGGTTCTCCAGAACTGGTCAGAACCCACTGAAACCCACCTCTGTAATAGACTTATTATGCAATTATCTCTGTTCCTACTTGATTCCTGGTGTAAATAATGACTTCTTTGCATTTTTTCCAGACAACTTTTTTCCAAAGATTACAGCGAGACTCATTATTCCCCTGATGGCAGAGAAATTACAACAAACCCTCAGGTTGAGGTAATATTCAGAGTGTCTTACTTTTATGAAGTAAATGGAAAGAATATTCGTGCATAATATTCCAAATATGTATATACCAGACCAGGCTATTCAAACAAGAAGGGCTATTTATGCATGAAGTGTCTTATATTGAGCATATTTTGTGTAAGCATGTGTGGGTTGTTAAAACCCAGTCTGTTCCACCTATTGAATTAGTAGGACGTATATTTCAATCCATCAATTCCTTGCTACTGATTAAAAACAAACATTTTGGGGAGTGAGCCCCACAAACAGGTTTGTTATGAGAGCATCAGGTTGATAGGATGTACTTTGCTTTTTAAACCAGATTACAAAAATAGCTGCAAAGTCATCTGTTTGGAACACCAAAAGTGAGAGGGGTTTACTTTGCTTGTACAGAATATAGAAATCTTTATATTTCTCTCTCACTAAAAGCAGCCAGAAAGTGTTACAATATCACAGCACTAACATGCTTCCTACCAGTGATGAAATCCATTTTTTTTTACTACCGGTTCTGTGGGCGTGGCTTGGTGGGCGTGGCTTGATGGGCATGGCAGGGAAGGATACTGCAAAATCTCCATTCCCATCCCACTCCAGGGGAAGGATATTGCAAAATCTCCATTCCCACCTCACTCTGGGGCCAGCCAGAGGTGGTATTTGCCGGTTCTCTGAACTACTCAAAATTTCCGCTACCAGTTCTCCAGAACCTGCTGGATTTCACCCCTGCTTCCGACCAAATTGATAAAAAATGCATCCTCTGTCTCCAAAAATTATCTACTCTTGACTTAGTATATTCCAAGGTCATACAAACTGTTAATGTGTAACAGAAATCTGCTGATTTTGATATCTATATTGGTTCTGCTTCCAGAAGATGTTAGTGATCAAAATTCAACCACCAGATGGAATCTTTCATGTTATAGAGACATCTTTTTTGGTATTGTGTATTTATATTTCTGATGTATGTTTCCGAAAGCTTTCATTATGTGGGCTCAAAGAAATAACAATTAATTGGTATCATTAGTAAATATGGAATTTTTCCTACATTGTTATAAGATTTTAGAACATAGTTTGAGAGTTTATTCAGCAAATCCTGTGGTGCAGCACTAGAGTTGACCTCCAAAAAGAGAAGGTTGGTGGAGAAAAGAGCTTGTTATTTGAACATAACTTTTTTTTTAATTTCTTTGTTGAAATTAAATTAGATTCTCCAGAACCTGCTGGATTTCACCCCTGCTTCCAACCAAATTGATAAAAAATGCATCCTCTGTCTCCAAAAATTATCTACTCTTGATAAAGATTAATACTCTATTCCAAGGTCATACAAACTGTTCCTAGTTAATGTGTAACAGAAATCTGCTGATTTTGATATCTATATTGGTTCTGCTTCCAGAAGATGTAAATGATCAAAATTCAACCACCAGATGGAGTCTTTCCTGTTATATAGGCATCTTTTTTGGTATTGTATATTTATATTTCTGATGTATGTTTCCAAAAGCTTTAATTGCATGGGCTCAAGGAAATTAATTGGTATCATTAGTAAATATGGAATTTTTCCTACATTATTATAAGATTTTAGAACATAGTTTGAGAGTTTATTCGGCAAATCCTGTGGTGCAGCACTAGAGTTGACCTCCAAAAAGAGAAGGTTGGTGGAGAAAAGAGCTTGTTATTTGAACATAACTTTTTTTTAATTTCTTTGTTGAAATTAAATTAGATTCTCCAGAACCTGCTGGATTTCACCCCTGCTTCCAACCAAATTGATAAAAAATGCATCCTCTGTCTCCAAAAATTATCTACTCTTGATAAAGATTAATACTCTATTCCAAGGTCATACAAACTGTTCCTAGTTAATGTGTAACAGAAATCTGCTGATTTTGATATCTGTATTGGTTCTGCTTCCAGAAGATGTAAATGATCAAAATTCAACCACCAGATGGAGTCTTTCCTGTTATATAGGCATCTTTTTTGGTATTGTGTATTTATATTTCTGATGTATGTTTCTGAAAGCTTTCATTACGTGGGCTCAAGGAAATAACAATTAATTGGTATCATTACTAAATATGGATTTTTTCCTACATTGTTATAAGATTTTAGAACATAGTTTGAGAGTTTATTCGGCAAATCCTGTGGTGCAGCACTGGAGTTGACTTCCAAAAAGAGAAAGTTGGTGGAGAAAAAAGCTTGTTATTTGAACATAACTTTTTTTTTAATTTCTTTGTTGATTGTCTGCCCAAAAGTTCTTAGCATTTTACTATCAATGGAACTCCCTCTGCAGTGTGACTTCCTTTAATGGAAACTTGTGATTATCTTATCCTATGTTCATTTTGAACCAGTGGTGGGTTTCCCCCAGTTCCTATGGTTCTATAGAACCGGTAGTAAAACCAGCGGGAGGCTCCACCCACAGACCCTGACGTCATCAAAACGCTTCTGCGCATGTGCAGAAGCTTCTGCGCATGTGCAGAAGAGTGCACACATGCGCGAGTGCGTATGTGCGCGGGGCCCCACTGCGAACTGGTAGTAAAGGTAAGTAGAACCCACCCCTGTTTTGAACAATCAATACTAAGCAGGTTCCCCCTCAAGAGAAACATTCTGGACTAGTTGCCCTGTTAGTCATTTTTTCATTGATGTTGTGGAATACATTGGAACTGCACTTCTGCTCATCAAGTCACACTACAAACAAAGCTTTAACCAGCATCTCTTGCCTCCATGCAGGATCACTGCTATTATCATGGACATATCCAGAATGATGCTGACTCAACTGCAGTCATCAGTGCATGCGACGGCTTGAAGTAAGATAGTGTCTTATCATTTACTTGTTTTATTAAGAGTGTAAATATTATTACTTCTCTTGTAGTTAAAACAAAGACAGTTTCTTTCATTCAAATTACTAAGGTTTAATCGAAGACATGTACAGAAATAAGAAAGACTTTGTTTGAAATCAAGAAGAGCTGCTGCCAGCCAGTAGACACAGTAGGGAGCTAAATCAGATCTGTCTAGAGGAGCTTCAAAGTCCATGTCTTCTTTGTATATAGGAGGTGATGTTACAGGCAAAGAAGATAAGTAGGGTTCAGATTTATTTATTTATTTATTTATTTATTTTATTTTAATTTAATTTGTATACCGCCCTTCTCCCAAAAGGGACTCAGGGCGGTGAACAGCCAAAATTAAAATACATACAATACAAAAGTTAAGATAATTGAAAGAGATTAAATCAATCGGCCTCCCAATTTAAAACCCCAAGTCTATAAAATTTAAAAATCCCATTAAAAACCATTTAGGCTAGATTGTGCATCTTGCCAGAAAGTGTACAGGAAGAGGTAAGCAGACTTTTCAGTTCTATCCAGAAACACTTTCTTGAGCCACTGCACGTCTTCTCCAACCATCTAGATGTCTTAGCCATATAAAGATTCCAAAATTTAGAAGAGCTTTATCTTTAATTTTAATATTCAATGCCCTCCCAACAGGCATTACTGAAGGAAAATATACGTATATAAAAAAATCCACTTTGAGCAGACACTGTTTCTATGGGGTAGAGGAATAATTGAAATGATTGAACACAATAGAATTTATTATTATTATTATTATTATTATTATTATTATTATTTAATCTTTAGTGAGATTCACAGCCTTTGAGGCTGGTTAATAGCTCAGCAGCTCGAGTCCTAACCAAGGACCTAGGAACTGTTAAGGCATCGTCGGAGGATGTAAGCTGTTCCGAGTAAGGTGGTTTTTTGTAGAGTCAAAATGTTCAAGTCCGGCAAATTTAGAATTTCTAAATAGCGGGGTAGCCCTTTGGGTATTGCTCCAAGGGCTCCAATTACAATCGGGACAACACACAATTTCTTTTTCCACAGTCGCTCAACTTCAATTTGCAAGTCCCGGTACTTTGTGATTTTTTTCTTGCTGCTTATCTTCAATCCGTGCATCACCAGGTATTGCAATGTCAATGAACCATACTTTTTTCTTTTCAACTATTGTTATGTCAGGTGTGTTGTGGACCAAGTGCCTGTCAGTAACACACCTGACATAACAATAGTTGAAAAGAAAAAAAGTATGGTTCATTGACATTGCAATACCTGGTGATGCACGGATGATGGTGATGATGATGATGATGATGATGATGATGATGATGATGATGTTGATTAAATTTTTATACCACCCTTCTCCCGAAGGACTCAGGGTAGTGTACAGCCATATTAAAACAAACATATACCCATAAAATTTAAAAACAATTTAAAATATATTAAACTTTGGCCCTTATATTAAAAAACTACAAACACCCAATTAAAATTCATTTTCTAAGCCAGCCCGGCCTGTTTAAACAAAAGAATAACAATAGAATAACAGAAGGACAGGATAACAGAGTTGGAAGGGACTTTAAGATCTTCTAATCCAACCCCTACTCGAGCAGAGGAGACTGGAAAGCCATCCCAGATGATAAAAGCCTCCAATGATGAAGCACCCACAATTTCCTAGGCAAAGCATTCCACTGGTTGATTGGTCTCATTGTCAGGATTTTTTCCCCTTAGTTCTAGGTTGGCTCTCTCTTTGATAACTTCTTGTCTTGCTTTGGGGAATAGGTTGCTCCCTTCTTTTTTGTGACAGTCCCTTAAATATTGCAAGGCTGTTATTATGTCACCCATAATCCTTCTTTTCATTAGACTAGTTCCTATCACCATTCATCATATGTTTCAGCCTCCAGCTCCATGTTATTCTGTACTCGTTCCATTACCCTCTTATGCAGATGCTTGCCAGAATTATTATTTATATTCTTTATTAAATATTCTGATTCTTATCTTAGTTGTTGTTGGGTTTTTTTGTTTTTTTTTTGCTTTAATTTATATGCCGCCCTTCTCCGGAGACTCAAGGCGGCTTACAATGCGTTAAGCAATAGCCTTCATCCTTTTGTATATTTATACAAAGTCAGCTTATTGCCCCCACAAACTGGGTCCTCAATTTACCTACCTTAGAAAGGATGGAAGGCTGAGTCAACCTTGAGCCTGGGGAGATTTGAACTTGCAGTAATTGCAGACAGCTGAATGTTAATAACAGGCTTTTAGTCTGTTGAGCTATCCAGGCTCCTCATCCAGGCTCCTTATTGTGGGAAAGACTGAATCCATGTCAATGCATTTACCTAAGGGATCCCTGACTTCACTTTATGCCATAATAGATCTTTGAAAGGATGGAAGGCTGAGTCAACCTTGAGCCTGGTGAGATTTGAACTTGCAGTAATTGCAAGCAGCAGTTGTTAATCACGGTGCTTTAGTCCACTGTACTACAGGCTCGTTATTATCAAATCAATCTGATTTTATTTCCTTGACTACAGCCAAATATTCTTCTATGGTTTCTACATCAGAATATTTCCTCTAACTCTTTTTGGATAATTTAGAACAATTATATTTTTTCCTTTTTTATCCTAAAAGTGTGATTTTTGTGCTTTATATGTTGGTCTGTGACTGAATAAAGAATGATTGATTGAGTGTACAACAGTGTATATATGGGTGAAATACTTTGTATATAAGAGCGTATATATGGGTGAAACACTTTATATCCTATTTCGCCCTTATGAGAATAAGGTTTTCCACAAAAATTTAATCTTTCAGAGAGTGTATTCTTACATTTCCATAGCTAGAACCTTTCTCTATTTTTTGTAAACCCTAGGAAATATACAGCATTGGATTCCATACCAAGTTATCACCATACAAATATTGTATAGACATTCCATGGTTGTATTGAAAATGTGCAATCTCTTATATTTTTCTGATCGTAGCTGTATCTTTGAGAAGCAAAGGAAGGAAAGAAAATAATAAAAAAAATCAGTGAGTTTTAAGGAGGGATTCAAAGCCACAGGCGATGTTGACTGGATTATTTAAAAATTGGTTATCCATCGAGGGGACCTAGGTGCTCTCTGAGCTTAGTGGTTTCCTTGTAGGAATTTCACTATCCAGCTAGGTGATATCTTCAGTGCAATCCTTGGTAGTACAGGGGTTTAAGGCACCCTGTTATTAAGCTGGTTATTAAGACCAGCTGCCTGCAATTACTGCAGGGTTCGAATCTCGCCAAGGCTCAAGGTTGACTCAGCCTTCCATCCTTTCTAAGGTAGGTGAAATGAGGACCCAGTTTGTGGGGGCAATAAGCTGACTTTGTATAAATATACAAAAGGATGAAGGCTATTGCTGAGCACATTGTAAGCCGCCCTGAGTCTCCGGAGAAGGGCAGCATATAAATCAAATTAAAAAAATTAAAAAAAAGAATCCATCCCTGAACTACAAATATGATTTTCCATTTCTGATTACCCTTTTCAAAAAGAGTCTACAATTGTTTTTGCAGTGGGTATTTCAAGAATAATGGTGAGATGTACATTATCGAACCTTTGAAACCTTCTGACAATGAAGCACATGCAGTCTTCAAATATGAAAGTCTGGAAAAAGAGGATGACACCCCTAAAGCCTGTGGAGCAATCCACTCTTCTGGGAAATCAGATGAGCCTATCGAAAAGATATTCGTTACTCCAGAAGAAGTAAGTCTCATATTAAACCCTCAGGTACCTAACATGATTTGAGAACATGGATACATTTACTTGTTCCTAAATGGCAAAATAAAAGAAAAATTATCTGGGACTGCTTAGAAAAAAAAAATCATAGAAGTGGAACCCCCCATTTCTAAAACTCTATTTCAGTCATTCTGTACAAGAAAATATGGAAGCTTGTTGAACAGAAAATACATATTCCAGATTTATATTGTTTTCTATGGTCACACAAAGTTAATTTGGACACTTGGATGAAAATGGTTTCAACTGAATCCCCAAATCATCTCAACTTTCTGAATTAGTTTAGAAAATTTAATCAAATGATCAAATTGGAATGCCTCTTTTATGCATGCATAGGGGACAGGGGATAGGGGAAGAAACTGTTTTAAAATATTAAATCAAAGTGTTTTGAGATGTCTAATAAGACCTAATAAAAATAACCTTGACTCAATTTTCCAATTTGATTTGAATCACTAAATTGGATTGACGTAATAATTGCATTAAAAGAGGCAAATTGAGTCTGATCACAGATGACCCTCAAATTTCCAATGTTTTCCTCTATTATTTATTTATTTATTTATTGAATTTCTATACCGCCCTTCTCCCGAAGGACTCAGGGCGGTGAACAGAATAAGATTTCATATACATATATATTTTTTTTAACAGTAAATAATAAATTGAGTCAACTTGGTGTATCTGCTAAGACCTTGGCATAGAATTTAGATGTTTATGCTAGCCCTGCTTGTTGAAACAGAAAGGTCTTCAGGGCACGTCGGAAAGTGCGAAGATCTGGGATTATTCGTATTCCAGGGGGTATTTTATTCCAAAGAGTAGGTGCCCCCACAGAGAAGGGAGGCAGAACAATTTGAAAACAAAACATTACATCCAAAATAATAGTTCCTTCCTTCCTTTTGGTAGCAGAAGTTGAAACTGACTGAAACATATCCAGAAGTTCAAAAGCTCAGTTTCTTCTGTTAAAATGTAATAGACTTGAACAAGTTGTTATATTGCAATAATGATTATGAAGTCTGCTGCTTGAATTTTGGCTTCAGTGCTCCTGGAAATTGGAGATTCTTTATCCTCAGCAAGTTATGGTTTTATATTTAGTGTGTTTAGGTGGTCCATTATTTTATAGTCACCTTCACCCTTTGAATGGTCTAGTCTCAATTTCAAGTCATGGTCACTTTATTCAAACTGAATCTTGTGTAGCAGAGCCTTGATAGTACAGTGGTTTAGTGCACCCTGTTATTAACACAGCTGCCTGCAATTTCTGCTGGTTTGAATCTCTCCAAGGCTCAAGGTTGACTCAGCCTTCCATCCTTTCTAAGGTAGGTGAAATGAGGACCCAGTTTGTGGGGGCAATAAGCTGACTTTGTATAAAATATACAAAAGAATGAAGGCTATTGCTTAACGCATTGTAAGCCACCCTGAGTCTCCGGAGAAGGGCGGCATATAAATCAAATTAAAAAAAAAATTAAGAAAGTACCGTGTTTTACGGAAAATAAGACCCTGTCTTATATTTTTTTGAACCCTGAAATAAGTACTTGGCCTTATTGCCATGTGCTCAAAAGCCTGATTGGGTTTATTATCTTATCTTATGTCTTATTTTGGGGGAAACAGGGTAGCTGTCAGAGAGCAAGAAGAGAACTGGGCAATCTTGGGCTCAATTTAGGAGCTCTCTGGCCTTGCATATGGTAGTTCCATATGCTGAAAAAACACAAATGTTTTTCCAGCATACGGAAAAAGAATAATAGGAAGAAGCAATTAATACATGCTCAGACATTCTCTAGGTGTTAAAGTTTTAACAAGCTCTCTCTCTATAAATGTCTTCTTCAAAATTGCTTAACACATTGTAAGCCGCCCTGAGTCTCCGGAGAAGGGCGGTATATAAATCGAACCAATAAATAAATAAATAAATAAATAAATAAATAAAAACCAATATTTCTGAAACTTCAAGGACTTTGACCAGCAAGTATAATAAGCAATTTTCTAATTATCTGATGACCCATATGCCTGCTGGCTGCAGGGAGCAACACATCTAAGCACTCTTCGGTTTATTGTTCTGTTTAGAAAAAAGGATTCTTGGAGACTGAAAAACATATTGAGCTTGTCGTAGTTGCAGACAATTTAATTGTAAGTATCTTGGATATCATTCTATTTTCTTTCTGCGTTGAGCACAAAATTTTGTTTCTGTCTTTTTTAATATGGGCATTTTTGAAGGCATTACCAAACATAACATTCTAATTGGATTGCATCTTAAAATGTGTTTTAAAATATACTGTGATTTATTTTTTTTTGTTATTGGTCTCAACCAATATTTACAAAGTGAAGACACATTTGAAATTTAACTATACTCTAATTTGCACATTAGTTCTTCCCGAACTCCATCTAAATTTTAATTAAACTTTCTCCAGAAATGCAAAGGTCAGCAAGTTGAATACAGAGAACATAAATGAAATTTTGAAATAGAAAAAAAGTGAAAGTGAGCTATCATATATCTCTTCTACTTGAGCAATCTAGCATTCTAAAATCCAGAACAAAATTCATGAGGAATTAATCTGTGGATGGGCATATCTGGATTCTTTGCTTTCTCCCCCCTTTTTTTTCTTATTTATTTCAAAATAAATCTTCAAAATAATTCTAATTGTGTTGAGAAAATATTATACAATGTTAATGGTCATGCTATCACTGAAATTAAATATATATCTCCTACACCACTTGCTCAAATAGAAGTGGACCTTTGGCTAATAGACAAATAAGAGCCCCATTTAACTTAGCCAACCAATTTGCAGCAATGCAGCATTTGCAGTAAAATAACTATTTGGTATCTCTAACTACGTGCACATTTTTTGGAGCAAAATAAAAGTATCTTCATGACCACAAAGGAAGACCATGGACTTCTAGATGCCAGTTTGAGCTTCCCCTTTTAGTATTATTAGTATTATTTCAAAAGGGAACATCTTATGCAAACTCTTTTCAGGGAAATTGGTTTCAGGCTGATGTCATTTAAATTCAGGTCCTTCCTTCTCAGCATTGTGACTAGTGATATTCTGTTTCCCTATAAAGTTATTTATTGCAAAAATGTATGCTCCTTATTCTGCTATAAAACAACAAGCCCTGTGAAAATATAAAATGAAACCGTGTGAATTCAGTGATTTTCTATCAAAACACAGAATTTGTAAATATTGAAATGCTCCTTTATAAATGTTAATTCATGTTATGAATTCAGCTTAACGGTGCTCCTTCTTCCGAATACTGCTTAGTTAGTGCTATGATTTCAAAACAATTTCATATTTTTTTCTTTGCACTAGTTGGAGAAAGTTGACAGAAAAGTTATAATTTACAAAAGCATTGTTTCCTTGGGAAATATTATATGGGAATGACTTTGGGAGACAGCAAGAGCCACAGACTAGACAATGATCAGATAAGAGGCAGCTGAGCCTGTAGAAAGAATGGGGGGGGGGAGTGAAAAAATATGAGTCCTAGTTTCTAGGACCGTAAAGTTTGGGGTGGGGGGGGGGAGGGGAGAGAGATGTCCTTTAACCTTTCAGGATTCTGTTAATATAATGTCTGGCTATGTCTGACTATGGGTGCAGTTCTCATCTCCATTTATTTTGCTGAGGGATACAGTGTTGTCTGAAGACAATTTCCATGGCCATGTGGCCAGTATGGCTAAATGACAAATGCACACAGAATGCTGTTATTGTCAGGTTTCGATGTCGTCTCAAATAAAATAAATTGCATTTCCAAACAGTCTTTGAAGAAATCTTTCATTTTATTAAGCACGACAACCTGTCCCCGATTGTGGCGTAGCCAACTCTGACTTCCTGACCCCAAACCTTCCCTCTTCCTCCTTGAACCGGGCTCGTAGTAGTTGTAAGAACCCCTCTGCGTCTTGCAGTTGGGGGGCCCTGTTCTTGTAGAGGGCTGCTGACCACCTCCTTGCTTCTCCCTCCAACCCTTCTGAAATGGCACTCACTAGGGCTCTGGGAAATGGGTAGAGGTGTTCATAGCGCTCGATGTAGATCTCAGCTGTGTTGAGGAATTGGGCTAGCTGGTCTGGATCGCCATCGAACTTCCCTCTGAAACGGGGTGGGTCCTCCCTCACTGCCCTCTCCTCCCAGCGCGGGGCTCCGTAAGCCTGGCCTCAGTGCTGCTGGCCCTCTTCCCAAATCACTCTCCCCATATCTACTACTTCAGCTCCCAGTAATGTCCCCCCTCCCATCTCATCTCCTAGGGGATATTATCTTCAGGGAAAATAAGTAGGTGAGAAGTCAAGTGTCCTCTTGCCAGCTGCCCCCTCTTCTCCTTCTTATGTCAGCACTAGAGTAAATGCAGGTTGAAATGCTGACAGTTATATTCCCACCAAAGTGGTACCTATTAATCATATTTAATCTGTGGGTGCTCCTACCCTCTAGAATGAGTTACCCACCGAGCTCCGGATGGCGTCTGATCTCCGCTCCTTCCGTCGAGGCCTAAAGACTTGGCTATGTCAACAAATGGGCTGAGTTCTGATTCTGGGGTTTTATTATTCATTATTTTGATTTTAATTGGTTTTAATTAGATTCTTCTTTTATCGTTGTATGTTTTTAGCTTGTGTTCGCCGCCCTGAGTCCCTTGGGAGAAGGGCGGCATATAAATATGTGTTAAAGAAAAATAAAATAAAAAAAATAAATATTTGCATGCTTAGGAACTGCTAGTTGGGCAGGACCTGGAGCAAGAACGGGAGCTCAACCCATTGCTCAGCAGTAGGATCTCAAACCTGGTCCATCAGCTCTCCAACTAACAAACCGACACAGCCATAGCACCCCTTCTGTTAATGTAAACTTACAGTAACTACCCAGAGCTGGCATTGTTGGGTGTGTTTCTTGTCCGGACTACTTTGCAAGAATTCCCCTCTGAAATTATTTTATCCCAGATTTTGTAGGTTTCTTTGAAACATTCCTCAACTATTTGTTTACTGAAGTTGACAACATAAGATGTGTAGTGAAGAATGCTTATCTTACACTTCTCTAAACATGGAAATAAGGCATCCAATTTAGGAAAGCATTTCAGTAGGCTGACCAAAATTTTCTCTAACCAGGAAGAGGCCTCTTGTGTGGTGCTGAAAAAGTAATAATGTTAATATATTAGCAGTACAAATATAGGTTAAAAATCAGCAGAAAAGAATTCATTGGACTGCTTCATATAGAATTATCATTTTTGTCCTATTCAGCAAAATCAATGATTTTTAAGAATCTTCCTCTCCCTAACCTGTTCTTTTTCTTTCTCCTTCAACCCCCCCCCCCATCCTAAAATTATGGTCTCCACTTAACTTTTTCTTTTGTCTTTTCTGTAGTACAGGAAATACAGCCACAACATCACTAGTATAAGGATGAGAATATCTGAAATTCTCAACTATGTAAATTTGGTAAGGAGACATGGCAAACGTTATTTCACTTTTTGAATTTAAACCTCTCCCTGCCCCGACTTAGATTTTCACGGTATTCATGGAACAAACTTAATCCAGTAAAGAGACTTAGGAGATGGACTTCCATAAGAATTTAACTTTTCCGGATTTGAGTGCAGCAAAGTTGAGTCATTTGGCCCAGAAAACAGCTTAGTTCAGTAACTAGATTATTCCAGAAAATGGTTTAGTTCAGTAACTAGGTTAATAAGCCTCTTATGTGAATACAGCCACTGTGTTGGGAGGATGCAAGTCCAAAAGTGTTGAAGGAATTTAATCAGTGCATTCTGTAGCTGGATTCTTCCTGGGCTATGGTTAATCTTTTGAACTTGAAAATTAGAAAGAGAAAGAGAGAGTAAGTTTATTACAAACTCAGCTGATTATGAACATGATCCCTGAGAAGAAAGCAGGAGAGAAGAACTCAGATGGAGTTGCATTGTGACACTTAGAAGATCCACTCATACTGGACTACTTCTGTCCTATTAGCTTTGCTGACTATCTTCTATGTTAATGATCAGTTAGAATCAGGGAGACAATGGGAACATTAGTGGGTGAAATCTCCCTTTAGTCCTCCTCCCCTTCTGTTCTTGATTAAAGAGCACGATCACCTGGATTTTCTTTACCATTTTATTTATTTCTTCTGCTTAATAAATTATTAGTGTGCCTCAAATGTGGATTTTTCGGTGCTGTCTGACCTCGGTGGTTTCCTTGCAGACAAGAAAAAAATAAATAAAAAAGAAAGAAGAAGGACTAGGGGAGACATGATAGCAGTGTTCCATTATCTCAGGGGCTGCCACAAAGAAGAGGGAGTCAAGCTATTCTTCAAAGTCCCCGAGGGCAGGACAAGAAGCAATGGGTGGAAAGTAATCAAGGAGAGAAGCAATTTAGAACTAAGGAGAAATTTCCTGACAGTTAGAACAATTAATCAGTGGAACAACTTGCCTCCAGAAGTTGTGAATGCCCCAACACTGGACGTTTTAAAGAAGATGTTGGATAACCATTTGTCTGAAGTGGGGTAGGGTTTCCTGCCTAGGCAGGGGGTTGGATTGGAAGACCTCCAAGGTCCCTTCCAATTCTGTTATTCTATTCTATTCTGTTCTGTTCTGTTTCATTACCTGAAATGAATATCTGCAAGCAAACCAGCAAACTCAGAGAGCACTAAGAACTCCATAGCTCAATTATGAGATACAGAGATTCTCTTTTATTGATTCCCAAATTTATCCCAGTTCACCTGTCCTTAGAAGCCAATGTCAGTTGTCTTTTAGTCCTGAAATGTTTATCAACATTTATTTGTGTTTTGAGTTTCTGATTGATGCCTTGTCCACTCCACAGTATTACAACGCTGTGAATCTTTATGTAACATGGATTGGTTTAGAAGTTTGGTCTGACGAAGATAAGATTGTGATCAATGGATCATCAGACTCCACTGTGAGATCCTTTGCAGCATGGAGATATTCAGATCTACTGAAGCGCAAAAGGAATGATAATGCTCAGCTACTCACGTATGTCTCATTGTGGTGAGAGGGACGGGGTGGCCAGGAGTGGAAGATTATGAGAATGCTGATGTTTGCTCTGTGTTGCATGTTGTAAACAAGGTGCGAACTCTGTTTCTGGGTGAAAGCAAACCATTTTTTCTTATCATAGAACTAGTTTTTAGAAAACACTGAATGACGCTCATTTCACTTCACCTGGTTTTGAAATTGAAACTCAAATGATTATCCTGCCATAAATTTCCTAATTTTCCTCTTCTGTCAATTAAATATTCTCTTTTGTGTGACAACTTTAAAGTGGGTCTGGATGTTAGAAAATATAGGAAGCTTCCAGAGGCTTCTGATCGGGCATTTCTGCTTTGGCAGGTACAGATTTTACTTTTTGGCAAATTTGGAATGAAGTCCTTAGAAACTAGAACAAACCAGACTTCGACAGTTTCCCATCTTTAATATATACCAGTAAAAATGATTTGCAGATTCCCTGTTTATGGAAGCATCATTTTCTCCAAAATGTCTCAGAATGAAATTTGGAATGATGTCCTAAGAAGTTAGAACAAAGCAGGTTTATTATTTATTTATTTATTTATTTATTAATCAAATTTCTATACCGCCCTACTCCCGAAGGACTCAGGGCGGTGAACAGGCAAGATAAAATACAGATAATACAAATATTAAAAAAATCTCTTAAAATTATTAAATATTTTGGCCGAAACACAGATTAAAACACCCAATTTATAAAATCACACGAGTTAAAAATTTAAAAGAGGAGAGTTAGGCCAGGCCAGCCTGCTGAAATAAAAAAGTTTTGAGAACACGACGAAACGTGCGCAGGTCCGGGATCCTCCGTTTCTCTGGGGGGAGCTCGTTCCAGATGGTAGGTGACCCCACAGAGAAGGCTCTTCCCCTGGGGGCCACCAGTCGACACTGTTTGGCCGACAGCACCCTGAGAAGCCCCTCTCTATGGGAGCGTACTGGTCGGTGAGAGGCTATTGGTAGCAGAAGGCGGTCTCGTAAATACCCCGGTCCAATGCCATGGAGCGCTCTAAAGGTGGTAACCAAAACCTTGAAGCGCACCCGGAAGACCACCGGGAGCCAGTGCAGCTTGCGCAGGAGGGGGGTCACATGGGAGCGTCACATGGGAAGGTTCTGACAGCTTCCCATGTTTAATAATGTGTAGAAATGAAGGTATCTGGGTTCCAAGTAATATCCAAGATATATCCAAGTCAATTGATATTCAAAAAGAATTATGCATGTAATTCATATGAATTTTTCAAATAAATTGGTAGACATATCTACTTATTTACTTCTAAGTTGTAAAAACAGGTGGAACAGATATCAAACAGAATTCATTTTACCCCATATCTCATGGTATTCTCTCATTAGTTTGTTCATATGCTTTGGCTGCACTCACACAAGCAATTGGCTTCCATTCTGTACCAGCTAAATGAATGTTTCCATTATACAAACAGATAAACCAAGAATAAAGAAAATTAATAAAATATCTATTCTTGGATAATACCTGTGCTTAGCAGGTTGTGTGAATCCATATTTTAAATCTTAATGTGACTAGTTTATAGAGGCAGTGTGAGCTCAGCCTATATGTTATATTTTATTTATTTATTTATTTATTTATTTATTTAATTTTTATACCGCCCCCTCTCCCGAAGGACTCGGGGCGGTGAACAGCCAAAATTAAAAACACACAATACAAATATTAAAATACATTAAAACGAAATTAAATTTATCTTTGTCTTCCCCAATTTAAAACCCCTTACCCATAAAATTCCCCAATTAAAAGATTTTTAACCCAGCCCGGCTTGCTGAAATAAAAAAGTCTTCAGGGCCCAGCGGAAGGTACAGAGGTCCGGGATCAGTCGTATCCCTGGGGGTAGCTCATTCCAGAGGGCGGGTGCCCCCACAGAGAAGGCTCTTCCCCGGGGGATCGCCAGCCGACATTGCCTGACAGACGGCACCCTGAGGGGGGCCCTCTCTGTGGGAGCGTGTTGGCCGGTGGGAAGTTATCGGAGGCAGAAGGTGGTCTCGTAAATAACCGGGCCCTAAGCCATGGAGCGCTTTGAAGATGAGAACCAATACCTTGAAGCGCACCCGGAAGACCACTGGAAGCCAATGCAGCTCACGCAGGAGAGGTGTCACATATAATGTATGAATGTGAAATTGGCAAGTTAATTGGCTTATATCTCTAATATATTGGACAAATAACAATTGTGAGTAATCTTACAGGCTCTGGGCATAACAATTGCATGAAATATATTAGAGCTAGATGCAGGGGTGGGTTCTACTTACCTTTACTACCGGTTTGCAATGGGGCCACGTGTGCGTGCTTCTGCACATGCGCAGAAACATCCTGATGACATCGGGGCCAGTGGGCGGAGCCTCCCACTGGTTTTACTACCGGTTCTATAGAACCGGTCCGAACTGGGGGCAACCCACCACTGGCTAAATGGAGGGCAGATCAAAGTGAAAGAGAGACTGTAAAAAATACAGAATATCCATTTTTTTCCCCACAGCTATTAATTTGACTGGTCACTCAACCAGCATTTCCAATCTAAACTAGTCTTCAATAATACCGCAGCTAAATTGATAGAAGAAACTTAACTATTAAAGACACTTGAATCTAGGTTTTTTGCAACACAAGGAATGTAAATAAATTTAATGTGCTGGATTCACATAACATGCTAATCACTCCCCACCCAAGCTTAATGTGCAGTGAAAATGCATCCTAAAAATCCATCCCTGAGGACAGATGTTTGCAAAAGGCATAGGGGGTTATGTACGCCCCAATGTTATAGACTGTGCTTCCATCTTCTATAAATTGTATTCCCCTCCCTACCTGCTTTCTTACAGGGGTATTCACTTCGATAAAGGAGTCTTAGGAGTAGCTTTCATAGGTGGCATGTGCGATTCTTTCCTTTCTGCAGGAGTTATTCAGGTGGGTAGAAAGGACAAGTGTTACCTGTTTGTAGTCAATAAAACTTATATCATTCATAACTTTATTACAAATAAAAACTCTTCTAATTTTTGATCCACATCATTTTCATCCATATTTATTTATGAATTTGACATCTCCAGGTCTTTCCTCAACTGATGGCGTTTTGCCACAATGAACTATGGACATGTCACAGAACAAGCTTTTTGTATGCTTTGACTTATGTATCAGAAGATCAAAATATATTATAATCATTTGGATCAGGAGAAGTCAAAGAAAAACTGCCATAATCGGCAAATGAGCAGGTCAAATTATGATGCAATACTTGCAAACAAGGTTTCTGAACAATATTCTTAGTAACCTTGATGATAAACATGAATCATCCATCTTTAATTCCAAAAAAATTACAATCAAGATTTATATGGTTGAATTAATATACAGTGAGAAAATGAGAGAATACTAAATCTGCTTTTTTTTTAAAAAAAACTTTAATATTTAAAGAGCCTGTAAGAAAACCATATTAGTCAAGAAAATGCTAAAGATATTTACTGAGAAACAGTAAACGTAGCTTTGTTCACTTAGAATAGAATGGAGTCACACGGAGGTTATAAAGTTTTGTTCCTTAACAAGCAGAGTTAGGGTCCTGACAATATGGGGTAACCCTAAGCCTGCTTGCTTAGGAAACTCATTTTTATTCAGAAGGACCAACTCACTCGTAAATCCAGTGGTGAAATGTAAAATTTGTTACTACCGGTTCTGTGGGCGTGGCTTGGTAGGGGGTACTGTGACTGGATGGGCGTGGCCAACTTTTTTTTTTTTACTTTTAAAAGCATTTTTTCTACAACCTCTTCAGAGGTTGTAAAAAAAAATGCTTTAAAAAGGGTCTGAGGATCCCAGCTGAGTTGCCTGATTGTCAGAGGCTTTTTTTTTCTATTAAAAGCATTTTTTCTGCAACCTCCTCGGCCGAAGAGGTTGTAGAAAAAAATGCTTTTAAAAGCCTCTGACGATCAGGCAACTCAGCTGGGATCATCAGAGGCTTTTAACATCATTTTTTCTACAACCTCTTTGGCCGAGGAGGTTGTAGAAAAAATGCTTTTAAAAGCCTCTGACGATCCCAGCTGAGCTGTGTGATCATCAGAGCCTTTTTTTTTTTTTTTTTTACTTTTAAAAGCATTTTTTCGGCCGAAGAACCTCTGATGATCGTGCAGCTCAGCTGGGCATGGGGGTGGGGGGTGGGGTCGCAGGGATTTTTGCTACCAGTTCTCCAAACCACCCGCCACCATCGCTACCGGATCGAGCGATCCGGTCTAAACCGGGAGCATTTCACCCCTGCATAAATCTATTAAGCATTTCAACCTTCAATATTCTGAAAATGCTAGCTAGCTTGTAGCAAAAGCCACTGAGTAGGTTTTGGATTGAAGTTGCCTGTAAGTTCAGTAACTAAATAAATAGACAGATAGATGCAGAGGTTTTGACCTTCAGGACTTTAAAGTTTTCTTCTGGATGCAAGTATTTGTGCATGTTCTGGAGTCATGGTGCACATATGCACTCAGAAGAGCTGAAAGAATGGTACACATAGTCCTCGTTTTACATCTGGTCACTTAATGACTGTTCAAAGAGCTATGGACACCCCCGAAAAAAAAAAAAGGATCTTACCCCTTCAACTCCCTTTGAGGCTAATTTTTATTTACATTTCATTTTTTTAACCCAGAAAAAAAATAGGAAGACACTTTATTATTGCAGTATTCCAAAGAGACAATTGTGGAGGAAACCTCCATCTCTAAGCTACTAAAAGAAGCCACCAAACTTTGAAGAAACAACTGCTTTCTGCAAGAAACCTATTCTCAGCCCTGTAAATTATTTCTTTTTCAACTCTGATTTTTTTATTAGAAAGTCCCTGAGCAAAGATTTCAGCTCAGTGCTAATAACTGGGTTCGCTTCTGGTTTCTTGGTGGATTAACTGTAGACAAAAATGTTCTCTCTTTTTTTCAGGATAACAACAACATGGCAGTTTTAATTGCAGCTGTAATGACCCATGAGTTGGGTCATAATCTTGGCATGAATCATGATACAGATTCCTGTACTTGCAACGCAGGACCATGTATTATGAAGGCCTCAATAAAGTAAGGATTCAGAAAAAAAAACACTTTTAATGCCTTTCAATTCATGTTATATTTAAATGATTGCAATTAAACATTAAATTAAGTATGCTGAGAGCTTAAAAAACGAAATGGTCAGAATTACAGAACAGTGGGGTCTGGTCAAACGTGTGTAAATTGATGGTGTGTGATTAAAATGTGTCGTATTTAAAAAGGTAGAACATCTCTCAACAGTTGAATAGCCATCATTCAATAGCTTCCTCCAAAACACAATAGTTTAAAGAAATGGCATAGGAAGCATAACCCAAGAAACCAAATTTTAATAACTGTGATGGATGTTGTTATTAGGCTTTATTTTTTCAAGAAACAAAAGAGAAATGGGAAGGAGAAGGAAAGAAAGGAGAAGAAGAAGAGGGAGGAAGGAGAAAGAAAGATGGAGGGGAGAAGGAGGAAGGGGGGAGAGGAGGGGAGGGAAAAGGGAAAGAAGAAGGAGAACGGGGAAAGGAAGGAATGGGATCTTCTCAGATATTGTCTATTAGAAAAATTCCTGTAACCTTTTGTGTAAGATTTTTCCATAGTCTCAGGGTACATGCTTACCTGTTGACAATTTTCTGCTTTCTTCTGCCAAAGCCCCTAGAACTTCATTGCCTTGTATTTTATTCACTGGCAATGAGATGGGAAGTATTTTTTTTTTAAATTTGATTTATATGCTGCCCTTCTCCAGAGACTCAGGGCGGCTTACAGTGTGTTAAGCAATAGCCTTCATACTTTTGTATATTTTATACAAAGTCAGCTTATTGCCCCCACAAACTGGGTCCTCAATTTACCCACCTTAGAAAGGATGGAAGGCTGAGTCGACCTTGAGCCTGGTGAGATTCGAACTTACTTTAATTGCAGACAGCTGGTGTTAAATTACAGTGCTTAGTCTGCAGAGCTATCCAGGCTCTTTATTGAGTATTTATTGCTCTTTATTTAGTATTGAGAATGTTGTTGAACCTCTTTTGCATTATGCTCACTGTTTAATACTTCAGAACCACTACTTGGTATTTCAGCCCTGGTTTAGGCAACAATTTTGCTTAATAAAACCCACCTAATGGGTCTGGTGCATCTTTGCCCTTAAAAAACGACCATGTTGTCTATTTAATGGCCAAAAGCAGCTGGTCATTGGGTTCTTGCTTTTACCCTCTAACTTGAGGGCCAATGATTAAATTCCTAATGAGTTGTAATAGCATTAGAAAAGTGGATTTATGATACTGTATTTGTATCTCTTTCAGTATAGTCTTTCAGAACCCAGTGGCAAGTTGCTGATATTAAAAAAGAAGTCCAATAAGTATCTGTTCTGCCCCAGCTATGGATCCCAAAGAATGTAGCACACACAAAGTCCGAACAAAACTCAGTTTACTTCGAAACACAGTCTTTTGCAAATGCAGGTTGTTAATAAAACGTTCTTAACAACCTGGCAGGAATTCCACAGATAAGATAGAGTCTTACTAGAGTTGGCAGAAAGCCCAGAAGCCAGGTGTTAAGTATGGGCGCAACAGAAGGACTGGACACAACGTGTGAATGAACTCTTTATTTAGCTCCGTAACTGCAATGTCAACTCAGCCGCGGCAGCCCCTTTTATAGCCCGGAGCTGTCCGCGGCTTCAGCCACTGATGCTTGCTTAATTTTCCCACTCCTGAGTCTCGTCTATTGATTGGTCCGTTTGAACCAGTCACTCAATACTCAACACCAGGTTTGCAGAGAAAATTCAAATTCAATGATCAGCGAACGAATGAACACACGTTGTTTCCTGCAGATTTTTATAAGCTGTGCGCAAACTTAAATAAGCTAAGGGAGTGGCCAATTAGCCCCAAGCCTTACTCTCGAGGAGACCTCCTCCTGAGTAACCACTCCTGCATTTTGGCAGCTCTGCGTGCTTGTGCATTGAGAAGAGGCTCCTCCACTTCATCCTCTTCACTTAAAGGAGTTTCTAGAGGTTCTGAAGGCCCTGGCTGAATCCCTGCCTCTGGCACCACATCTTCTTCAGCCTCCTCGCTGTCTGACTCGAGCACTGGCTGCACAGGCTGCTGGCGCAACACCACACCAGCCTCCTCGTTGTCGGGATCAGCAACAATCCACGCAGGTCGCTAGTGGGCCACAACAGTATCTTAACTCTCTCTTTCCCTTAAAACAGTTATCATAAAAAGTGCAACATCTCCCAAAAAAGAGAAAAAATCCCTTTAATTACATTATTGCCATCTCTTCTTCATCTTTACAGTTTTAACCCTCCTCTTGAGTTCAGCTCTTGCAGTTTCTCGGATTATCAGAAGTATGTCATGACTGAACATGCACAATGCATTTTCAATGACCCCTTGACCACAGATATTATTCCAACTGCAGTTTGTGGAAATGGTTTTGTGGAAGAGGGAGAAGAATGCGACTGTGGCCCTCCAGAGGTAATGTTTTTGTTTTTCAATCAACAAGGGTGATTCCATGAATTGTCTCAGAAATGGGAATCCTTGCAAAAGTGGTATGAGCCATCCAAGAGGTTGGCTTCTGAATGGGATAGGTTTGTGTCCTTTATGTATATGCATGTATGGGTTGGTTTCTTGGATTTTAGAGAACTGATATCTCACTTACATTTTGGGAAGACAATGCATTTTTTTAAAATGGGTGTTTTACCACACTAAGAATAACCTTCCCTACTGAAAACCCCTACGTTGTTGACATTCCCATATTACGAATGAAGGTAAATATATGTGTCCTAGGATAATGTTGCAGGAACCAATCTGGGTTTGTCAGAAGGAACAGAGATTGAGTCTTCCAAGCTTTCAGATTTGTGCTGGAGCCCAGCCTCAGGGAACTTCTCTCTCACCAGAATATCTACCATCATTGGCCCTCGTGACTGAATCATATTGGATCTTGCAACTTGGCCACGTTGCCTATCTCACGGTTTCCTTGAGCAACTTTCTCTTAGAACTTATGATCTTCAACTTCTGTTCTGCTTTCTAATAGTAATTTTTCACACGAACAGTGATTTATTCTCCTTAGGTCAATACACATGTAATGATCCTTGAGAATGTGGTTGAGAGACAAAAAAGGAGAAGGAACAGGCTACTTAATTGTCAGATAAAAGGTAGCTCAGCCTGCAGAAGCAATGGGGTATGACAAACATCTCAAGAGGAATGCCCATCTTTCCATAAAGATAAGGGGAGAAATGTCCTTTCAGGCATGAAATATTAAGGTTATCATAACCTTAGAATAAAGGTAGTGTTAAATATTCATGTTTGGTGCTTCTTCTCTGGCCGACCTCAAAGGCTGGCATCCTGAGTAGAAAATAGCTCAGAACAAGCAAGAGTTTTGGACTGCAGGTTATGTGAACTTCAGAATTAGGACATGAGGATATATTTTTTGTTTGTTTCTTTTCACATAGGAAATATGCGATAAATCTGTTTCATGAAAAAATGCTATCATCCTTTTGCAATAACATAGGACACAGGATAACGGAAGGGATCTTGGAGGTCATATAGTCCAACATTCTGCTCGAGCTGAAGAGATCATACCATTTCAGGAAAATGGCTGTCCAGTCTCTTCTTGAAAGCCTCCAGTGATGGGGTATCCATCACTGATGGATGGGGCATCATCCAGTGATGGATCCAATGATCCAGTGATGAATCAGTGATGGATCATTGATGGAGGGGGCATGGGGCACAAGGATGGGCAACCAACAAACACTCAGGCTACTATTAGTCACTTTCATCTTCCAACATGAGCCCATAAGAGGGAACATATAACAGAAATATCCTTTTCCTTGACTGTTCTGTCCCCGTCTCACACACGCACACCAGCAGTCAACCAAGAGTTAAAATAAACCAGCAGACAAGAATTTCCTTTGATAACAGAATTGGCAGCAACCCAGTGGCTGCTTGCCAACAGTTTTTTACTTACAAAGGGAGGTTTATCTCCTCCGACCGAAAACATCGAAGTCCACAAAAGCCAAAGAATAGTCAAGTCCAGTCCAAAAAATCAGTCCAAGCAGAGCATATAACAAAGTTCTAGAAATGCAGAATGACTTGCTAGCTTTCAGTTTTGTCCATTACAAAGCCTGAATGGTCACCACAACCCCTTTTATCCCCTGTGGTCCAGTGATTCAGCTTAATTTCTGGCACGCCTCCTTCTCTGCTGTGCGAGCTTGTCTTTCCGACACTGTCGGGGATCCAGCCAAGACTTATCTCCGTCGCTGTCTAACTGCAGCTGCTCGGAAATGCCTGGCTCCTGGCCTATCTCTTCTCCTTCAGAAGACACCTGAGGCATTGCCAGAGAGGAGGGTCCTGGAGAGGGAGGCCTTGCCAACTCCTCTCCTTCACTTTCAGAGTCTTCTCCCTCCGATAAGATGGGCTCGGGGGTCGGAGTCATAACATTGACAGTTTCCCCTCTTCAAAAGAGACCAATTAAAAGAGATCAGGAAGGAAAGCCTATGATGTCACTTGATATATATATATATATTTTTGGTTTTCAGACATGTAAAAATGAGTGCTGTGAAGCTGCATTTTGTATATTGAAACCTGAGGCAAAGTGTGCAAAGGGGGCATGTTGTACAGAATGCCAGGTAAGGCTTGCTTATTTTTAACACTAGGAGAGATTTTACCCTACATCTTAATAGTAATATGAAAATGTGATATCTTTTGGTAGCTTCCAGTGATCAAAAACATTTTAACCTTGTTCCCATCCCTACTTCCAGTTTATTTCGCCCTTATGAAGATAGGGAAGACAGTTTCACAAAATTGTCTCAGTTTAAAATGCATTCCTTTGGCATGTTAAGTCATGCAGGGCGAAAATAATACATATCCTTCTTTGACTGAGTTTTGCATAGAACCTCACTTTAAATAAGGCTGGGCAATTTTGGGATTCATGCCCTAACTCATCTTCCTGATATTCTGGAAGGTTCTAAGACCGTGATGGCGAACCTATGGCATGCGTGCCGGCACGCAAGCGTTGCCCTAGCTCAGCTCCAGTGCGCATGTGCATGCCGGCCAGCTGATTTCCGGTTTCCGGAAGTTGGGAAACGGGCTGTTTCCGGCCTCCGGGAGGGTGGGTAAGGCGGGTAAGAATCTGGAGTCTGGAGAGGGCGGAAAATGGGCCTATTGTGCCCACCGGCCATCACATGCGAAAAGCAGGAGTCACACGGGGGTCATGCATGCATGCGCGGGGGCAGGGCGCATTGAATTATGGGTGTGGGCATGCATGCGTGTGATCCCCCTGTGCTCTTCCCACTTTTGGCACGTGATGGCAAAAAGGTTAGCCATCACTATTCTAAGAGGTCTCTGATGATGCTGTGACATTGCTTTTCTCTCTACTATGACTTTTAGGTAGAGATGGGTTTAGGAGATAAATCAAATTGCTTTCTTTCCCACCCGTAAATTCCCTACCTACTCTCCAAGGCTCTAAATATTTTAGTGCCACAGTTTGGAGATGCTGGAGGACCATCAAGCAAGATGCTTCTATATAGGATCCCAGTTGACTGAATAATAAACGTTTTGAGCAGAGGGGGCCAAAAGTTTTTATTATTTCCATACTTCCATCACAAGCCAAGACTCACAGGAACAGCACATGAGAGAAAATGCTACAAATGCTTCTTCCCATGTAAGGAAATAAAACTATACCATGCAGACATTTTGATTTTTCATGAGGGCCGAATTGATTTTCATTGATGTTCATAGTCAGCCAACCTACTGTAGCACTTGTGTTTCAGGAACTGAGCTCTTCATGGCAATCACTGTGTCATAGCAAGTGAGACAGGCTGAGACTTCTAGGCTGGGATTTCTAGGCACCATACACAATGTCTTAATTCCTAGAGCCCATTTGTATCATGGCAGGGATGCCTTGCTTGGTAATCCTCAGACGACAGATGGAGAAGAGGCTTTCAAATGTGTTGTGAATCATGGCTTTTGATCTCTGCTGCTAAAGACTGATAGTTGGCAGCATTCTTCATTCTCACCCACAGTTTAAGAAAGCAGGAGAACTATGCCGAGCAGCAAAGGATGACTGTGACTTGCCTGAATTCTGCACTGGCCAATCTGCTGAGTGTCCCTTGAATCACTTACATATGGATGGATACCCATGCCAAGACAACTTGGGTTACTGCTTCAGGGGGACATGTCCCACCTTAGCAAACCAATGTATTGCTCTCTGGGGGCCAGGTAAACCAACCTTAGCATTTCGGAATAGTGGTGTTATAAAAGACTAAGACAGTTGTTGTTATTGATCAAAGATTTTTTTCCTTGGTATCCATTGTAAATCATCATTTCATTTTGATGGCATTTTTTTTCCCCCAAGATGAAGTTCTTTCTTTGGAAGCTTCATAGCTCGGTCCTCCAGATCAGTCCATGTTTTGGTTTAAAGCTCCAAGCTTCCCAAGAGAACATGGCCAATGATAAAAGATGATGGCAGTTGTAGACCAGAAATCTGGAAAGGCAGACTTTGGGGGAAAGAAGGCTTTGTGGACTGTGGATACATTCCCAAAGTGGACAAAGATATGAGACAATACATGTGTGAACTGTATGTGTGTGTATGCCATTTATAGACTGCTATGTTGTATGTTACAGCAGCAGCTCAAAATTATTGTCTAATACTCTTTGTCTTAAAACACCAGGTATTGTGAAGTAAGTCAATACTACTGGAAAAGTACAAAGAATAACATCAAGAACCCGTCATAAGCTTAGAGTTTTGTCCATTTAGCTTTGATCTTCTAAGAATTAATTAGGGTCACTGATTGACCCAATCTTTCTCAAGCAGAGATAATGGAGATTGAACATACATAAGAGTATTCAAACCCTAAGATTGAATTTTTCTTCAGATTTGGCATAGTAATTAAAGAAACGGGTGTTTGGGGTGTGATTCTTGTCACTGATCACTCATAACTTTAATGGCAGACTATCCCAAAATTTTCACCATAATTTTACGTTGAAAAAGGAACATAAGTTCCTGAGAATAAATTCCTCCTATTCATATAAAGGACATATTTTTCTGGGAAACAGGAAACTTGGAGGTGTCAAGTTTCCGAAAGATGCCCTAATTAATTCATGAGCCATGATCCAAACTTCAAAGGAAATACAGTCATTTATTAGGAGCAACATTCCGGCAATACTCGGATGCAGTTAGGACTGATCCTACGTAGATTTGCGTTCCCCTATGACCCTGTCTCTTAGCTCCTCTCTGGCCATGTCATAAATCACATTCTCCAATGAACCACTTTGGCTGGCTGTGAAACCTAACACCCTCCTTCTGATTGCGGTCAGAAAAAATGTATGGAATTCACTTCAGTTCTCCCTCCCTCCTGCTCATGGTAACTTGAAAGCTTTGCAAGTTGACAGGAGGTTTATTTTGATCATTGATGGGTGGTACAATGAGACTGCATATAGAATATCTCCAGTTCAGTTTTGGGTCCCTAATTAAAAAAATCAGGTGGCATGTTGTGGTGATTTGGAATCCTGCTGTCATGTGACACTTGACTTTGTCTTGGTTTCTCACTCCCCTTTTACAGATGCAGAAGTGGCTCCAGATAATTGTTTTACGTTTAACCAGAAAGGGAATGATATTGGCTACTGTAAAAAGGAAAGCAGTACAAACATTCCATGTGAACCAAAGTAAGCACTCTAAATTATTTCCTGCTATGATGATGAGATCATTTAAGCATAATATAAGAAATGTTTTCAGGTCCACATCTGTGGGAACCTGATTCTACCACCCGTTAAAACAACAGAAGTGTGAGCCAATTTCTGAATGGCTAATTTTCCTTGGTTTCTCATCTTGGGATACAAGAGGGATATACCCTTTTATACCCCACTTGGGTTAAAAGTGGGGTATAAAAGGAGTTCCATGAGGATAGAAGTGCCTTTTAAAAGACTGTATGAAAAAGTACAGGTAGTCCTTGAGTTACAACCATTATTTAGTGACTTCAAAGAAACATCAACACTAAGTGTCTCGCAACTTGTCCTTGCACTGACACTGTTGCAGCATCACTATAGTCATGTGATCAAAATTCAGAGGCTTGTCAATCAACATGTATTTACGAGGGCTGCAATGTGCTGAGGTCACATGATGATTCTTCCCTTCCAGCGAAGCCAAAGGGGAAGTCAGATTTGCTTAAGAACCATGTGATTCATTTAAGAGTTGCAAAAACATCATAAAACCAGGTGCAGGTCACTTAACAACAGACTTACTTAGTGTTCTGCCCCAGCTACGGACCCCAAAGAACACAGCACACACAAAGTCTGTACAAAACTTAAATTTACTAAAATAACTCAGTCTTTTCCAAATAAAGGCTGTTAAGAAACTTTCTTAACAGCCTACAAGAAACCAAAGATAAAGTAATCACAATCTTACTAAGGTTGGTAGAAAGCCGAGAAGCAAATTTGCAGAGAATCTAGATGCGAAGGAGAATGAACTAAAGTTGTTCCCTACAAATTGCTTCAGTTGGCGTTCCTCCTTAAATAGGCTAAGAGAGTGGCCAATTAGCCCCAAGCCTTACTCTCGAGGAGACCTCCTCCTGAGGAGCCACTCCTGCCTTTTGGCTGCTCTGCGTGCCCGTGCATTGAGAAGAAGCTCCTCCTCTTCGTCCTCTTCACTTAAGGAAGTTTCTGGGGGTTCTGAAGGCCCTGGCTGAATCCCCGCCTCTGGCACCACATCTTCTCCAGCCTCCTCATTGTCTGACTCGAGCGCCACCTGCACAGGCTGCTGGCGCAGCACCACACCAGCCTCCTCGCTGTCAGAATCAGCTACAATCCGCACAGGCCTCTGACGGGCCACAACACTTAGCAATGCAAATTCTAGATCCTGTTATAGCGATAACCTCATATTGGTGTGGCAAGATGTTGAGGCAGGAGCAAAAGCAGAGAAGGCTTTCCTCCTGGATGCAGGCCAGCTGGAAGAAGTGGGTTGACAGGACCTGCAGCATGCCTCTGCCAGCACAGGTGGGATAGGCCAATCCCAGTGGGATGAGATCAATTAACTTAGATCCATATGCCATGAAGGGCTTTAGAGGTGATCACTGACACTTTTAATTGCACCCAGAAGCAGATCGACAACCAATACAGCACACATAGCAGTGGTATTATCACAGGAGCCATTCTGATCCAGGAAAGGCCACAACTGGGGCATCTCAGAGCCTTGGGAGTACAGTGGTCTAAGGCACCCTGTTATTAAGCTGGTTATTAAGACCAGCTGCCTGCAATTACTGCAGGTTCGAATCTCACCAGGCTCAAGGTTGACTCAGCCTTCCATCCTTTCTAAGGTAGGTAAATGGAGGACCCGGATTGTGGGGGCAATAAGCTGACTATAAATATACAAAAGGATGAAGGCTATTGCTGAGCACATTGTAAGCCGCCCTGAGTCTCCGGAGAAGGGCGGCATATAAATCAAATAATAATAATAAAAAAATCTCCTAGCCATGACTGTCTCCTGCTCCAGGAGAACCCCCAAGTTTCAGACTGGATCTGTCTGAGGTAGAGCAATCCCATCCAGAGTCACAGATGAAAAGTCCCAGATCCTGGAGCCCCATGTACCCAAAGCCATTTGGTCTTGCCAGGATTCAGTTGAAACAAGGCCTCAGGGTGGCACTCTGAGGACACAATAAGAGCAGAGAAATACTGCTGTTTCACCACTCTTATTGCCATGAAGTAGGCCTGAATAATGGTTCTAGGTCATGTCTGGTCAGAATCATCCCTTCTCTTTCTCCAGAGGCTCTCTGGGCATCTCTTGGCCCCTTTCAGAACCCGTAGCTCCTCTATGAACCACAGGAAGGGTCAGGAACAATGGGAGGTAGCATATGAAAGCCACAAGAATATGAATATGAATTGCACTTAGTCATAAACCATGACTTGGAAACCACAATGGCGAGATGTGCACCACAAATTGATCCCAATCCAAACTATAAGCTGCAGTACCTTTTCGTGATGTGTGTAAATGAACTCTGCCTCTAGCTCTTACACAAATCCACAGAATCCTGTGCCATTTTTTCCTTCTAAAAGAAGGGAAGTCCTTATTTTATATATACCTATTTCAAACTTAATGGAGTAATATGGAAACGGAGTAATAGCCATCTTTCAGGACAATTTCCCTTTCTAATGTTTAGTGCAATTCCCCTGACCCAGGGGTGAAATGCTCCCGGTTCAGACTGGATCACCCGATCCGGGAGCGATGGCGGTGGGTGGTTCAGAGAACTGGTAACAAAAATCCTTGCCCACCCCCCATGCCCAGCTGAGCCACGCAATCATCAGAGGCTTGTTTTAAAAAAAAATTTAAAAGCATTTTTTCTACAACATCTTCAGCTGAAAAAATGCTTTTAATTTTTTTTTAAAAAAGTCTCTGATGATCACATGGCTCAGCTGAGATCATCAGAGGCTTTTAAAAGCATTTTTATTTTTTTTTACAACCTCTTCGGCTGAAGAGGTTGCAGAAAAAATAGTTTTAAAAGTTAAAAAAAAAAGGTTGGCCACGCCCACCCAGTCACATTACCCCACCACCACCAAGCCACGCCCACAGAACCAGTAGTAACAAATTTTACATTTCATCACTACCCTGACCTTTAGATTTCAACTCACCTCACCCCCCATCATTCACTAGTCACAGATTATTGAAAATTTAGCCTAGACCAATGTACACCCAAATTGTTGGAAATGTGGCCACAGTCAGGGCACCTTCTTTCATATGTGGTGGACATGCCCCAAAGCAAAAAGATACTGGAGCAAAATTCGGAGATGGTTGAAAGACATAATTAGAGAAGAAATCGACTTGAATCCAGAAATATTTCTCCTGGGAATGGTAAAGAAAGGGCATGGAAAGGAAAAGGTCCACCTTCTAATACATATAACTACAGCTGCCAGACTGGCATATGCTCAATACTGGAAAAAGAAAGACCTACCACCAGACGACCTTATAATCAGCAAAATATTAGAGTGTGCAGAGATAAGTAAACTAACACACGAGATAAATGATGATGAAAATTCAGATTATGATACTGTGTGGGGAAGATGGTACGAATGGATAAATGATAGAATCAAGGAAGGAGTAAAAGGTGTAGAAATTAATTAGAAATGTATAGTATAAATGACACCAGATATTTTTTCATGTATATATGTACAAACACTGCGAATCCGATGTCAAACAGAATTGTTATTATATTTTACTTGTGTAAAAAAAAAACCAATAAAGTGTAATAAAAAAAAAATTAGCCTAGAGATCTGGAAAAACCAAACCTAAATCTGCTTTAGGAGTTTCCCATGTGGATAATAGATACGTTACTACTCTGATGATAAGAATCCTGACTCAAACTATATTCACATTCATAAAGAAGGTAAACCATTTGAGCTAGTTGGAACGGTGTTTCTTTACTTTTACTCCAAACTCTGAAACACCTTATGACATTTTTCACTTACCTGTTAAATGCAACCCAGTTCATTTTGAGGCTGAGCAAGCTTCTGTTTCTTCACCTCTGTTTTTAATTTTTAACTTAAATATTTTCAAATGAGCAAAGAAACAGACGTCTTATTAATCCACTTTGTTAATTAGAATGAACTGACTGTTTCCTTTTCAGGGATATTAAATGTGGCAGGTTATACTGCATAGATAATTCAACTGCAGAGAATTCATGCAAATACTACTTTTCAAAAGAAAACGAAGATTTGGGAATGGTTAACCCTGGAACAAAGTGTGGAGAAGGAATGGTTAGTAAAAGATTAGCTCTTATCTGTCTGCGGGAAGATCTTATTCCAAGGGGTGATCACTGAAATAATTTTGCAATGGATCTTGCTGAAAACTGGTTCGGATCTTCTTTCCTTTTTTTTGGTTGCATTTTTATTTTATTGTTTAAAAAGTTATAATACAAAATTCCAAAATTTGTTTTAAAAAACAAATGAAGAAAAAAGAGAAAACTGACCTTAAAAATGTGCCTTAAAAAAGGAAGAAAACCCTAACACATAAACACGTATTATCCCCCCTAGTTGAATACTGATTAATATATTACTGCAATATTATGTTTATGTTTATGTTTTATGTTTTATTAATTTTATATACCGCCCTACTCCCGAAGGACTCAGGGCGGTGAACAGGCACAGAATAAAATACATAAATACAAAAGTTAGAAACAATTTAAAACCAAATTAAATAATTTAGCCCAAGACAATTAAAAATCCCAATAATTTAAAACAAATTAAAATTTCAGTTTAAAAAATTTAAAAAAGGGGAGAAAATTAGGCCAGGCCGGCTTGCTGGAATAGGAGGGTCTTAAGAGCACGGCGGAAAGTGTGCAGATCTGGGATCCTCCATATCTCCGAGGGGAGCTCGTTCCAGATAGTAGGTGCCCCCACAGAGAAGGCCCTCCCCCTGGGGGCCGCCAGCCAACACTGCTTGGCTGACAGCACCCGGAGGAGCCCCTCTCTGTGAGAGCATACCGGCCGGTGGGAGGCTGTTTGTGGTAGTAGGCAGTCCCGTAAATAACCAGGTCCTAAGCCATGGAGCGCTCTAAAGGTGGTAACCAAAACCTTGACGCGCACCCGGAAGACCACCGGGAGCCAGTGCAGCTTGCGCAGGAGAGGTGTCACATGGGAGCGCCATGTTGCTCCCATAACCACCCGCGCGGCCGCACTCTGTGCCAGTTGTAGCCTCCGTGTGCTCCTCAAGGGGAGCCCCATGTAGAGAGCATTACAATAGTCCAGGCGGGAGGTGACGAGGGCATGAGTGACTGTGTGTAGGGAGTCCCGATCCAGACAGGGGCGCAACTGGCCCCTGAATTTTTTGAACTACTAAAACTATTTGCAAATTATTAACTTGTCGTCTACATACTATATTAATGACAAAATAATTAATAAGAACACTGTATAAAACCTGAAAGAAGTTTATTGAATATCTTGGGCTAGTTCTAAGGAGTGTAATCTAGGGAGTGCAGGAAAGTGCTGTCTTACTCTATTGATAATCTTTGACATTGAATTTCAGGTCTGCGGCTTCGGGCGGTGTATGGACCTAAAAACAGCTTTTGGATCAGCCATTAGCCGCTCTCAAATGTGATTTTGGAGATCCTCTTTCCAGAAAGCTTGACTTCCCTCAAACCCAAAGAGACCCATCTCTCTTCATCGTACTAGCAAAGCTTTCTTAACTTCTAGATGGCATCTAAAATCTGCAATATTTCTTCTCCACATTTAATCTGACTACTTTTTGCTGTAAATAAATCTTTTTCCAGCCATAAATCTCCATGTGCATGTACAACACCAAAGGTATATGTGCTGTCAAGAAAAAAATATTGGTTGTTTTACTTTTGCCAACTGCAAAACACATTTTAATGCAACACATTTTTTTTTATTTTATTTTTTTTAATTTGATTTATATGCCGCCCTTCTCCGGAGACTCAGGGCGGCTTACAATGCGTTAAGCAATAGCCTTCATTCTTTTGTATATTTTTATACAAAGTCAGCTTATTGCTCCCACAAACTGGGTCCTCAATTTACCTACCTTAAAAAGGATGGAAGGCTGAGTCAACCTTGAGCCTTGGAGAGATTCGAACCAGCAGAAATTGCAGGCAGCTGTGTTAATAACAGGGTGCACTAAACCCCTGTACTATCAAGGCTTTTAAATTTGATTTATATGCCGCCCTTCTCCGGAGACTCAGGGCGGCTTACAATGCGTTAAGCAATAACCTTCATACTTTTGTATATTTTATACAAAGTCAGCTTATTGCCCCCACAAACTGGGTCCTCAATTTACCTACCTTAGAAAGGATGGAAGGCTGAGTCAACCTTGAGCCTGGCGAGATTCGATCTTACTTTAATTGCAGACAGCTGGTGTTAAATTACAGTGCTTCTGTCTGTTGAGCTATCCAGGCTTACTTTTTACTTTTGGAGCTGGAATATTCAAAGGCAATGCATTCTGTTCCAAAATTTTCCATCTGATAATCAAAGATGTAGTTGCTTCCATCAATAAACAAATCTAATTCTGCATTTAGTAAAGGTTGGTTTTCAAATTTTGTCTTCTGGAGTAAACCACATCAAGAACTTGCATGCAATAATGAGTGAATTATCAAGTGAATTATCTACTGGAATTAAAGAGATTGGATTTAGCTCATTCAATCAGCCAGAAAATTCAATAGACGGGTAGTATTTTGTTCACAATTTTGTCTCAGAAGGAGCCCTTAAAAATACACCATACACATATGGCAATGCAGAGCTATTTGTTACTGGTTAGTGGGTGGGCTATTTTAAAATCCTTGAGGTATCACAGTCTGGATCCTTGTACATGTTCAAGGGGTAGAATCAAGATCAGCTGAAGTGTTAATACCACATTATAATGCCTTGGTAAGGCCACACTTGGAATCCTGCATCCAGTTTTGGCCACAACGATGTTAAAAAAGATGTGGAGACTCTAGAAAGAGTGCAGAGAAGAGCAAAAAAAGATGATTAGGGGACTGGAGGCTAAAACATATAAAGAACGGTTGCAGGAACTGGGTATGTCTAGTTTAATGAAAACAAGGACTAGGGGAGACATGATAGCAGTCTTCCAATGTCTCAGGGGTTGCCCCAAAGAAGAGGGAGTCAAACTATTCTCCAAAGCACCTAAGGGTGGGACAAGAAGCAATGGGTGGAAACTAATCCAGGAGAGAAGCAATTTAGAACTAAGGAGAAATTTCCTGATAGTTAGAACAATTAACCAGTGGAACAACTTGCCTGAAGAAGTTGTGAATGCTCCAACACTGGAAGTTTTTAAGAGATTGGACAACCATTTGTCTGAATTGGTGTAGGGTTTCCTCCCTCAGAAGGGAGTTGGACTAGAAGACCTCCACAGTCCCTTTCAACTCTATTAGTCTGTTATTCATTGTCAGAACATTGGAAATCAAATAACCTCTGACTGTCTGCTCGAAGAAGGATACAGAAAAAGGTATACTTTAAGTGCAATATAACAAACCATGCAAAGGCAGGTGAAATCAAAGACATCTTAGTTAGGGGTGGGTTCTAAATTTTTTTTTACTACCGGTTCTGTGGGCATGGCTTATTTTGTGGGCGTGGCTTGATGGTCATGTGACTGGGTAGGCGTGGCCAACTCAATGTCACTCCCAGCCTTCAACGTATCTATAGTTCTGTAAAAATGTTGTTCATCTTTTTTCAACTTTATTATCTACATACTATAGATGCACTTTCATGGACCACTGAAAGGAGGAAACGGCTCACATCCTTTGCCCAAGAGTGTGATAGGCAACAGGCTTTTAAGGGGCTGCCAGAAAGAAGGGGGGGGGTGCAATGTATTTTCCAAAGCACCAGAAGGCAAAACAAGAAGCAATGGATGGAAACTGAACAAAGAGAGAAGCAACCTAAAACTAAGGAGAAACTTCCTGACAGTGTGGACCGATATAGGTGCAGAAATATTTCAGTCATAATTTCACATATAAAATAGCCATTCGTGTAATACAACCTGCCTATTGTTCAAAACAATCATTAGTATTATGGCTGATGTTTGACAGCAAGCCTAAAAGTCAAAGAATTTAGAATTTAGCTCACAAAGAACCAAAGTGAAACATTACTAAGTTCCTTACACTACTATAATAATACTATAATATTTCCTCCTTCCTGTCAAAATTCAAATCCTTAACCAATTATGAATCTCTATCCATGTCTCTTTTTGTCAAGTATTTGCAAGCCATGTGTCATATAGACACCAGTGGAGGCAGAGAGTGTCTCCACCCCTATGTGGAAAGGAGGGGCTTACCCTGAATATAAAACCCCCTCCAACCTTTTAAACCTTGCTCTTTCCATCTCTCTCTTTTAGCGTTTGTTCCTCATGAGACTTGATCTCTGATCAGGGTAGTCACACACACAGTGTGCCCCCTATCCTATAATGAATACTGAGACAGCCTTTGTACATAGTTAATATGCTTTATTATATGAATAAATACATTTAAGACATTTATTCATGCATCTGCCTCTGAACTCTTCTATGCTCCTGGGTGTTTCTACGATCCCACTTTTCACACATATACATTAATTCTGAAAGCTTTAACCTAGCAGTAAAAAATGCTCAGACAGTTAAACCAATCAATAGGTATAGTTCATTTTTTAAAAATAATCCATTGCCTGTGGGAATCATGTTTTCTGGAAAGCTAAACCTTAGAAAATTTTTTATTAATGTAATCTCATATTATTAATGGGTTTAAACCCGGCTCCAGACTATCTATGTGATTGCAAAATTTTCAGAATGAAGCTCAGAAATTAAGAAAAATGGGAGAAAACAGCAGAAAAATCTAAATAATAGTTCCCAAACTGCATTCAAAGCCTGCCATTTTCCTACATCATCTATAGGAGCAAAGCTTCCCAGATTTTCAGTAGTTCTGTCACAGCATGAATTCCTATAAGTGCATAACAAGCTTCCTCCAGAAATACACAGTAGTTACAGATTTTATTGTGCATTTAGGCAAGGTAAAACTAAATAAACAGGTATAGTATAGGTCAGTGATAGCTAACCTCCGCGATGGCGAACCTATGGCACGGGTGCCACAGGTGGCACGTGGAGCCATATTGGTGGACACGCGAGTGTTGCCCTAGCTCAGCTCCAGCGCACATACGCGCACTGGCCAACTGATTTTCAGGCCTTCCGGTCCCACCGGAAGTCGGGAAACTGGCTGTTTTTGCCCTCCCCAGGCTCCTAGAAAGCCTCTGGAGCCTGCGGAGGGGGAAAAACGGGCCTACCGGGCCGACCATGCCATCGCATGCCAAAAGCAGGGGGAAGTGTGTGGGGGGATCACATGTGCATATGCGGGAGGGCGGGGCGGGGCTGATTGAATTATGGATGTGGGCACACGCACCCGTGACCCCCACGTGACCCCTGCTTTTGCCACATGACGGCAAAAAGGTTAGCTATCACTGTCTAACCTTTTTGGCGCTGAGTGCCAAAAGCATGCACACATACCCATAATGCAATGCACGCTCGGTCCCCCACCCCTGCACATATGTTGCATGACCCCCGCATGACCCCCGTGCATGCGCACATGACCCCCATGTGTGCCCCGCTCCCCCATGCATGCCACATGACCCTCCACCCATGTGCCCCACACATGCGCTCCCATCTCCTGCATGCACCCTGCACATGTCTGACAGAGACCCAAAACCAGCTGGCCATATGCAGCAGAGCTGAGCTGGGGCGACGGCTCGCGTGCCTGCAGAGAGGGCTGTGCATGCCACATGTGGCACGCGTGCCATAGGTTCGCCATCACGGGTATAGGTGGTACCTAGCTCAATAGTAGTAAATGCAAGAGGTATCTTGGAGTCCTATTGGACAATCACTTAAATCACTGAACCCATGTATATTCCTACAGATTGCAAGATTTTCCAAACTCAGGTACTTAGCTACTCCGTGGATCCCAAATTTGCTCTTTTGCAAAGCATAATGATCATGAAAGTATTCAAAATAAATGTATTCAAGCCATGCTGACAGTTCCAAAAAAGTGCCATGTACACATAATCTTTTTGGTTGCTGGAGTATGCTTTCTTCTTACTATCTTTTAGCTAAAAGGCAAGCATATGTGAATAGAGAGGCTGAGACTGGGGCCCACCACTCCTACTCTACTCAGTGGGATAGCTTGGCTCCAGAAAGTGTGGATTCTGTCACTGGGGTTTTTCAAGACCTTCATTTGTTCGGAATGGTATAAGGCCGTGATGGCGAACCTATGGCACGAGTGCCACAGGTGGCACACAGAGCCATATCTGTGGGCACACGAGCGTTGCCCTATCTCAGTCCAGCACGCATGTGCACGCTGGCCAACTGATTTTTGGGCCTTCCGGGCCCACCGGAAGTCAGGAAATGGGCTGTTTCCGGGCCTCCGGGGGAGTGGGGAAGGCTGTTTTCACTCTCCCCAGGCTCCTAGAAAGGCTCTGGAGCCTGGGGAGGGCAAAAAAATGGGCCTACCGGGCCCACCATGCCATCACGTGCCAAAAGCGGGGGGAGAACAGGGGGGGTCACGCGCGCATGCGTGGGGGGACGGGGCACATTGAATTATGGGGGTGGGCATACGCGCATGCAACCCCCCCCCATTACCCCCGCTTTTGGCACACAACAACAAAAAGGTTAGCCATCCCTGGTATAAGGTCTCCTGCCTTGGCCAGCAGGGGTTCCACTGGAAGACTCCAAGGTCTTCTAGTCTCTTGTAAATGTTTAGATTTTTAAAAAGTAGATTGTTAAAAAAGAAAGCTCTTTATATGTGTAGCAATCCTGACATCTACTGTGCATGAATCTCAACTGCATCCTTAAACAGATGCTATTTATTTCTTTGCCGGAAGACTTTGTGAGCATTACAGCTAATTGAACTCACCAGTTGTGTAGATTTTGCCAAGATAAGGACAGTAAATTTTATGTTTAGGTTCCCAGTTCTTTTTTATTATTATTATTATTAGTAGTAGTAGTAGTATTAACTGATGATATGCAAGATAAAATTCAAGAGGATGTGAAGGGATGTCATTTCTAGTTTTTTATTTTATTTAATTTAGGTAGTACAAGCTTTGCCTTTGAAAATTCTAGGCAAGACAAGCTGATATTAATGGCAGGTATGTTTCCAGACAGAACACATGATTCTGGCATTTTCCTTTGAATTCAGAAATGGTAAATAGATAAATCTATCTCAGCATCTACTTCTGTCCTACTATCGCAGCACCATGGAGAGTGTCCTGACATACGACATTCTTGCATGGTATGGGAGCAGCTCTGCAGTGGACATAAAAGCTCTACAGAGAATTATTAAAATTGTCCAGAATATCATTGGGCTCCAGCCAGTGGTGGGTTCTAAATTTTTTTTACTACCGGTTCAGTGGCTGTGGCTAGGGGGGGGGCATGACTGATTGGGCATGGGCAATGTGACGTCACTCACGCACTCAGTCACATGACCTGCCCCCAAGCCACGCCCACTGAAAAGGTGGCTAAAATTTTGGGGGCTTTTTGAAACTTTTTTTTTGACGCTCCGGCCCCATATCCAAGTCAGGACGCGTGGGGTGGTGGTGGTCGTCTCGGCTTTCCCTCCGTTGCCCTTCCTGGCCTAAAAGCGCCCCTTCTCGCCTCTGATAGGCCTTCCTCATGGTTGCAGCCGGAGCAACCCACTCTGCCAGCTCAGGGCAGCGGACTCAGCTGCAGCCCAGACGAGCCAAGGAACTGCGGGGAGCCTCCCGCGTATTGCACCCCGTCCCAGCTTTCCCCCTGCACCTCCGCACCATTTTTGGGCACCCAGCTTACTGGGCTGCCCCCATCCCTGTCGTGGCTCCAACGGCGGTGGCTTCGGGAGATGCTGGCGGCACGGAGGTGCAGGAGAAGGCTGGGAGGGGGATGCAACACACGGGAGGCTCCCCGCAGTTCCTCAGCTCGTCTGGGCTGTAGCTGATTGAGGTGCTTTAGCAGCCATGAGCTGCGCTTTCCTCCAAGTCTCACAGAAAGAAGCACCCATTTTCCTCTGCCACCCACACCGCTTAGAGGAAAGCACGGCTCATGACTGCTACCAGGCTGCCTCAGTCCCTATCGTGGCTCCAAGTGCAGCGGCTTCGGGAGATGCTGGTGGCAGGGAGGTGCGAGTGAAGGCTGGGAGGGGGGTGCAACACGCAGAGGGCCAAGTCCGCTACCCTTCGTCTTCCCACACTTGTTTAGCCATCCCAGAGAGCTCGGGCTACACCTCCCTCCGACCCAGCCACCTTCCTTGCTGGCGTCACTCCTGAGCAAACTCTTCCTGAGTCTGCCTTGTAAAATGATCACACTGAGGCATGAAATAATTGTAAAATATAAACTAGCTATATATCCACAACAATAGCAAAGCCTAGTGAATTGTAGAAGAGGTTTTCATGACTTCAGGTATTCCTGAAGAAATAGCAATAGTTGGTGGTCCTTATAGCTTCCATTCCTAGATGATGATTCTGGGCATGTTTTTACTCAGAGGTAAGTCCTATTGAAGGCAACAGGAACTACCGCTGAATATGTGCCAAGGAAGCAATTTTTTTTTTTTTAGATGAGCTTGGCAGAGAAACCATTTCACAAAGCTAATTCTTCCTGAATTGTTGGCTCAGTTTCACAACCACTTTTCTACCAGGGCCAAATGTAGCCACTAATGACCTTCACTTTGATTCCCTCATTTCCAACAAGCTGCATTTTATAAATTGATAGAAGTGGGAATGATCCTTCTACATTTAATTACCCATATTTTTTGAAGTCAATAAGACACACCTTTTCCCCCTAAACAAGAGAGTGAAAATCTGGGTGCGTCTTATATTCTGAATGTAGCCCCACCCAGCCTCGCAAACGGAGATTTCAAAGGCTGAAAAAAGCCTCTGAAAAAAGCTTCAGAAAAAAAGCCTCAGAAACGAAGCTTCAGAAAAAAAGCCTCTGAAAGGCTTTTATCTAAAATAATATGGCAAGCAACAAAAGAAGAATCAGTAAAGGTTCTAATCAAACTATGCTAACAAATCTGGAGAATGACACAATAACCAACAGATCAGAAGAGGTTAATTTAAAACAAAGGAGATTGAACAGAGTACAGACAGTCCTTCAGAAAAAAAGCCTTCAAAACAGAGCTTCAGAAAAAAAGCCTTTGAAAGAAGCTTCAGAAAAAAAAAAAAAGCCTCCAAACAGTTTCAGAAATGTTTTGGAGGCTTTCAGAGGCAGAAAAAAAAGTTTTTTCTGAATGGAGTTTCAGAAGTTTCAGAGGCAGAAAAAAAAGCAAGGCACAGAGCTCACAACCAACAAACCTATTGCTAAAATTCACCTCTGAAACAGCTGATTGGGGGTATTCTGGGAGGCGGATCCACCCACCAATCATCTTTTTTTCTTATTTTCCTCCCCAAAAATAAAGGTACATCTTATACTCTGGTGCGTCTTATACTCTGAAAAATATCATAATTGCAGAATTAAATAAGTTTTTATCTGATTCTTTCCCATTGTTTTGCCTTAACTCCGCCTAGTAACAAATCAATCAATATTTTGCTCCAAAAACTTGAATATTTCTCAACTAATCATTCCTTGTGACAATCAAATGGAAGTATTTACTCTGTAATAGGAGCTAGACTGACTTTCTCCAATCTGATTCTGATCTGGTAGATTGCAACATTCCAGAGCTGCAGCTTTCACAAATCCCAGTAGGCCAACGCATCTAGATGGAAATAAGCTTTAGACCATTGACTGTCTTCTTTTGACAATTTTATTAATTTATTTATATTGATTTTATGCCCATCTCATTGTTCAAGGTGACTCTGAGCAGCTTACCAGATAAAATACACAAACATTTGACAATTATAAATATGAGAATATTAAACTAAAAAAATTAAACTAAACTAAAAAAAAATAAATTAGAATAGAATAGAATAGAATAACAGAGTTGGAAGGGACCTTGGAGGTCTTCTAGTCCAACCCCCTGCCCAGGCAGGAAACCCTACACCACTTCAGACAAATGGTTATCCAACATCTTCTTTAAAATTTCCAGTGTTGGAGCATTCACTACTTCTTCAGGCAAGTTGTTCCACTTATTAATTGTTCTAACTGTCAGGAAATTTCTCCTTAGTTCTAAACTGCTTATCTCCTTGATTAGTTTCCACCTATTGCTTCTTGTTCTACCCTCAGGTGCTTTGAATAATAGTTTGACTCCCTCTTCTTTGTGGCAGCCCCTGAGATATTAGAACACTGCTATCATGTCTCCCCTAGTCCTTCTCTTCATCAAACTAGACATACCCAGTTCCTGCAACCGTTCTTCATATGTTTTAGCCTCCAGTCCCCTAATCATCTTTGTTGCTCTTCTCTGCACTCTTTCTAGAGTCTCAACATCTTTTTTACATCGTGGCGACCAAAACTGAATGCAATATTCCAAGTGTGGCCTTACCAAGGCCTTATAAAGTGGTATTAGCACTTCATGTGATCTTGATTCTATCCCTCTGTTTATGCAGCCCAGAACTGTGTTGGCTTTTTTGGCAGCTGCTGCACACTGCTGGCTCATATCTAAATGGTTGTCCACTAGGACTCCAAGATCCCTCTCGCAGTTACTACTATTGATAAGGTACCACATATATGGTACCTGTGCATTTTGTTTTTCTTCCCTAAATGTAGAATCTTGCTTTTTCACAGTTGAATTTCATTTTGTTAGATAGCATCCAATGTTCAAGTCTGTCAAGATCCTTCTGTATCTTGAGTCTATCTTCTGGAGTGTTGGCTATTCCTGCCAGCTTGGTGTCATCTGCAAATTTGATGACTTCCCCATCTATCCCCTCGTCCAAGTCATTGATGAAGATGTTGAAGAGCACTGGGCCTAAAAGAGCCTTGGTAGTACAGGGGTTTAAGGCACCCTGTTATTAAGCTTATTAAGACCAGCTGCCTGCAATTACTGCAGGGTTCGAATCTCGCCAAGGCTCAAGGTTGACTCAGCCTTCCATCCTTTCTAAGGTAGGTGAAATGAGGACCCAGTTTGTGGGGGCAATAAGCTGACTTTGTATAAATATATACAAAAAGGATGAAGGCTATTGCTTAACGCATTGTAAGCCGCCCTGAGTCTTCGGAGAAGGGCGGCATATAAATCAAAATTTAAAACAAAAAAACAAAAAAACAGAACCCTGGGGTACTCCACTGCATACTTCCCTCCATGTAGATGCAGTTCCATTGAGGACTACACTTTGAGTGCAGTTGGTCAGGCAGTTACGAATCCATCTGGTAGTGATGCTGTCTAACCCACATTTTTCTACTTTATCTAGTAGTAAGTTATGGTCTACTTTATCAAATGCTTTACTGAAGTCCAAGTAAATTATATCGACAGTATTCCTCTAATTTTGTCACTTTGTCAAAGAATGCAATAAGATTAGTCTGGCATGATCTGTTTTTGACAAACCCATGTTGGCTTTTGGTTATTACTTGGTTTGCTTCTAGATGTTCGATGATTTGTTGTTTGATTATCTTTTCCAGAATCTCCCCTGGTATTGAGGTCAGGCTGATAGGTTTGTAGTTTCCTGGATCTATTATTTTTCCTTTTTTGAAGATGGGAACTACATCAGCTCTTTTCCAATCCTCTGGCAGTTCCCTTGTGCTCCAAGATCTCTGATATAGTAGTTTTGTTTTCTCCCTGTTGCTTGTCACCTTCTTGCCACTTTCTCACAGCAATGGGCCAATTGTTTCCTTGACTTTTTTCTTGTTTTTAATATGTTGGAAGAAGCTTTTTTTGTTTGTTTGTTATTTTTTACTTTAGTCGCAAGCCTTTGTTCATTGTGAGCCTTAGCTTTCCTCACTTCATCTTTACAGGCTTGGGCTATTTGCTGATATTCTGCCTTAGTTATTTGCCCCCTTTCCATTTTTTATGCTTGTCCTTTTTGTCTTTCAATTTGTTAGAGAGTTCTTTATGCAGCCATGCTGGTTTCTTTTGAGATCTATTATTTTTCTTCTTCATTAGTATTGTGCTAGACTGGGCTTTTATAATCTCACTTTTCAAAATTTCCCAAGCTTCTTGAGTTGTTTTCCCCTTGAGGATTCTCATCCATGGAATCCTTCTCAAGCTCTCGCTAAGTTTATTGAAATTAGCTCTCTTAAAGTCCAAGACTCTAGATTGACTTTGTTCTACTACTTGTGTTTGCATAATGTTGAATTCCAATATTGAGTGATCACTTGCCCCCAAGGTTCCTGTAGCTTCAACACCTTCTATCATTTCGTCTCTGTTAGTGAGAATTAAGTGCAATATGGCTGATCCTCTTGTTCCCTTCTCTACTTTTTAGGAAACAAAGTTGTCTGCTAGGTTTGTTAGGAACCTGTTGGATCTTCCACTTGGTGTAGAGTTTGTCTCCCAGTTGATGTCAGGGTAGTTAAAAGCCCCCATTACTATTGTGATGTACTTCCTACATACCTTAGTTAGCTGCCTAGCAAAAAGTTCATCTACTTCCTCTGTTTGGTTGGGTGGCCTATAGTATAGACCTATGGCAATGTCATTTCCCATTCCCCTTTAATATTGACCCAAATGCATTCAAGATAATTTTCATCATTGTTAATTAATTTTAAAAATAAAGGATTTGGAGAGGACAGGCCAGCATAGCCAGATTTTAAGGCTTTGCCTGAGAGATAAAAGAAAGAGAGTGGATCTTACCTCCTGTGGCAAGATATTCTAAAGGGGAGGAGCAATGGCAGAAAAGGCAATTCTTCAGGATCCCACCAGCTGAAATTCCTTGGCAGAAGGATCTGCAGCAGCCCCCTTCTGCCAACATGAGTGGGGCAAGTTTTGGGGAAAGATGGTTCTGCAGATATCCTAGATCCATGGCATGAAGGGCTTTAAAGATAATAATTAACATTCTTAATTGCACCCAGTAACCGATCAGTGCAGTTCTTGTAACAAGGTGTTACATATGCTATCCAAGGAGCCTCCAAAACTGTCAATGCCAAAAATGGACCAAAGGTTGCTTCCCAATACTCTTGAAAGGTAGCTTCTGAATACTCTTCAAGGGAAGCCCCCGTAGAACACACTACAAAAATCCAAGTGGGAGATGGACCATAGTTGGCAGCAAGATGCTTGCTACTTTCAACAGTGAGAAGGTAACTAACTTGTTAAATCATAATTATGAATGCTAAAATCTTAAGAAAAGCTTTGGTGATTCAGGGAAGTTTAGGATTATTATTTTTTATCAAGAGCTGGACCATTAGATAAGACTATAAGATACCCATCAAATGCCAGGGAAAAAAGCCATCACCTTCTGTAGAGGACATCAGTAAAATATAAATAAGGGCTTTAGCTTCTTCATTCTGTTAAAAAGTTTCCTTTGCAGAAATGATTGGGGTAAATATGTTTTCCTATTACTTTCTAATCCCTGCCATAAGAAAGCTAAATGCCAAGGTGTATTTTTATTATTACAGGTTCTTGGCATGGATGAAATTTATTGTGCTAAATGTTTTGTACTTGTCTTTCAAGGATTAGGACCATCTCCAGAAAGACAATGAAATGCCATCACAAGTCATATGAAAGTTTTGTAAACATAAAAGTGGACAGTGCCAGGTAAGGTTACATGACTATTTTCATGACTTCTATGAATTGATTGAACTCTTTTCTGAAGGGGGAAAAAAAGGTTGAGGGAGCTAGTATGTCTAGCCTATCAAAGAGAAGGATTAAGGGGGACATGATAAGTGTCTTCTAGTACTTGCGGGGATATCATAGTGAAGAGGGCATTGACTTATTATTATTATTATTATTATTATTATTATTATTATTATTATTATTTATTGGTTAATCTTTAGTGAGATTCACAGCCTTTGAGGCTGGTTAATAGCTCAGCAGCTCGAGTCCTAACCAAGGACCTAGGAACTGTTAAGGTATCGTCGGAGGATGGAAGCTGTTCCGAGTAAGGTGGTTTTTTGTAGAGTCAAAACGTTCAAGTCCGGCAAATTTAGAATTTCTAAATAGTGGGGTAGCCCTTTGGGTATTGCTCCAAGGGCTCCAATTACAATCGGGACAACACACAATTTCTTTTTCCACAGTCGCTCGACTTCAATTTGCAAGTCCCGGTACTTTGTGATTTTTTTCTTGCTGCTTATCTTCAATCCGTGCATCACCAGGTATTGCAATGTCAATTTTATTTATTTATAATAATAATTTTATTATTTCAAATTCAATGAACCATACTTTTTTTCTTTTCAATTATTGTTATGTCAGGTGTGTTGTGGACCAAGTGCCTGTCAGTCTGAATCCTAAAGTCCCACAAGATCTTGAGTTTCTCATTCTCTAAAACTTTCTCAACCTGATGTTCCCAGTGGTTTTTGCTGTACTCAAATCCAAACTTCTGGCACAATTTCCAGTGAAATATTATTATTATTATTATTATTATTATTATTATTATTATTATTATTATTATTATTATTATTTCAATTTATATGCCGCCTTTCTCCGGAGACTCAGGGCAGCTTACAATGTATTTAAAAAACCATTATAAAAACATTTAAAAATTAAAACATTAAAACCCATTCACACCATTCATGGCTGGATCTCACATGATCGGAACAGCGAGATCAACGGCCCCAGGCCTGCCGGAAGAGCCAGGTCTTCACCGCTTTTCGGAAGGCCAATAGGGTGGGGATGGTCCGGAGGTAACTGGTTCCAGAGAGCCGGGGCAGCCACAGAGAAGGCCCTCCCCCGCGGGCCCGCCAGCCGGCGTTGTTTAGCTGACGGGACCCGGAGGAGACCAACTCTGTGGTCTCCTCTGAGTTATTAAAAAGAGATCCAAAGTAAAATAAGGAGAAATTTTCTGACAGTGAGAACAATTAATCAATGGAATGAAAATTCACCGGCAATTTGACTGGGATGGTATAAGACTCCTGTCTTGAGCAGGGAATTGGAATAGAAGTCCCTTCCATCCCTATGATTCTATATTCTGTGAAATAATAATAATAATAATAATAATAATAATAATAATAATAATAATAATAATAATAATTATTATTATTATTATTATTATTATTATTATTATTATTATTATTATTATTATTATTATTATTATTTTATTTATATACCGCCCTCTTCCCGAAGGACTCAGGGCAGTGTACAGCCAAAATTAAAAACATAAATATACAATATCATAGTTAAAATTAATTAAAATCATTAAAAAGTTTTGGCCGAATTTTAAAACCCAAAGTTAAAACCCAATTTTAAAAGTTGGTGGCAGAAGGCGGTCCCGTAGATATCCTGGTCCTATGCCAGGGAGCGCTTTAAAGGTGGTAACCAACACCTTGAATTGCACTCGGAAGACCACTGGGAGCCAGTGCAGCTCGCACAGGAGAGGTGTTACATGGGCATAACGAGGTGTGCCCATAACCACCCGTGCAGCTGCATTCTGGACCAGTTGGAGCCTCTGAGTGCTCTTCAAGGGGATCCCCATGTAGAGAGCATTACAATAGTCCAGATGGGAGGTGACGAGGGCATGAGTGACTGTGTGCAAGGCGTCCCGGTCCAGAAAGGGATGCAACTGGCGGATCAGGCGAACCTGATAAAAAGCCCCCCTGGCTACGGCCGTCATGTGCTCTTCTAAAGACAGCCGTGAGTCCAGGAGGACGCCCAGATTGCAAGCCCTCTCTGTGGGGGGCAGAGATTCACCCCCAATAGTCAGCGATGGCACCAGCTGACTATACTGGGACGCCGGAAGCCACAGCCACTCAGTCCTGGAAATCAGCCAAACTGGTAGCCATCGCCACCTCTCATAGTAGCCAATTCCAAAGCTCAATTATAAGTTCTGTAAAAAAAAAAGAAAGAAAGAAAGAAAAAAGAAAGAAAGAAAGAAAGAAAAAAGATATATTTCCAGGACTAAATTTCATTGGGTGACCTCTGCTTCAAAATAATCTTCCTAAATTCTTAACCTTGTTTATGGTTAAAAAAAAATAAATAGGTAAGAGGATTTCTCAGGTTTTCAATAAATTAGAATGGTCACCTCTGATGAAATCCTCCATTTTCAGATGGCTACCAGGCGATTCGCAACTCATAAAATGCACATGGAAAGGTCCCCTAACACAAAGGAGACAAAAGTTAGAGCAACATTACTATATAATGTCTTAATGCAATTCTTTGAACTAGGCATACTAGGAAAAGTACATAAGAAAATTAATATATTAGATGCTCATATACATGCATACAAATTTTAATGCAGTCTTCTTGTTAATACAAAATTTATAATGATTGAAATTAGCCATAATATGCTCATTTATCTATTTCATTTATACCACAACTTTCATCTCAAATTAATATTTAATGCAATAAATTCACAAAAGCTATCAGATTAGACTATGGAATAGTCTATAAAACAAAAAAAAATCTTTGCAAATCTTTAGCCAAATATCAAACATTCATTGTAAAACAATCAACATTACTGCAACAACTGTTCATAACTCTGGCAAGAATGGACTATTTTTTGTCCTCTTATATGAAGAAAAAGACCCTAACCCTATATGAAGAGGAAGAAAGAATGATATATTAGAATAACAAGGAAGAAATAGATAAGAGAGGGAGGGAGGGATGGAGGGGGAGAGAGAGAGAGAGAGAGAATATGGATGTCCCATGAAATTTTAGCTTTTACTCCAGTCATTAGTTCACCCAATCTTGTTCATGTGTGCAATGCTTCTCCTAACTGATCTTCAAAATATCGTTATGGACAGAAAGGCAGAAAAACTAAAGTTGATGCGTAAATACTATAATCCCAAATAAACATTCAGTAATTAAACTTATTAGAGTATATTGAGTGCACAAAGAAAACCCAACGAAATATATTGCATTTGATCTTTTAACAATTAATAACTTTTATTAAGTTGGCATAATCCCAGCTGTTCCCTAATTCTGAAGTCTGTCATGTGTTTTTGAAGTTTTGAAATCTTTCTCAACCTCAGCAACTCAACTCAGCATGCTGACTGGGGAACTCTGGGAGTTGAAGTTTGCACAGTTTAAAGTTACTGAGGTTGAGAGAACACTGTACTAGAGTCAACATCTCAGGGCATAACCAATATAGTGAACCTTATAGTTGGCTTCACCGTTCAGAGCTAGAGGACTTCAGTATGGACTGAAATCACTTTGCCCCTTTACATTTTACATGAATTTACTCCATTAGTTTTCCTAAACCTAAACAGCAGTAATATCAGCACGGTAATACAATAGTTTTACAGTAGAAAAACCTGCATCCTAAAAACTAGCCTTAATAATAATAATAACTGATAGCCAAAAGGTTATGCATAATAATTGGTTCACAGTTGTTTTGCCTTGTCTCTTGCCAGCATTTGATTGAAAGAAACCGACAAAAGGAGATTAAAGGAGATTAAAAGGAGATTAATGCCAAGGGGAATGTAGAAAGGAACCATTTTCTTCCCTGATCTGTTTCTTTATTTCTTTGTATTCTCTGTTTATTTTGATTTTATCTTCCAAAGCTGTAAAGGGTCATGCTGCGCCTTATGCAACATTAGCATTAATGTTGGCAGTCAAGAATGCATACATTTCACCTGGATATATAAAATAAACAGGTTTTTTGGCTACCATCTTGACACTCTTTTACTAACCCTCCCTGCAGATGCCCGTAGCTGCAATCAAAACTCATGAAAATCACTGAACCTTGTTAATGGTGGTTAGAATTGGGAAAGAGATTCATTAGGAAAATGAATAACAAATGGAGTCATAAAGAGTCAGTTTGGTGTAGTGGTTAAAATGCTTATCTAGGAATTAGGAGACTGAGCCCATTTTATGCATGAAAGCAAATTGGGTGACTTTGGACTTCTCTGTTAGCGTAACAGAAGACATAAGGTTCCCCAACAATCTTGTTGGGGAAAGTAGGACAATGAAAGAGTATTAGGTATGTTCACCACCTTGACTTGTTTATAAAAATAATAAAGGCAGGGGAGAAAATCTAAACATAAACCAGAAATCAAGAAGAAAACATTTGGCCATAAATCATATAGAGGTAGGAGAAGAAAAGACAAAGCTGGAGGATGGAGTTAAATGTAACATCAGTTTGGAGTTGTTGCATTGTCAAGTCCAGTCCTCCATGAATTTCATTGACCCTTTTCTAGTATCAATTTAGGATTTACCATTAGTTGACTAGATTTGTGTGTATAGTGGCAACAGTAAACCTTCTGTGCTTTGAATTCAACGGTTTTGTTTAATTAATTGTGTCTGCATTGTGTTGAATTCCAACATAACATGGTCACTCTCTGCCAACGTTCCTGCAACTTCAATCCATCCCTTATCATTCCATCTCTGTTAATCAGAATTCAGTCCAGTATAGCTGACCCTCTATTCCTTCCACAGTTAATTGAAGCCACCATGGGTTTCTCAATATATATATATATATATTTATTTCTTTGACAAAGTGACTAAATCTGTAGATAAGGGAAACACTGTGGACATAGTTTTTCTAGACTTCAGTATGGCATTTGACAAAGTAGACCACAGCCTACCACTTGGAAAGATTGAACAAAGTTGAAGAGCCTTGGTAGTACAGGGGTTTAAGGCACCCTGTTATTAAGCTTATTAAGACCAGCTGCCTGCAATTACTGCAGGGTTCGAATCTCGCCAAGGCTCAAGGTTGACTCAGCCTTCCATCCTTTCTAAGGTAGGTGAAATGAGGACCCAGTTTGTGGGGGCAATAAGCTGACTTTGTATAAATATACAAAAAGGATGAAGGCTATTGCTGAGCACATTGTAAGCCGCCCTGAGTCTTCGGAGAAGGGCGGCATATAAATCAAATTAAAAAAAAAAAGTGGGATAATCAGTACCACCACCAGATGGATTTGCAACGGACTGAACAACCACACTCAACAGATAGTTTTCAATGGAACTACATCTCAATGGCAGGAAGTATGCAGTGGTTTACCCCAAATTCTGACTTAGGCCCATTACTCTTCAACATCATCATAAGTGATCTAGATGAATGAATAGAAGGGGAACTCATCCAATTTACACATGGTCCCAAGCTGGGGGGAACAGCCAACACTTTAGAAGGTAAACTCAAGATTCAGAATGACCATGACAGACTTGAACATGGGCCTTATCTAACAAAATGTAATTCAGTGATCAGAAAAGTAAAATTTTACACATAGGCAAAAAAAACCAAATGCACAGATATAGACTAGGTCAGTGATGGCTAACCTTTTTGCCATTGTGTGCCAGGAGCAGGGGGGATGCGTGCGCGTGTGCCCACACCCATAATTCTATGCGCCTGGCCCCCACGCATGCACGCTCTCCCACGCTCCCCATGCTCCTGGCACATGATGGCACGGTAGGCCCATTTTTTGCTTTCTCCAGCCTCCAGAGCCTTTCTAGGAGTCTGGGGAGGGCGAAAACGGCTTTCCCCATCCCCGAGAGGCCCTCTGGAGGCTGAAAACAGCCCGTTTCCCTACTTCTGGTGGACCCAGAAGGCCTGCTGGAGCTGAGATCGCATGCCCATCGATATGGCTATGTGTGCCACCTGTGGCGCGCGTGCCATAGGTTCACCATCATAGGACTAGGTGATACCTGGCTTAACAGTAGCAACTGTGAGAGAAATCTAGTTGTCCTAGTAGAACCACCACTAAAGTATGAGCCAGCAGTGTGCTGCAGCTGCCCAAAAGGCTAATGTACTCCTAGGTTGCATAAACAAGTGGATAATTTCAAGAAATGATAATACTGGTTTAAACTGCACTGCTGAAACCACACTTGGAATATTATACCTAATTCTGGTCACCATGATAAAAAATAATTGAGATGAGATGAGATGAGATGAGATGAGATGAGATGAGATGAGATGAGATGAGATGACATGACATGACATGACATGACATGACATGACATGACATGAGATGAGATGAGATGACGAGATGAGATGAGATGAGATGAGATGAGATGAGATGAGATGAGATGAGATGAGAGCAAGAAAGATGATAAGGGGTCTGAAGACTAAACCACATGATGAAAGAAGAGGGAACTCGGTATGTCCTGTCTAACAAAGAGAAGGACTAGGGGTGATATGATAGCAGTCTTCCAGTACTTGAGGGGCTGTCACAGAGAAGAGGGGGTCAATTTATTCTTCCAAGCTGCTGAAGGCTGGACAAGAAGTAACAAGTGGAAGGTCATTAAAAAGAGATTCAACCTAGAAATTTTCTGACAGAGAGAACAATTAATCAATGGAACAGTTTAACTGTGGAAATTGTGCTCCATCACTGGAGGTTTTCAAGAAGAGGTTGGACAGCCATTTGTCTCTAATGGTATAGGGTCCCCTGCCATGGGCAGAGCTTGGAATAGAAGGTCTCTTCCAATTATATCTTTTTATGTTCTAGGATTGCTCTTGGTTATTTGTACCTGATAATATACTATAATTATATCCCATATTATGGGAACTGCACATTGTGGATAGTGCTGATATTCATGGACTGGTCATGGTTCCAAAGACTTTAATCTTCTTTCTTTAATGCCTACTTTCCAAGAGCCTTGGTGGTGCAGCAGACTAAAGTGCTGTTAAGTAGCACTTAGCTGCCAGCTGCCTGCAATTACTGCGAGTTCAAATCTCACCAGGCTCAAGGTTGACTCAGCCTTCCATCCTTCCGAGGTAGGTAAAATGAGGACCCAGATTGTGGGGGCAATAAGCTGACTTTGTATAAAAAAGAACACCGAAGGGCAGCATATAAATCGAACCAATAAATAAATAAATAAATAAATAGATAAATAAATAAATAAATAAAATTAAGACTTTAATCCTAATGCAACAATATATAAGTATGTTTGTAATGGCTGCTGCCAGTTCTGGAATATTGTGGTTTGGCAAAGAACCATTTCTTCTCAAGTATAGTAAACATCACAAATGACAAATTAAACTTTGTTGTCCTTTCTTTTCTACTGGTGTTGTGGCTCAGAAGGGCTTTCAGCCTGCAAAGTCTGTGCCCACACAAATATTATCAGTTTTTCTTGGCTTGTAAAGAAGTTTCGTTCAACTGATGAGTGGGGTGAAACGGATACTAACTTCCTGGAGAACATACTTCTCTGAGGTTCCCTGCCTAACCTTTAAAAAAAAAAAAAAAAGATTGAATTGCAAAAAAGAAGAATGATCCAAGCATGCTTTGAATCATTTGAAAATGTATTGATGTCTATCCTAGACTTTCCAACTGAATTTTAACATTTATTTTATTTTGGTATCTTTTTCAAGGGTCAGTTTGATATAAATTAAGATGTTGGATTGGATTCTGGATAGCCATGTTTAAGTCTCTGGTTACCATGCAACTCACAGGATGACTTTGGAGATTACTTTTCTTAGTGTAGACAAACTCCCAAGATTGGTGCTATGAGGATAAAATGATAAATGATTTCATTTATATTTTGGGCTCTATGGAGGAAGTATGGGAAATTAAAGTAAAAGAATGAAAGATTCTTGAATGTAGCTCTTACGCAACAATTTTCTTAGATTACATTGATGATTTTCTGTTTATGCTTCTTCTCTTTGACTAAAACAATATCATTTGACTCTGTACCTAATAACTCCTAGATTATGACAATAGATAATAATAGACCAGCAAATACAATACAAAAATCACAAGTAAATAGGATAAAAAGGAAAAATATAATTGTTCTAAAATATCTAAAAAGGATTAGAGTAAATATGACATTCTGAGCAAATTATAGGACAGTACTTGGCTTTGGTCAGGGAAATAAAAACAGACTGATCCAATAACATCTTGAAATAAACCAAATCAGAAAAGACCAGATTTTTTAGTAAAGAATAGAAATAATAATTATTGGAAAACATCTGGGTAGAGAGGACAATATAGTATAACATGTTCCATCAATTTAATTATTCCTCTACCACTGTTTGAAGGGATTTTTTGCTATCCTCCTTCAGTAATTGCTATTGGGAGGGCATTGAATTGTGCTAGGGATAATGTCCTTCTGAATTTTGGGATACTTGTGCGACTAAGATATCTGAATGGTTGGAGAAGATATGCAGAATAGTTCAAGAAGGGATTTCTGAGAATTTATTTATTTATTTAGAAAATGAATATGGATGCCCACTCATTCTCCATGAGTACAGTTGGAAAGTCTACTTACAGTGTTTGAGATCAGCTAGTGCATGTTCATAGTCCATCATGGTGATGGCTAGCCAAGAAACCATAAAAGTTGCAATTTGGCATGTATTGCCTGGCTCCAGGAGCACTAAAAGCTGTTAATCATAATTATACTGGACTGTCAAGCACAAATAACCAAGAGTTCAATGCACAGAAGAATGTATGATTGCTATCTCTAATAAAAGAACCTCAAGAGGTTCACTTCTTAATATAGTTGAAAAGAATAAACATATCATTGAGATGTTCCATAGGTTCTTGTTTTAAAGAATGGCATGCATGATAGAGTATGGGAATCCAAGAGATAACTGTGACCTAGACAAGAACTGTTACATCAGCAAAGATGGCTGAAGGGTTTTTGAAGATGCAAATTTGGCAATAAATACCTATGAATTTTGTAGAGGAGATGGTAACCCTGAAACTTCCAGATGCTGCTAAATTAAAATCTAGATACATTGGCCACATTGCTGGGAGATGCCCAGCTGATTAGCAATATCTGGAAGTCTAAGAGACTATTAGTAAGGAAAAGGCAAAAGATTCTGAAAAAAAAAATCCTTATGCATACAGTTCTTATACTTGTATATATACCCTGTTTCCCCCAAAATAAGACATCTCCTGATAATAAGCCAAATCAGGCTTTTGCGTGCATCGCAATAAGACCAAGCACTTATTTCAGGGTTCAAAAAAATATAAGACAGGGTCTTATTTTTGGGGAAACACGGTATTCACCCACTTGAATAAAATGCAGGTAGAAATATTTTTTTTTGCACTAAGCTAGTGAATTCCTGAGCAAAAGTTGCTATATACAATTTCTTTTCATCATGGAGGTAAAAGAAAAAATAAATGGTGATTTTTACCAAATGAGGGAGCATAATCCAGCATGTGGAAGAAGAGATGGAGAAAAAAATTAAAAACTAGTCAAAGAAGAAATTGAAAACAAATTTAGATAAATTTAGGGAGTGTGTTAGATATAAGTATTAGAAACTTATTTTTCATATGTTGTTTTGGTGAACTAAAATAATTTACCCAGAAAATTGGCTTATGAAGTGGTTAATTATTAATCAAGAAACTTTCTTATGGTCATTGACCAATTCATTAACAAGAAAAAGACAAATTCTAGTTCTAGCAAATAAAACTTTAATAAAACTATTTTTTAAATAAATAAATAAATGTGCAGTCAAAATCCAGCGTATTTTATAAGTAATAAAGCAAATGTAGCCACATTCAGAGAAAGAAAAACAGAGCTCAGACAATAATAATTTAGACAGAATTAATCTGAATCACCTGGAAATGAATAACAATCATAGGGGAAAAGTATGTGATGATCGAGAAGTTTCCTTGTCTACTGACATGTGAGTGATTATCTTTTCTTCAGAGCTCTGGTGGCTCAGCAGACTAATTAACATCCACTTACATCTGCTGCCTCCAATTACTGCAAGTTCAAATCTCACCAGGCTCAAGGTTGACTCAGCCTTCCATCCTTTCTAAGGTAGGTAAATTGAGGACCCAGTTTGTGGGGGCAATAAGCTGACTTTGTATAAATATACAAAAGGATGAAGGCTATTGCTTAGCGCATTGTAAGCTGCCCTGAGTCTCCGGAGAAGGGCGGCATATAAATCAAATTAAAAAAAAAAAATTATGAGAGAAGAATTTAGAAATTTTAAATCAGATTCAGCATCTAACTGAGATAAGAAAAGTGTTAAAAGCAGTCTATATTTCCAGAAGTCTGCATACATTGTAATACTGGTTTATCATGTATCCTCCCCTCAAACAGAAAGGTTAAATTCAGCATAAGATGTGGCTTGAGCTACTTTTATAGTTCTTCCCCTAACAGGCTTTGCAATTTTAATTAGTTTGGTGCTAGTGGAAGAGGACTTCTGATGATGGTAAGGGCAGAAGTTCTAAAAGAAAACAAGCTGGCCACCAAATACAGTGTCAAAGGCTCACATACCTCCTTGTTTCTAAATGAAAAGAAGGTTATTTTGCCTTTGTCCTCTTGGAATGCAGCTGCTGTTTTTACTGTGGCTTCTCTTTCTCCCAAAATTGCCAAAATTTGGGAGAAAATCCAAAATTCAGATCAAAAGTAGATCTGAAAAACTTCCAGTGTTGGAGAACCCACAATTTCTGAAATCAAACCATTCCACTAATTAATTGATCTCACTTTGAATGCACATTACTGCAGCTGACATTCACATCAACATATAAAAGTTATTGAGTTCTCTACAAAGGGAGAAATCTATTATGGCATAGAGGGGGTTTTCCCCCTGTAGTGAAGTCAGGGATCCCTTAGGTAAATGCATTGACATGGATTCAGTCTTTCCCCCAATAACATCATTTTTCAGAGACTACAAGTCAGCTCATTGAGCTTCCTGATTAGCAACCAGCACTAAATGCTAGCAATATTGAAAGAATGCTAGATTGCTCAAAAAGTGCCTCTTACTCACAAAATACTATAAAAACCAACTCTTGGCATTTAAGACTCCAATGCCCCCATTAAGAAGCCCCAAATTTAGTTGTGTTAACATGTGAGCCAGGGAAGGCAATGCTGTGAGCATGTAATTGTCTCCTTTTGGCTTTTGCTTTGAGTGATGCCTTCAAAGAAGCTTTCCAGATGTCATTGTTGGAGTGACAAGCACTAAGCCAGTTGGAAAACTGCCCTCCAGTAATATTGTTACAACTTAGAATTTGGGCAAATCCTTTAGCAAACACCTTTGCATATAAAGGCACGAATGAAGCTGAAGGATTCATTATTTGCTTCTCACAGTCAACAGGAGAAGAGCTCAGGTTGGCTTGGAAGCAGAAAGAGATTCCTTGTCCACCAGTCCGATCCAGGTTCCAAAATGTTCCAAGCTCTCTTGGTAACTATATGTTTAGCGGTTTTTCCATATCAAGGTAAGATGTTCTCTTTGGTTTCAGATTATTATTATTACTCAGATAATTATTCAGATTCTTACTGATAAAAGTCTATGGCACCCCCCCCCCCAAATTTCTATGGTTTTTCTTTTGATGCTTAACCAAAATTTCTTTCACTTCAGTTTCTACAGACTTGGCAAAAGAGTGCTTGCTCTCAAAGCTCACATTTGTTCTAAAGTTACATATATGGTTTTTTTGGTATTTGCTTAAATTTTGTCAAGCCTAAGAAAGAAAAGTCTTATTATCCCCAGAAGAAAAGCATTTTCATTTGGAGAAAAGGTTTTCCAATAATGTGAATAAAAGAAAGGATTAGAAGACTGAAGAGGACAGAGAGGCAGAGTTTGTGGCAAGAAAATTTCAGGAAGCAAAATGTTAAAGAAAAATAAAGAGCTTTCAGTTTTCATTTTCTTTCAATAGGTCAATTAGACATCCTGTAACTAAGCTAGGATAATATTCAGCCAAACAAAAGAAAATGCTATTGTTATTCCAAACAATCTTCCAACTGTATTCAAGGTAATATGATATTAACTTTTCTCAATGTTAGCTTTTAAATTATCTTAAATTATACCCCCCCCCTTTCCTTTTACTCTGCAGAAAACCAGGGAGGGTCCCTTCTGAAATGCTTCCCATGTTCTCATTCTTTCTGTGGGCTGAGATCCCTTTTACATGCCAGTTGACTGGTCTGTGGCTCTTCCTCCTGTCCCCCAAGTCATTCCCACATTTCATTACAAATCATGATACTCAATTGATTCAGATGGTTGCCCAAACACAAGTAAGGGTCAAAAGCTCACTGAGATAGCCTTGTGGGTTTTTTTTAAAGCAAGGAATGATGGGCATGTCCTTACCAGGAGAGCAGCTTTCAAAATTAGAATAATAATTTATGAAGAACAATATAATAAAGAAGAAAGGGAGATGGAAGGGAAATGGATGCTTTTTCTGTGCTCTGAGCAAGAGAGGAATAGTAACCTTGCTTGCTAGTAGGTGAAGTTGAACCCCTCCCATCTTTCTGGCACAGGTATAAATGGGTAGGTACATAGATGGGCATGAGGAAGATGTATTCTTCTACCTGTGGCTTCCTTTGGAAGATGCCCATCAATCTCAGAAGACACATTTCCAAGGCCAAATGCTAGTTATGCTTAGAATTCAGTCTTTCAGTATCAATTATGTAGGTGTTTGGCTAGCAGGTTTTCTCTCATGCCCTGTGGATATTGATATTTTAGTTTATTGTTTTGTTTCCAACTATAGTTTTGTTGCAACTATAAGCTTTATATACAACCTTACCCCCTCCCTTCCAATGGAATGGAATGGAATGGAATGGAATGGAATGGAATGGAATAGAATAGAATAGAATAGAATAGAATAGAATAGAATAGAATAGAATAGAATAGAATAGAATAGAATAAACTGGAAGGGACCTTGGAGGTCTTCTAGTCAAGCCCCCTGATCAAACAGGAGAACCTATACCTATAAGTGACTGTCTAGACTTTTCTTTAAAATATCCATATGATTTCTGGAACCAAGCTATTCCACAGGTTAATTGTCCTCACTGTTAGGAAGTTTCTCCTTAATTCCAAATTGCTTCTCTCCTTGATTAGCTTCCAACCATTGTTTCTTGTCCTGCCTTCTCTGTGCTTTGGAGAATAATTTAACCCTCTCTTCTTTGTGGCAGCCCCTCAAGTACTGAAATACTGCTATCATGTCACCCAAACCAGTGTCCAAAACTGGTTGCAGTATTCCAGGTGTGGTCTTCCTAGGGTTTTATAAAGTGGTACTAATACTTCACATGATCTTGATTCTATGCCTCTGTTTATATAACCCAGAATTGCATTAGCTTTTTTGACTGCAACTGCACGCTGCTGGCTCATTCTCAAGTGACCATCCACTAAAATTCCAAGGTCCCTCTCACAGTTACTGTTTTTGACCCAGATCTCACCTAATCTGTATTTATGCCTTTGATTTTTCCTGCCTAAATGTCAAACTTTGCTTTTTTTCCACATTGAAATTGATTTTGTTGGATAGGGCCCATTAATCTGTTAACAATTTTTGGTCTCAGTTGTGATCATACATCCTGGAGGACCTGTAGGTACAAAGCATGTTAAGAAACAAATAGCAGCTGACCATTGAATGTGCACATAGTAATCAACCCTAAATTCTTCCACTTTGGTCTAATTCTGAAATCATTCAATTTGATTATGTACATCAGAGGTGTCAAACTCAATTTCATTGAGGGCTGCATCAGGGCTGTTTTTGACTTCGGGGGGCCGAGTGGGCATGGCCAACTGGATGGGCATGGCCAGTTTGACGCAACTCCCCAAACTGCTGACATGTTTCCTGTTCACATTGTGTAGAAGAGGCCGATGCCACGCTGGCCTGATCTTTCCTCTTCGCCACTGGGTAGACCAGGCTGAAGCTATGCTGGCCTAATCTTTCTTTGCACTGGGTAGACCAGGACGGCCCTGCGGGCCAGATCTGACCACATCGCAGGCCGGATCGGGCCTGTGGGCCTTGAGTTTGACACCTCTGATGTACATGATAGGTCACCCAGTGATAACTATGATGCTATGGTCTATTTATGAATGTGAAAGAAAGGAAAGTCAACCAAAGCTTTAGGATGGCAGTGAAATAGCAGTTCAACTGAAAAGAATTCCTAATAAATTATATTTGCATAACAAGCTACGTTTACCCTAGCCTTTTGACTAATGGCTATACTAAACCATAATGTAGTATGGTTTACTGAATTGTGTGAATCAGACTATTGTGATTTACAGTTTCTCATGTTATCCTTATCACTCAGTACACAAACTTGCACATTCATTGAGATTTATTTATTTATTTATTATTTAGCAATGTCTCCAGTTAGTCTCCCATCTCTCAAGCATCATTCAGCAAATTGCATACCCAGAGAAAACCTGGATTTCTGTGCTGCGTTCCCCAGAAAAAGGTTCCATCCTTCATTGAGAACTGAATAACAAATTGAGTTGTGGATGTGAGAATGATAGAATAACACCCCGAAGTAAACCAAACCTTTCTTTTCTTTCTTTTTTTCCTTATGAAGGGAGCTCTATAATCCTGGAATCTGGGAATGTTAATGATTATGAAGTAGTGTATCCACAAAAAGTTCCTGCATTGCCCAAAGGAGTTCAGAATCCTGAGCAAGAGGTAAGAAAAAGACCTCTGTTTCATCAGCAAATTACTTCTTGTCAGCCAACAGAGCTTTTGGTATTCCTTTGCTTCCATCTAATGATTATCTGGATTTTTGCATTGCAATCTACATACCTCATTCATTCATTCATTCATTCATTCATTCATTCATTCATTCAACAAATTTATATGGATGACCAATTCACACAAAATTGAGGAGACTTCTGGCAACTTAGAACAGAATTTCCTAATATTAATAGGTTACTATAACTAATAAAGTGCTGGGAAACACCCAGCTGTATAGAGAAGAGGGAATTAGCCTTGACTCATTTCATAGCTGCAACAGATCCAGGACTGACATCCTCACCCACCCACCCACCCCCAGAAAGTTCCAATAGATTTTATCTATCTGTTCTGAAGAGAAGGGAAGCAGCCTAGGGAGATTCTGTATTATAGGCAGAATACAATAAAGTAGTTAGTTTAAACTTTACATGTGTGAATCTGGTTACTTCTGCCTAACATACATTTTCTATTACTAGGTGATTTTTTTTTCTTCCTTCCTTTTTATGTTCTTGGGTCACAACTGTAACGACTGTGAACCACGAGATATGAAATTATACATTCTAGCTTCCCAGAATGCATCATTTTGAAATATAAAAGTTGTGTTTCTAGTTGAAGATGGTATAGTGGTTACAGCCCAAGGTTAGGACTAAGAAGCAGATTCAAGTCCATCATTGGATGGCTAGTCAGTCTCTCTGTCTCTCTCCCAACTTCATTCACCAAGATGTTCAACTGGAGAATGAGATCTTGAACTGATGCAGGAAAGTTTAATTTAATTTAAGATTTTATAGTGCCCTTCAAGCACCAGATGGAATACTCTAAATCTAATAAGTAATTTGGCTGTAGCTCTCCATGTGACACAGGTGTAGCATTGTTAAGACAGTACACATTTTATTTGCCTATTTTTTAAATAAACCCTGAACTCTTTGCATTTCAGACCAAGTATGAAGACACAATGCAATATGAATTTCAAGTGAATGGAGAGCCAGTGGTCCTTCACCTAGAAAGAAATAAGTATGTTAACTCAGAAGTTCAGTTGGTGAACATGTTAATTGTGTTTACCCCTGAAGTGAGAATTTTTTATTTGTGCTTTCTATGGTACATTGCTGGACTATAACAATTTAGATAAAGTTGAACCATTCAAGGTTCATAACTGTCCATCACTTGAATTACCTTTCCTCCGTGCTTTGAAGACATTCCTATTCCAGCAGGCCGGCCTGGCCTAATTTTTTTCCCTTCTTTTAAATTTTTAAACTCAAATTTTAATTCGTTTTAAATTATTGGGAGTTTCTAATTGTCTCGGGCAAAAATTATTTAATTAGGTTTTAATCATGTTTTAACTTTCGTATTTATGTGTTTTATTTCGTGCCTGTTCACCGCCCTGAGTCCTTCGGGAGGAGAGCGGTATACAAATTTAATAAAATGAAATGAAAAAAATGAAACATCTTCTCCTGGTCAATCATACCACCTCTGAGCCTTGATGAAGAGAATTGCACAGCTTCCTTGGTGCAAATCTCTTTCCTTAGTATGCTCAGCACTCCTCTTAAATAGGCCTCCTCATGAGGTTGAAATACCTGCTCCTTTCCCTTGATACCAAAGAATACGCTAAAATAGAGTAGTTGTAGACTTATTATAACATTATCTCTGTCCTACTTAATTCCTGACATAGATATTCTCTTCTTTGCATTCTTTCCAGAGGACTTTTTTCAGAAGATTACAGTGAAACTCATTATTCCCCTGATGGCAGAGAAATCACAACAAGCCCTCCGGTTCAGGTAATATCCAGAGTGTCTTACTTTTAGGAAATAAATTGAGAGGAATATTTGAGCAGAATATTCCAAATATGTACGTACCAGACCAGCCTACTCAAACAAGAAAGACTGTATATGTATAAAGTATCTTATACCGAAATATTCATATAAGGATGTAAGGATTGTTAAACCCAGTTTGTTTTATTCATTGAATTAGTAGGGCAATGTTTCAATCAAATAGTTCTTTGCTATTGATTAAAAGCAAACATTTTGGGGAGTGAGTTTTACAAACAGATTTATTATGATAACATCAGGTTTATAAGATCTACCTTTTCGTTTTTAAACCAGATTACAGTGATAAATGCAAAATCATTTGTTCGTAATACTAAAAGTGAGAGAAATTCACTTTGCTCCTATACAGAAATTAATTTGATACCTCTCACATTAAAATGGCCCAGAACATGGCCCCACAGCACTAACATGCTTCATGAAGTCCTTGGCCCCTTCCCCCTAAATTGATCTAAAAGTACATCCTCTGTGTCCAAAAATTATCTACTTCTGGCTTAACATCTTCAAAGTTCATACAAATTGCTCCTACTTAGTGTGTGTAACAGAAATCTCCTGACTTTAATGTCTACATGGATTCTGCTTCCAGGTAATGCTAGGAATTATATCTCTGTGTATATTTCTGAAAGCTTTCATTGTGTGGGCTCAAGGAAATAACAAATAATTGGTATCATTAGTAACTGTGGAATTTTTCATACGGTATGGTAAGATGAATGTAGGACAATCATCAAGTCTGACAGTTCATTCAGCAAATCCAGTAGTTCATCACTAGAGTTGATCTCCAAGAAGACAAGGTTGGTGGAGAAAAAGGCTTGTAATTTCAACAGAACATTTTCTATTTGTGTGTTGGTTGTCTGCCCAAAAGTTCTTAGCATTTTACCATCAGGGGGCTCTCCCTGCAGTGTGACTTGTTTTTATGGATATTTGTGTTTATTCTATGTTCATTTTGGAACAATCAATACTAAGCAAATTTTCTGTCCTCCTGAATCAAAATGCCTTAATGTTTAATTGATGTGGTGGAATACATTGGAACTGCACTTCTGCTCATCAAATCACACTGTAAACAAGCTTTAACCAGTGTGGTCCTCTTGTCCCCGTACAGGATCACTGCTATTATCATGGTTACGTTCAGAATGATGCTGACTCAACTGCAGTCATCAGTGCATGTGACGGCTTGAAGTAAGATAGTCTCTTTTTTTTATTTATTTTATTAAGAATAAATAAAATGCTTTATTTGCTGCTTTCAAATGCTATTTGCTATTTTAAAATGCTTTAAAATAAAACATTTTAAATAAAATACTTTATTTGCTGCTCTTGGAGTTGTCATAACTCCAACTTAAAATGAAGGACATCAGTTTTTCATGCAAATTAGTTGGGTGTGACTTCTGCAGAATTTAGAAAGATTTTGGTTGAATACCAAGACGAGCTGCCGCCAGCCAGTAGAGACACTAGGGATCTAAATCAGGTCTGTCTAAAGGAGCTTCCAAACCCATGTCTCCTTTGTATCTAGCAGACTTTTCAATTCTACCCAGAAACAGTTTCTCGAGTCACTCTGCATACCTTCTCCAACCGGCTAGATATCCCAAAGATTCAGAAGGTCCTTATCATTAGTCAGATTCAACGTCCTCCCAACAGCTGCTATTAAAGAAGACACTAAAAGATCCCCTTTATACAGAGACTGTCTCCACGCAGTGGAGGAATAAATTAAATGATGGACATAACAGAATAACAACAGAATAATAAAGGAACAACAGAATGATAGAATAACAGAATTGGAAAGGACATTGGACATCTTCTAGTCCAACCTCCTGCTCAAGCACCTATATCATTCTGGAAAAAATGGCTGTCAATCTCTTGAAAGACAGAATCTTTCAAATAGTCTTGCATTTGAGTAGCTAGAAACTTTTCTTTTTAAAACCCTAGGAAATATACAGTATTGGATTCCATGCCAAACTATCTCCATACAAATACTGTACAGATATATTTCATGGTTGTATTGAGTATATGCAATCTCTTGCATTTTGATCATAGCTGTATCTTTGGGAAGCATGAGAAAGTGATATGGATTCTGTGGATAGAACACAGGGAATGTTGACTTGGATAGTTAAAAATGGCTCTCAGAACTTACTTGTTTCCTGGCAGACATTTCATTACCCAACTAGGTAACATCATCAGTGAACAATATTCTCTTCTATCAGTTATCCATCTCTGACCACCCTTTTCTACATTGTTTCACAGAGGACATTTCAAGCATCAAGGGGAGACATACCTTATTGAACCCTTGAAGCTTTCCGACAGTGAAGCCCATACAGTCTACAAAGCTGAAAATGTAGAAAAGGAGGATGAAATCCCCAAAACCTGTGGGGTAACCCAGTCAACTTGGGAATCGGATGAGCCCATCGAAAAGAGCTCTCAGTTAGTTGTTACTCCTGAAGTAAGTCTTATATTAAGGTTAGATATATTATGGTTAGAGAACAGGGATTCATTTACTTGTTTCTAAAATGTAAAGTAAAAGAGAAATTCTTTGGGGGGGTGATTGGATAGAATTCATAAGAGAGGAGATTCCATTTCTAAATTCTTTATCCTCAGCAAGTTGTGGTTATACATGTTATGTTTAATTGGTCCTTTATCTTCAATGTTCTAGTCTCATTATCTGGTCATGGTCACTTTATTCAAACTGGATCTTGTGCAGCAGAGTTAAGAAAGTATCTGTCAGAGAGAAAGTAGAGAAATTCTAGAATTGGCAATTTGGCTTTGTAGTTCCGTATGCTGAAAAAACATGAATACACTTTCCTAGGGAAAGAAGCAAGTAATACACCCTAACACATGCAGATCTTAATATAGGTGTACTTCCTGCCTAATCTGGGTATTCTAGTGGTGAAATCTAACAGTGGAAGGCAGGAGGGAAGGGCTCTTTCCCAGGGAAATAAGCGGCAGATCAGCAATGAATCATTTTAGGACTTCTCCCTAAAACTTTCACAGGATGTGTCCAATGGTTACACAGAGTATGCTTTAGTCTGGCAAGATTCCTGTCTATAGGAGAGCAGCAATAAAGAAACTACTCAGAGCAATTAACCATGTTGTTATTGTTGTTGTTCCTTGTGCCTGAGCAGTCTGAAACAATATTTCAGTAATCATTTTAAAATTACATTTTAAAAAAAGATATAAATCTTTGACCATTTCGAGTGAGTTCAGGGGGTCAAAATGTCTGATTGCCTCCCCTTACCTTGTCTTTGATGCATAGTGTGATATAATTGCAGGAAAGGTCTAGTTGGTTACACACAGGGGTGAAATGCATCTCTAAACAGCCTTTTGTTTATTGTTCTGTTTAGCAAAACGAATACTTGAAGGCCCCAAAATACATTGAGCTTTTGATAGTTGTGGACAATGTAATGGTAAGTATCCTGGATATCATTCCATTTTCTTTCTGCATTGAGTACAGCATTTTGTTTCTGCCTCTTTTAATATGGGTTTCTTTGAAACATTCCTGCACTATTTGTTTAGCCAAGTTGACAACACATGAAGAGTAAGATGTCTAGTGGAGAATGCTTATTTTACACTTCTCTAAACATGGTAATATGGCATCCAGTTTAGGAAAGCATCTCAGTAGGCTGACCAAAATTTTCTCCAACCAGGAGGAGAGCCCATGTATGCTGCTGAAAAGTTAATGATCTTAATATATGAATGGCACAAATGTAGATTAAAAGATCAGCACAAAAGAATTATTTGGACCGCTTGGATAAAAATATTTTTGTTTGAATCAGCAAATTTAACGATCTTTTCACAGATATGTTCTTTGTCTCTCTCCTTCACTCCCTTCTTCCTATAATTATGATTTCATCCTAACTTTTCTTTTCTTTTTTGTAGTACAGGAAATACACCGGCAATTTAACTGCTATAAGAACAAGAGTATATGAAATAGTCAACGATGTAAATGTGGTAAGAGGACATGGCAAAAATTATTTCACTTGTTGGATTTAAACTTCTCTCAGTCCCAACTCAGGTTTTCATTGTGTTCACACAACACATTTAACCAGGTAAAGAGAGGAGGAGGAGATGGACTTCTGTAACAATGCTAACTTTTGTGGCTTGGAGTGAGGCAAAACTAAGTCATTTGGCCAGCTAGTGATCCCACGTATAAGGTCATCCCAGAAAATGGGTTAGTTCAGTAACTAGGTTAATAAGCCTCTTATGTGAATACAACCACTGTGTTGGGAGGATGCAAATCCAAAAGTGTTGCAAGAATTCAATCAAAACTACACCTGTAGCTAGATTCTTTGAGGGCTGTGATTAATGGTTCTGAACTTGTACATTAGAAAGAGGTGGATAGAATTAGCCTACTCCAAGCTCAATTCTCCCTGAGAAGACACCTGGAGAGAGGAACTCAATTTGAGTTGGATTGTGATACCTAGGAGGAGATACACTCATATTCTAGTGTCCTATTAGCCTGGTTTACATTTTCACTGTTGATAATCAGTTAGAATCAGGGAGACAACAGGAAGATCCATGAGTCAAATCTCCCTTTAGTCCTCCTCCTCTTCTGTTCCTGATTACAGAGAATAATCACCTGGTTCTTTTTATCATTTTATTTATTTCTCCTGCTTAATATATTATTATTATTCCCCAATATATAGAGTCCTTGGTGCTATCTGAGCTTGGTGGTTTCCTTACAGACATTTCATTATCTGACTAAACAACTTATTTGAGTAAGCAAAGCAGCAAACTCAGAGAGCACTAAGGACTCCACAATTGAGTCCAGAGCTCCAGATATTTCTCTTCTATGGATGCCTAGACCTATTTTTTTACCTGCCCATAGAAGCCAATGTCAGTTGCTTTTTAATCTTCAAAAGTTTCTCAAGGTTTACCTGTACTTGAATTTCTGATTGTTGCCATGTCCCCCTGACAGATGTGCAGAGTTTTCAATATTCATGCAGCACTGACTCGCCTAGAAATTTGGTCCAACAAAGATAAGATTAAGGTGCAGTCAGCGCAGAATGTTACTTTGGATTTATTTGGAAGATGGAGAGAAACCGATTTACTCGCAAATCCAAACAGAAGAAATGATAATGCTCAGTTACTCACGTATGTCTCATTGTGGGGAAAGGGAGTGGGGGTGTCTGGGAGTGGAGGATTATGGGGAGGTTAGTGCTTGCACAGCTTCTACTCTATGCTATATACTTAAACCATATGTGAACTATTTTTCTTGGTCAAAGTCAACCACTTTTTTTTTTTTTTTTTGGTGGTGGTTGAGAGCTGGTTTCGAGAAGTCTTTGAATGATTGCAAGTCAAAAACTCAGCTTGATTTCCTTTCGCCTGGATTTAAAATTGAAACTCAAATGATTATCCTGCTATGCTTTGGCTGTACTTACACATGCATTTTTAATTCAATTAAGTAATGTTTTGGTTCCCAGTTTGCATCAATTAAATGAATGCTTTCATTACACAACAGATAAACGAAGAATAAAGTAAAATAATAAAATACCCAGATTATAAAATCTATTTATAGTGCTTAGCAATAGCATAGCTGAAGAGCCAACTTTGTCCAAAGATGCTTCCATAGTCATGTGGCTGGCATGATTAAATGCCAAAAGCACACGGAATGCTATTACTTTCCCACCAAAATGCTGCCTATCTATCTGCTTATGTTTGTCTGCTTTTGAATTGCTAGGTTGGCAGGAGCTGGAGCAACTAACGGGACCTCACTGTGTCAGGCAATATTTAGGTTTCAAACTGTCCACCTTCCAGGAAACAAGCCCAGTGTCTTAACTGCTCAGTTCCGCATCCCATCAGCCTATGTATTGTCATACAATTTCATGAGTGGGAAATTGACACGTTTATTGTCTTATAACTATAAGATATTAGGTAAATAACAATTGTGTTATTTACCCAATATCCTACCCAATAGGATACGTGCATAGCAAGTTGGTCTTATGAAATATGTTAAGGGCTAGATGAAAGGTAGTGTTCTGTCTCCGTCTCACACACGCACACAAACAGATAGCCAAGGGTTAAATAAAACTGGCGGACAACAAATTCTTTCGATAAGAGGATTGGCAGCAACCCAGTAGATGCTTGCCAAGAGCATAGAGGGAGGGGTTGTTCCTCCGACAGATAAACCCAAAAAGATACACACAGTTCAAGAATTGTCAAGTCCAGTCCGTTTTAAATCCAAGGCAGATAACATTGTTTCAAAGATACAATGTGACTCGCTAGTAGTTTGTTTTGTCCGTCACAGAGTCTGAATGGCCACCTCACCCCCTTTTATCCCCTGTGGGGTGTGGTCCAGTGACTCAGCTTAATCTCTGGCACGCCTCCTTTCCTGCTGCGTGCGCCTGTCTCTCCGACGCTGGCGTGGATCCAGCCAAGATTTATCTCCGTCACTGTCCAACTGCGAGGAGATACCTGGCTCCTGGCCAATCTCTTCTCCTTCGGGAGACACCTGAGGCATTGCCAGAGAGGAGGGTCCTGGAGAGGGAGGCCTGGCCAACTCCTCTCCTTCATGTTTGGAGCCTTCTCCCTCCGATAAGTCGGCCTCGGGGGTCAGAGTCACAACAGGCAGATCTAAGTACAAGGGAGAATATAAAAATATACCCAAAAAATCCATTTTATTTTTGCCACAGATGTTGATTTGACTTGTCATCCAATCACCTTTCCCAAACCCATCTAGTCTTTAATAACCCCACAACTAAATTGATAGACAAAACACCAACCAAATCACCATATAGTGAAAATGCATCCTGAATATTTTTCACAGATCTGCTTAGTTAAATGGCTTCTGAGACTGGAGCCTAAAATGAATTCTAACATTCTGAAAACTGGTAGTAACTGAGGGCGGGACGAGGGGTTTGCAAAAATCCATAGAGAGTTATGTATGTCATAATGTGCTTCTATCTTCTACAAATTTTATCCCCCTCCTGTTCTTTCTTATAGGGGCATTAACCTCAATGGACAAACTGTAGGATTTGGTTACGTGGGCAGCCTCTGCGAGCCAAGGAGTTCTGTAGCAATTGTTCAGGTGAGTAGAAAGTATACCTGTTACCTATTTGTACTCAAGTAAAAACTTATATACAGGCATATCTTCTTTACAAATAAAGTGTTTTCTTATTTTTGATCCAGGTCATTTTCATCCATATTTATTTGTGGATTTGACATCTCCAGGTCCTGCCTCAATTGATCCTATTTTGGCACAATGCATTCTAGACATGTTGTAGATGAGCTTTTTGTATATATCAGAAGGTGACAATATATTGTAATGTTTCTGGACCAGGAGGAGTCAAACTGTGCTCTAATTGGCAAATTAGCAGGTCAAATCAGGATATAATACTCCCAAATAATACTTCTGAATGATATTCTTAGCAAACCTAATGACAAACATGAATCACCCTTCTTTTCTTCCAAGAAATTTAGGATCTAATTGCATATGATTGAATTAATGTACATTGAGAAAATGAGAGAATACTAAATCTATTTAAAAAGAAAAAACTCCAGTATTTTAAAATCCTGCAAGAAAACCATATTAGTTACGGTGATGCTATGCATTTATTGAGAAACAGCAAACCTAGTTTTTTATTCATGTAGAAAGAATGGAGAAACATGGTAATAAAAAAAACTTAAATAACAATTCTGCTTTCTTAATAAGCAGAGTTAGGATCTGGGCAGTATGAAGTAATCCTAAACCTGTTTGCTCAAGAAGATCATTTTTATTCCAAAAAACCAACCCATTCTTAAGTCTTTTTAGGACTTCAGCTTTCAATATTCTGAAAATGCTAACTCGTACAAAAACCACTGAATATTTTTGAACTGAAGTTGCCTGTAAGTTTTAAATAAATGCAGACAGCAAATGGATGCAATAAGTTTTGATCTTCTCCTGTGCTGTAGCTTCTGGACTTTAAAGTTTTCTTTTCTGGATGTATTTGTGTATGTTCTGGAGTCTTGGTGGGCATACATGCATCCAGAAGATCTAGAGGAATTCTGAGATGGTATCCTCGACTCAAAATTTGTCACTTAGTCACCAGTTTTAGCCACTTAGTGCTAATAATAATTGGATTCATTTCAGTTTCTTGACGAACTAACAATTATCAAAGTATTCTTTTTTCTTCAGGATCATAGCAAAACAGCAAGTCTTGTTGCATCTACAATGGCCCATGAGTTGGGTCATAATCTGGGCATTAATCATGACACAGCTTCCTGTAATTGCCGTGCTAAATCATGCATTATGTCTCCGACACTAGGGTAAGGATTGAGGGACACTTTTAATGCCTTTCCAATTAAGTTATTGTTAAATACTTGAAATTAATTGTTAAATATTCTAAGGACTTCATCAAGAGGGAAAAAGGAAACAAAACAAATCGAAGGAATCTTCTCAGCAATGGTCTAGTCTAGTGCAAAACTCCCCATAACTCTTGTATAAGAGTTTTGTGTAGCCTCAGTGAGCATGCCACCTATTAATCAATTTCTGGTTTCTTCTGCTAAAGCCCTAGGACCGTGATGGTGAATGTATGGCACACGTGCCACGGGTGGCACGCGGAGCCATATCTGTGGGCACGTGAGCATTGCCTTAGCTCAGCTCCAGCACGCATGTGCATGCAGGCCAGCTGATTTTCGAGCCTCCCGGGCTCACCAGAAGTTGGGAAATGGGCCGTTTCTGGCCTCCGGGGAGGTGGGGAAGGCTTCTTTTCACCCTCCCCAGGCTCCAAGAAAGCCTCTAGAGTCTGGGGAGGGTGAAAAACGGATCGGCTGGGCCCACCATGCCATTGTGTGACAAAAGTGGGGGTCACACAGGGGGTTTGCATGCGGAGGGGGCAGGGGGCATTGAATTATGGGTGTGGGCACATGTGCACATGACCCCCCCCCCGCGCTACCCCCGCTTTTGGCACACGATATCAAAAAGGTTAGCCATCACGGCCCTAGGACTTCATTGTCTCATATTTCATGCAATGGCAATGAAGTCAGGAAGTATGCATAATGATTACTTTTTAATACTTCTAGACACTTCACGGTGTTTTGTACAGAAGACCTTGCTTAGAAAACAATGTTGGTCAATGAATGCCACCAAATGAGTCTGGTGTAACTTTGACCTTGAAAGAAGACCATCTTGTCTATTTAATGGCCACCAGCAGATTGTCTTTGTGTTCTTGTTTTCAGCCCCTAACTTGAGAGCCAATTATTGTATTCCTAATTATTTGTACTAACATTAGGAAGTTGTTTGGGTGGGCTTATGACACCATGTTTGCATGGTTTAAATATGCAGTTTCAGACATCGCTGATATTATGACCTTTTCAACATAAGAAATCAACAAGGAATACTTTAATGCAAATAGAGAGTTAGTATATTAGCCCTCTATTTGCCTCAAAGTATTCATTCATATAAAAACTACTACCCTTCCAAAAGAAGAAAAGAAAAACAGAATTCTACTGTTTTCCCTTCAATTACATTATTGTCCTTCCACAGAGAGGCTGACTGAACATGAAAAGGGAAGGCAGCCCACTCAAACACAAGAAATAGCTCAATCAGCTAATATCACATGGAGTTCTCATTGCAAATTTATTTTGTTAAAAAAAAGAAAAGAAAGTTGGTGGAAATAAAACTGAGGGAGCATAATCTGGGAGTAAGATCAAGGGGTACAAAGAGTTCTCTTAGCTATTTTGTTAGTTTTAGAGAAAAAAAAATCATTGTATTTCTTCATTAGCCATCCCTTTTCCATTGTATATGTTTTTGCAATGAATTCTGTTCCTACTCCAAATATGGATGATGTCATGGTCTTATTTTGGTTCATCTCTACAGATATGAACCTTCATACCAGTTCAGCTCTTGTAGTTATGATCAAAATCTGAGGTATTTTATTGATAAACGCCCACAATGCATTCTCAAGAAACCCTTGATCACAGATATTGTTGCACCTGCAGTTTGTGGAAATTATTTTGTGGAGGCGGGAGAAGAATGTGACTGTGGCTCTCCTCGGGTAAGTTATTTTTTAACCAACAAGAGTGATTTGAAAAATGTTCTCAAAAATGGGAATCCTTGAAAAATCATCTGGCTTTCTGAGTGGTTTGAGCCATCCAAGAGGTTGGTTTGTGAATGGCATAGGTCTGTGCCCTTTATGTACATGTATGTATGGAGTGGTTTCTTATATTTGGATAACCAGTTGTAAAGGAATAAAGAACTGGTATCTCACTACCATTTGGGGAAGACAGCATATTTTTAAAAATGGATATTTTACCTCTCCAATAAATTCCTTCCCTACTGAAAACCCCGATTTTGTTGACATGGCCACATTATCTGTCCCACTATTTTCTTTTTTTTCTTCTTTTTTTTAAAAAAATTGATTTATATGCCGCCCTTCTCCGGAGACTCAGGGCAGCTTACAGTGCGTTAAGCAATAGCCTTCATACTTTTGTATATTTTATACAAAGTCAGCTTATTGGCCCCACAAACTGGGTCCTCATTTTACCTACCTTTGAAAGGATGGAAGGCTGAGTCAACCTTGAACCTGGCAAGATTCGAACTTACTTTAATTGCAGACAGCTGGTGTTAAATTACAGTGCCTTTGTCTGCAGAGCTATCCAGGCTCTTGAGCTGCTTCCTCCCAGAACGTATCATCTTTAATCTATGCTCTGATCACAAATAATATTTTTATAAGAACAGTAATTTAGTGAAGATTACAAATGTAGTGTAGATACAAATGTAATGGTTTATAAGGATGTCCTTGAGACATAAAAGGAAGAGGAAAAGTCTACTCAATGGTCACGTAAGAAGTAGATTAGCCTGCAGAAGCCATGGCGTATGGCAAACATCTCAAGAGGAACAACCTCCAACTCATTCTCTTGGTTGATAAAGATGAGGGCATAGAAATATACTTTCAGTATTGAAAGATTCTGCTACTGTAACCTTACAATAAAGGTAGTGTTAATATTTATGGTGGGTGCTTCTTCTCTGGACTACCTCAAAGGCCGGCACGAAGAGTAGAAAATCCCTCATGAATAAGAAAGAAATGGGGGCTTTAGGTTATGTGGGCTTCATAATTGGGAGATGAGGATATTTTTATTTGCTTTATTCTTTTCACATAGGAAATATGCCATCATCCGTTTGCAACAACAAACCATTTGTGCATTTGCTAACATGAACCCATAAGAGGGAACATATCACAGAAATATCTTTTTCCTTGGCAATTTCCCTCTTCAAAATAGACCAATTAAAAAAAGACCAGGCCGAAAAGTCTATGACATCATTTGATATGTTTTGGATTTCAGAATTGTCAAAATGCCTGCTGTAATGCTACAACTTGCAAACTGCAACCTGGAGCACAGTGTGAATCTGGAGAGTGTTGCGAGCAATGCAGAGTAAGACTTGTTTATTTTTAACACCAAGAGAGATTTTACCCTACTCCATACTAGCCATATAAAAATGTAATATCTCTTGGCTGTTTACAATGATCAAAACATTTTAACCTATTCCTATCCCCTCTTCCGGTTTATTTGACCCTTATGAACAAATCCATAGGGAGGATAATTTAAACAAATTTCATCCTTGCCTCAATCTAAACTTCACTCTTTTGGCATGTTAAGTCCCGTCTGTGAAAATAATATATTTGTTCTTTGACTGAGTTTGCATGATAGCCCAATTTAAATATTTGGGACAATCTCAATGTTTGAGATTGATGCCCTAACTCAGCTTCCTGACTTTCTGGAAGATTCTAAGACAGGGGTGCCAAACTGATGGTCTGCAGGCTGGATGTGTCATGTACAGCCCACATACACCACAGCTCTGCAAATGGGAAAAATGTTGTGAAACGTCACATGATGGCAATGTGATGCAGCGAGTTGATACCCTAAGAGGTCTCTGGTAATGCTGTGACATTTTTCTCTCTGAGACTTTTAGGAGGGAAATCAGTGCTTCTTCCCATGTAAAGAAATAAAAATATATCATAAGAAGTACAGCAACCTCTCCTACGCGAGCTGCACTGGCTCCCGGTGGTCTTCCGGGTGCGCTTCAAGGTTTTGGTTACCACCTTTAAAGCGCTCCATGGCTTAGGGCCTGGTTATTTACGGGACCGCCTACTACCACCAATAGCCTCCCACCGGCCAGTACGCTCTCATAGAGAGGGACTCCTCCGGGTGCCGTCAGCCAAACAGTGTCGACTGGCGGCCCCTAGGGGGAGAGCCTTCTCTGTGGGGGCACCTACCATCTGGAATGAGCTCCCCCCGGAGATACAGGGGATCCCGGATCTGCGCTCCTTCCGCCGTGCTGTGAAGACCTTTTTATTCCATCAAGCGGGCTTGGCCTGATCTCTTCCCTTTTTAAATACGCAAATTTTAATCTGTTTTTAAATTATTGGGGCATTTTAATTTGTCTGGGCCAAATAATTTAATTCGATTTTATCGGGTTTTTAAATTTTGTGTATTTATGTATTTTATTGTTGGCTGTTCACCGCCCTGAGTCCTTCGGGAGTAGGGCGGTATACAAAATAAACCTAAACCTAAACCTAATTAACTTTTGGCTGCTTTTTCATGGAAGCCCAATTGATTTTCACCTTATGGCTAGCCAACAGGTTGAATTCGTGTTTCAGGAATTGAGCTTTTCATGACGATCATTTTCTCATAAAAATAAGACAGAGTGGGACTTCTAGGCACTACACACAATTGCAACAGGGCAGGGATGCCTTGCTTAGTAATCCGCATGGCAGATGAAGAGAAAATGTTGTGTTGTGAATCATGATTTGGCTCCTTGATCCCTAAAGAGTCATATCTGTAAGTATTTTTCATTCTCACCTACAGTTTAAGGGAGCAGGAGCAGTGTGCCGGGGAGCAAGGGATGACTGTGACTTGGCTGAACACTGCACTGGCCAATCTGCTGAGTGTCCCACGGATCTTTTCCAGAGGAATGGACTACCATGCCAAAACAACCAAGGTTACTGCTACAATGGGACATGTCCCATCTTGACAAAGCAATGTATTGCTCTCATGGGGCCAGGTAAGTCAACCTTAGGATTTCAGAATAGTTTTATTGTAAAAGACTAAGACAGTCATTGCATTAATCAAATATTTTCTATGTTGAATCCATAGTAAATCATCATTACATTTCTGTTCTATAACAGTTAGAAGGAGCCGGGGGGGGGGGGTCTTCTACTCCAACTCCCTGCTCAAGTAGCAAACCTTATGCCATTTCCCATCTCTTCTTAAAAAATCTCCAGTGTTGGAGCACCTACAACTTCTGAGGGTTTTGTACAGATGGAAAATGTTTTCAAGATGAAGTTCTTTCTCTGGAGGCTTTAGAGCCAAGTCCTCCAGATCTTTTGGTTTAAAGCTCCAGTCATCCCTAGAGAACATGGCCAATGGTCCAAGATGATGGCAGTTGTAGTCAAGAAATCTGGAAAGACTGACTTTGGGGAAAGGATGCTTTTGTGGGTTGTGGATACATTCCCAAATTGGACAAAGATCTGAGCCAATCTCAATGAGAGATAACGTCAATTGATTGTGGGACTGTGTGCTAAGAATATTCAAACCCCAAGGTTGAAATTTTCTTTACATTTGGCACAATAACTGAAGAAACAGATGTTAGGGATGTGATTCTTGTCACTGATCACTCCTTTCAGACTATTTACAACATTTTCAGCGTGGTTTTATGTTGAAAAAGGAAACTGAAAAAAAGCTCCCTTTTTCACATAAGGTAGATAGTGTTTAGTAAACAGGCAGATTTATCTTGGCCATAGATCAGTGGTGCAGTGAGGCTTTGCATATAGAAAGCCCAAACACAGGTTTAATTAAAAGTGTCAGAATTAACAGAATAACTGAATTGCAAGGAACCTTGGAGGTCTTCTAGCCCAATCCCCTGATCAAGCAGGAAACTGTATACGATTTCCAATCTCTTCTTTAAAAACATCCAGTCTTGGAGCATCCACACTTTCTGAAGATAAGCCATACCTGATTAATTTTTCTGTCAGAAAGTTTCTCCTTATTTGTAGGTTGGTTTGCTCTTTGATTAGTTTCCATTCATTGGTCTTGTTCTCTCTTCAGGTGTTTGGAAAATAGCTTGATCCCCTCGTCTTTGTGGCAGTCCCTCAAATATTGGAACGTTACTATCATGTCACTTCTAGTCCTTCTTTTCGTTAAAATAGACATATTCTAGTTTGTGCCACTGTTCTTCATATGTTTTAGCCTCCAATCTCCTAATCATATTTGATGCTTTCCTCTGTATTCTTTCTAGAATCTCAACATCTTTTTTTTCTTTTTTTATTTTAAAAAACAAACCTTATTGAATTTAAAAATTTTAAAATACAAAATTATACACTTTTTCTCAATCGTAAAATTGCATATACAATACACAACTCCACCGACAAACTAAATATATGTACCTATGTGTACATACTGTATATACATACGTACATAAACAGTAATTTATTCCTTGTTCTATCTACCTTACGGTGCTTATTTGCTACCTTAGATTTTTCCTAAATTTAGTCTTTACCCTTTTTTCCTTTGATTTACCCACTTATACCATCTATTCCATACTTCAAAATATTTTGAGTCTTCCTTGTCTTTTAATTTTAAGGTTAATTTATCCATTTCTGCACATGCATAAATTTTTTGAATTATCTCCTGGTCTGTTGGCAATCGATCTGTTTTCCATAGTTGTGCTAGTACCAATCTTGCCGCCGTAATTATGTGTAATGTTAAGTATTTTATGTCCTGTCTGATGTTCCTTTTGATCATGCCTAATAAGAAAATTTCTGGTTCTAATTCAATTTCTTGATCTGTTATTTCTACTATCCATGTTTTTATTCTCCTCCAATATTTCTTGACTTCCGGGCAAAGCCACCATGAGTGGAAGAAAGTACCCTGAGCTTGTTTACATTTCCAACAAGCCGAATTTATGTTCGGGTACATTTTTGCTAATCTCGAAGGAGCCAGATACCACCTATACTACATTTTATAGTGATTCTCCTTATATCCTACTGATTTTGTCATACTGTAATTGTTTTCCCAAGCCCTTTCCCATTCTTCTACCTGTATACTGTGCCCAATGTTCCTTGCCCAAGCTATCATCTGTCCTTTAACCAATTCTTCTGCCAAATCGAATTCTAGTAGGTATTTGTAGATTTTTGAAATTATTTTTTCTTCTTTTGATTCTAATAATTTGTCTAATCGGATTTGTTTCAACATCTTTTTTATATGGTGGCAAACAAAATTGGATGCAATATTCTAAGTGTGGTCTTGCCAAAGCATTATAAACTTTTACTAACACTTCACATAATCTTGATTTTATCCCTCTGTTCTTGTAGCCTAGGACTGTATTGGATTTTTGGCAGTTGCAGCACACTGCTGGTGCATATATAAGTGGTTGTCCACTAGGACTCCAAGATCCCTCTTACAGTATTGAGCCAGTATTGAGCCAGATATCACCTATTCTGTATTTGTAATTTGGTTTTTCTTGCCTACTTATGGAACTTTTTTTTACCTTTTTTCACAATTTTTTTTTTATTGAAAAGGTTTTCAAATACAAATTTTTCCCCCTTTTTCCCCCCCCTCCCCCCTCCCTAACCCCCCCTCCCCACCCTCCCCCCCTGTGACTTCTTCGTAACAAAAAAAAACCCTAATTCATAACAGATTACTTACTCCCTCCTCAAAATACTGACCTTTACTTACTAAAAGTATTATAAATCCCCCTTTATCCATACATTTCAGAAAAGAAGAAGAGAAAAAAAACAAAAAAAAAACAAACACATTATACTATAACTATTATAAAATAACTTCTAATTTAGCATAATAGTGTTTTATATCTATACATTATTGCAACAATTCAAAACCACCTTCCACTTTAAAACTATACGATAAGTCCTACTTTAATAACATTTCAAAGCGGGCTCCCCATAAAATCTAATTTAACATTTATTCCACTCTATCCATTTCCTCCACTCCCCTAAATGTATCACTTAAAAATCCCTTTTCTTAAACTAATCAGTCTGTAGCTAGCTTATTCACCCACTGTCTTACAAACTTACCATACACAACAATTCTTGATATCTTTAATTCACTGCCCACACTACTTAAAAATATATATATATATATATTCCATTATATCTAAATAAAAAAAGAAAAGACAATAACTTTAAATTTATAGTCCATATAATATCTTCTTGAAGTCTTTCCACTGGATTGTTAAAACCAACATCCATAATAGGGTAACATAGCTTGCTGATGCAACAGTTTATTCAAGATCTCCAATCATATCTGCCCCCATCAGTAGTAAACATCTTCTTATATATATAAAAGTAAAAACAACCACCCGAGTGACATTATAATTATATTCCATATAATAATAATTGTGGGTTTCATCAGGATTATTAATTTCCATCATCGTATTGGGTAACAACCCGATCTTCTGCATGTCCCAATGTGATTCTCTTGCCTTATAATTCAAGATAATTATAATATATTTATCAACACAAAAAGAAGTTTCAAAGTAGATAATTCAAAACCATCAATTTGAGGCTCTTTCCATGTCCCAAAATTACGGCAATGCAGAGATCTGCCACTATCCTCAGGATGATATTGACCAATATGTCGCCTCCTCTATGTTTTCACATAATCATTCATATTTTAAAATCACTGGCTTCACTGTTGCTTGGGTTAGAAATTTCTATTTTTGTACAACCTATTTCTTTTTTTGTTTTCTTTTTGTGGGTTTGACTTCCATCCTAATTTTTTGTGTCTCGCATTTCTTTTTTATCCCTTGTATATCCTCTAATTGGTTTCCATGCTTGTCCTTGCCTTGATAAGTCATCACATTAAAATCAAATGGCACTTCTCTCAAATTTGTAGATAATCCAGCTGGGGTATCCGATAAATCCAAAGGCAATTTATCTGGTACAGTCTCTGTCTTTAGTTCCAGCTCCTTCTGCTTATCCTGTATTATATCTGAAGACATTAAATTCATTTTCAACCTATTTTGATAAAATTCTTCCGCTCTTTCAACAGTATTTAACTGGTATCTTTCTCCTTGATATCTCAATATAATACCAACTGGGACGTCCCACCGGAATTGAATATTTCTCCTTTTTAACTCAGACACCAGAAAGCCAAATTTCTTCCTTTCCATTAATATCTTAGGTGGGAGTTCCTTGTAAATCCAAATCTTTCTTCCATACAATTGCAAATTAGAATTGAAGGAATTTTGCACAATTTTATTCCTAATTTCTTTATCTGAAAAATAGATTACCACATCTCTAGGCAATTGCCTTTGCTTGGCAGTCCAGGAGTTTATTCGATAAGCTCTGTCAATCCTACAAAACACTTCCTCAGGTTGAATCTTTAAAATCCCAGCTAGAAATTCAGAAGATATTTTCCTTAAGTCATCTCTGTTATTTTCCTGCAAACCTCTAAGTCTTATTGCATATTCTGTGAAATTATATTGTATCTTTAGAACCTCTTTTTCAATCCTCTGTTGCAGATTTTCTACATTACCAGACTTTTGGTCAGCATCCATTTTAAATTTTTCTTCTGAACTATAATCCTGAATATTTAACAAATCATTTTCAATTTTTTGAATTCTATTGTCCAATTTATCTTGAATTTCATCCATTTTTGACTCTAGTAAATTAGTATTTGTATCCAACCGAATCATGAATTCTGACACTTTTAAAAATTTTTGCTGCAAAAAGTCAAACTTGGATTTCACCAATTCCTTAGTTTCCTGCTTAAATTTTTCAAGTTGCTGATTCACAATCTCATCCCTTCTTTCAATCTCCTCTAAGAGAAATTCTATTATATTAAAATCAGGTTTCTGGGACTGAAGAGTTAAAACTTGTTCCTTTAAATTCTTAGTGGGGGAATCCCCCCCACCTATTTGTTTGTCTGACTTCACAAGCCTCAGTGCCATGTTTCCGCCTAAGCAGGCTTTGTTAGAAGAAAAAAAAAAAAAAGAAAAACAAGACAAAAGACTTCCAGCCAGCAACAATCAGGCCTCCAGGGGAAAAAGAGAAAAACAAAAACAGGAGCGGAGTTTTGTCTACAAATGTAGCCAGTGGTATTTATTCCGCTACATTGTAATAATAAAAAACGGAAGAACTTTCCCTCTCAAACTCTTCTCCAGCCGCGGCAGACGCCATTTTAAAAAAAAACTTTTTTCCTCTTTCTCTTCCTCTATTCTCTTAAGTAATTTTTAAAAGATAAGTAAAATACTTGCGCTTCAGTATTACAGGTCCAGCTCACATTTTCTTTGAGTAATCTGTCAAATTCGCAGGCTTGCTTTTGACGCCTGGCTCTGCATTAGCAGAGGTCTCCCAAAGCCCGGAGCAGCGGCTGGGGATATGGGGCATCTCATCCGCTCCATCCCAAAAGTAAAAGAAAAACTTTTGGGACTCTGCAGAGAGTTCTACCCACCCCTGCCGGCTCTATCTCCGTTTCCTCATGGGAACGGAGTTTTTTCGAGCCGCCGTTCCGTTGTGAAGGCGGCTCTGACAGGCAATGGAAGCTGACGATCCCAAAGGAACGTCTGGCGGCGGCCAGCAGCAAACAGGAAGTCACCTTTTTTTCACAATTGAATTTATTTTGTTAAACAGAGTCGAGTGTTGGACTCTCTCGACATCCTTCTAGATCTTAAGCCCATCTTCTGGAGTCATGGCCATTCCTGGCCAGCATGATATTATCTGTAAATTTTATGAGTTCCCCTTCTACCCCCTTGTCCAAATTATTTATGAAGGGTCAGATGGCATTTAATGGTGAATCGCAAATCAGAACATTATTCCACTTGCATAATCAATCCATCCATTGGATTTATGGAGGATTTGATTTAGAAAATAAATGGACACTTGCTGGATTATTTCCATTGCTTTGAAAATGGAAATCTCAGTTCAAACAAAGAAATCTTTATTTTGGTCAGTTAAATAGCATAATATCTCAATCTTTTGCAAGTGGTCCAGCTACTTGTGGTCAAAAAGGCTTATGCCCAGGAATTGACAGGCCTAAAACCAAGCATGACACATGATGATTCTGAGTTCTTTCTTCTTTCTCTCCTGTAGACAAAATCTTGCCGGACTAAGGACTCTACTGTCTGCATCTACAATACACTCTGTAAACTATTAGGGAGGAGCTCTCTTCACCCTCTTTTTCTCACACATAATATCTGGGGGGGATTGCCTCTTATTTCTCTGGACTGCACCCCTTCCCACCCAGGGATCCCCCTCCTCACTACATTCCAGCACAGGAATTTTGTACAATTGTGTTAAAGGTGGAAAATGAAGAATGAGCACACAGAGGAATGAAGCTGGATTCAGATTCCCCTCCAGCCATTAATTTTCTGCATGGTCTTCTGCAAGTGGCATAAAAGTGGCTTCAGCTTTCGTGTCCATAAAATGGAATAAGCAAGTTTATTGTAACACTGTATGAGATAGAGAATGCTTCAAGCATAATGAGGATGAGTAATGGGGTATAAAATAAAATGGGTTACAAGTAACTAAATATTAAGTAAATTGTTTGGAATTCCTCTGAGATTTCTTGAAACGTTCTTTATCCTGCTGGCATGTTACACCCTCAGATATTTGTCTTGATTCCTCACTCTCTTTTACAGATAAAAAGGTGGCTCCAGATATATGTTTTGATAATAACCTGGGCAGGAATAATTATGGCTACTGCAGACAGGAACAAGGTGTAAACATTCCATGTGATCCACAGTAAGCAATCTAAATTGTTTCCTTCTATGATGATGATATAATATAAGCATAATAAGAAATATTTTAGGGTCTACCTCTGCGGGAATATGATTCTGTCATCTGGCTAAAACAATAGAAATGTGAGTCAGTTCCTGAACAGCCAATTTTCCTTTGTTTTCCATCATGGGTTACAAGGTGGAACAAAAGTAGGGTATAAAAGGATAGAACTTTTTGCCATGAGGATAGAACTGCCTTTTAAAAGATGGTGTCAGAAAGGACAGATAGTTCTTGACCTACAACCATTCGTTTAATGACTTCCAAGAAGTCACTTACAACTGGCCCTTGCATTTGCGACCTTCTAGCCAGCTTCCAATAAATCAAAGTCAATGGGGGAAGTCAGATTTCCTTAACAAACATGTGATTCATTTAACAATTGTAGTGATTCATTCAGCAACCATGGCAAAAAGATCATAAAATTGGGTGCAGCTCACTTACCAGATGCCTTGATTAAAAATGGAAATTCTTCACACATTTGTGGACGTAAGCCAAGGACTACGCTATAATCAGCCTTTCTCTTTGGGCTGACATCACCCAGCTTGTTTACCCTGCATATTACTGAATAAACCTTGGTTGGTGAGTTTATGAATTGCATTTAGTCATAAATTGCAATTTGGAAATCACAATGGCTAAATTTGCACCACATGTTGAACCCAACTAAACTTTTAGTGATGTGTATAAATCCAGACTCTGCTTTTAGCTCTTACACAAACACACAGATCCCTGTGCCATTGTTTCTTGTTAAAACAAGGGAACCTCTTATTTTAGACATCCCTATTTCTATCTTTATTGCTCTTTACTCTCATATTTTTTATTAGATTGAAATGGAATAATAGCTATTTTTCAGGGCAATTTCCCTCTCTAATGTTTAGTGCATGTGCCTCAATCTTTGGATTTCAACTCCCATCATCCCCTGTCATCCACTGATCAGAGCTTATGAGAATTTTAGGCTAGAAATCTGAGCAAACTTCTGGTACTCCATTTCTCATTAAACAAAAACACATAAAGGTTAACCCAAGGTCAAGATTGTTAACACAGTCACTCATACCCTGGTCCCAGATGGACTACTGCATAGGGCTACCCTTGGAAGCTACAACTGGTATAAAAGGCAATGATGCTGACAGTCCTGGAGGCCCCTGGCAGATGGCAGATGTGACACCACTGTTACACAAGCTGCACAGGTTGCCAGTTTGCTTCTGGGCCCAATTCAAGCAGTTGGTCATTACCTTTAAAGCCCTTTATGACATGGGCCCAAGATATCAGTGGAACTGCCTTACCTTGTTGGGACTGACCTGCCCCAGTCCTTCAGTGGAAAGGGCCTGCTTCAGATTCTGTCAGCCAAAGACTTTTGGCTGGCGAGGTGCAGGAGAAAACCCTTTTCTGCCTGGCAATATTTTCTTGTCAGAGGTGAGATCTGCCCCCAGAATTCTGGCCTCCAAGAACAGCCTATAAACCTGGTTCTGCCCCTTGCCCTGGGTCCCCAACATGGGCCTGCTATGGTGTTGGTGGCTGACCGGGAAGAGGCGATTCTCACCCCCAGGCTGCCCATCATCTTGGTTTTTAATTTTTTAACTTTTGTTCTAATTATACTTGGTTTTAGCAATTTCTAACTTTTTATTATATTGTAAGTCACCCAAGATATAAGCAAAGGAACAACCTCTCATTACACTGTTCTTTTTAATTAGAATGAATTTACTGTTTCCTTTTCAGGGATGTAAAGTGTGGCAAGTTATTCTGCATATCAGGTTCAGGTGGAAAAAAGATTACATGCACATACATCAATTCACCCGAGGGAATGGTTGATCCTGGAACAAAATGTGGAGATGGAAAGGTTAGTAAAAGATTACCTCTAATCTATGTGCTCTGATTCCAAAGGTTGATCACTAAAAATGTCCCAATGGATCTTGCTGAAAGCTGGTTTAGATTTTCCACACTACAGTGAATCTACATATTCTTATTTTGTTCTTTCTTCAAACAACAACCACAACAAATGAGGTGAATGCCAGGGCTGTTTCTTTCTTCTAAGAACAAAATGCCTGGCCTTCTCAGAGCCTTGTGCTTCTCCCTTGCAGCACTTTCTCAACAGACTGTCAAGAGACAGTCCTTTCTCGTCACTTGTAGGTTTCTCCATAGGGAAGGTGGCATAGAGAAATGAGAAAATCAGGACAGACCGGTTGTGGCCCAAAGGTCTACAGTTCAATGAAGCCACTTAGAAGTGCTGAAGCGGTTCCAAAAGCTTATCTTAAAGGATCAGGAATCACTTCCCCCTGTCTTTTTATACAATGTAGAACCTGAAAGAAATTTGGATTAGTTCTAAGGAGCGACAGAGTTTAGTTGTGTAGGAAAATGCTGTCTTACTCTATTGATAATCTCTAACTTTGACTTTCAGGTCTGCATCAACAGGCGCTGTGTTAATGTGCAAACAGCCTACTGATCAACCACTGGCTTCTCTCAAATTTGATTTTGGAGAGCCTTCTTCAAAGACTATTTGTTTGGAAATGCAATTTATTTTATTTGAGACGACATCGAAACCTGACAGAAGGCTTCCTTCAAGTCCAAAGAGACCCATCTGTCTTTATCCTACTAGTAAATCACGCTTAGCTCCCAGGTGGCATTTAAAATTTGCAATGTTTCTTTTCCATATTTAATCTGATTATCTTTTGCTATAATCAAACCTTTTACCTGCCACAAAGTTCCATGGCCATGTACAACACCAAAGGTTTATTTGCTGACAAGAAAAAAAAAAAAAGGCCATTTTACCATTTGCCAATTGAAATGCACATTTAATGCAACAAGTTCTACCTTTTAAGCTAATCAAAGGTAATGGTTCCTCTCCTAAAATTTTATGCTGGCTTTCAAAGATGTAGCTGCTTCCATCAATAAACTATTTTCATTCTGCATTTTGTAAAGGCTCATCTTTCAAATCTGGTTTGCTGAAGTAAACCGCATCAAGAACTTGCATGCAATCATGTGATAAACCATCCAGGTGAATTATCTACTGCAAGGGTGTCAAAATTGTGTTGTCATGTTGTCGTCACATGATGTATCGTGATTTTTTCCCCCTTCACTAAAACTGGGGTGGGTGTGGACAGCGCGTTACACATCCAGCCCATGGGCCGCGAGTTTGACACCCCTGATCTACTGGTATTAAAGAAGTTGGATTTAGTTTATTCACAGTCACCTGTCTCTTTCTGAGACATTCTGTCTCATTATGTCTCAGAAAGTTCCACTAAATATAAATCTGTCACATATTGCAACACATGTGCTTTTCAAAAGGCAACTGGATTTTCTTGGCTTTACCTTGAAAATGTTTCACTTCTCATCCAAGATGGTTCTTCAGTTCTTCAAGTCCAGTTGCAACCATGACTTGGATGATTGAGAATCTCCATAGACACTGCAACACAGTGCTATTTGTTCCTGATTTGAGGGGGGGGGTCTATCTGGGTAGGCCAGAGCCAAGGGCTTCACCAAAAACGGTTGAGCTATTTTCAGACCCTTAGGGTAAGACAGTCCAATACAGCTGAGCTCCTGTATGTGTTCATTGTCAGACCATAAAAAGCAGACAACCTCTGGCATCCTTTAAGTCCAATACAGTTAACCATGTAAAACAAAGGTGAAATCAAAGTACAAGCATTTGGTACTGTAGGGTGAATTGTCACTGTGAGTAAATCGATAATTCTCAAGTCCAGAACCTGGTGAAAAGACCCATCACCTTTCTTAACTGGCAGAGCTGGAAATTGAAATAAGTTTTCCCTTTCTTGAGAAGATCATACTGTAGGAAATGATTAATGATTGGCTTCAGTCCTGCTCTAGCTTTCTCAGAAAGAGCATTCTGTTTAATTTGCATTCTGTTTAATTTGCACAGGTTCATTTCCTGGTTTCAGGGCAATTTCCAGAGGAGGAATATATTTAGCTCATCCTGGATTGCTTGTAGCCCAGACCCATGATATAACTGCATTTAAGGTAGACTGCCTTGGATGAGGAAGCTGTTGCCTGAGTGGGGATTTCAAGACAGGCAAAACGAGTCTCCAGTCGGCAAAAACATCATGATTTTTCCAGGATCAAAAGAAAGAGTGGCTCGCCATTTAGAAAATAGGTCATATCCCAAAAGGGGAACCGGGCAGTCATGCATATTCAAAAAGCTAAGCGTCAACTTTTCCCTCCAACATCCATTTCCAAAGGCTGTAAAAAAGGGTTGATGTTGGATTGTCGTGAAGCTCTAACAATAGGTATAACATGATTAGATTTAAGAATTCCAGAATGCGGCCGTGCGGGTAGTTATGGGAGCAGCATGGCGCTCCCATGTGGCTCCCCTCCTGCGCGAGCTGCACTGGCTCCCTGTGGTCTTCCAGGTGCGCTTCAAGGTCTTAGTTACCACCTTTAGAGCGCTCCATGGCTTAGGACCGGGGTACTTATGAGACCGCCTCTGCCACCAATAGCCTCTCACCGTCCAGTACGCTCCCATAGAGAGGGGCTTCTCAGGGTGCCGTCAGCCAAACAGTGTCAACTGGCGGCCCCCAGGGGGAGAGCCTTTTCTGTGAGGGCACCCACCATCTGGAACGAGCTCCCCCCAGAGGTACAGAAGATTCCGGATCTGCGCACTTTCCGCCGTGCCCTCAAAACATTCCTGTTTCAGCAGGCCGGCCTGGCCTAACTTTCCCTTTATATTGCTTTTTGATTTTATTTTAAACTGGGATGTCTTGAATTATCTAGGACCAGAGTGTTTAGTATATTTTAATTGGGGTTTTTTTATTTATTTATTTATTAACGTTTGTATTAAATGTATTTTTATCATTCGCTGTTCACCGCCCTGAGTCCCTTAGGAATAGGGCGGTATATCAATTTAATAAATAAATAAATAAGAGCCAGTGATTTAGCGATTACAGAATGTGTAGTCCCATATCCCAAAGAAATAAATATTTTCACCTCCTACCATAGCAAGTACCAAGAGCTCGGGAGACACAAGGATTGTTTGAAGACTCTGTCCCTGGCTGCTTCGTTCTTTCTCTTTCAACACAAGAAAATATGGTAGGCAAGTCCCCTTTTTAAAATTCAATGGGCTTGCATCTTGCCAATATCCTATTTGGTCACAAAGAGCACATGGACGCTTCTGAAGAATTTCTAGCAAGTGCAGAGTGCTTTAGTGAGGCAACTGGCACCGTCCCTGTACCCCAGTGGACAAATTGCTTCGCCTCTGTGTTACTTATCTGTTTTATAAAGACAAAATGAATATCTTGAATATCTTGTTCTCTGCTCTTTTTTTTTGTACCATCACAGTTTGGCCAGGAGGGGGAGCAAGAAGACAATCAGAATTTAGCCCACAAGGAGCGAAAAAGAAGCATTACTAAAAACCTTACACTACTATAATAGATTGCCTCCTTCATGTCAAACTTCACTTACCCTTAACTAATTATGAATCTCTGTCCATGTCTCCTTGCAGACATATACATTAATTCTGATGGCTTTAACCTAGCAGTACAAAAGCCTCAGACAGTCTGGCACCAAAACCAATCAATAAGTAAAGTTAATTTTTTCTAAGATACCATTGCCTGTGGGAATCATATTTTCATGAAAGCTAAGCCTTAGAAAGTTTTTTTTTTAATATAATCTCACATTATTCATAGGCTTAAACCAGCTGCTGGATGGCAAAGTTTGTAGGATGAAACCCAGATATTAATGCTGTAGGTCATTCAATGTGGGCGAATGACCTACAGCAGAAAAAAATCTAAACAACAGTTTTCTAGACTGGGCGAGAAAGTTAGCTAAATAAATATAATTTCAAACTGCATTCAAAACCTGCCATCTGAACTAGCTACGTCATCTCCAGCAGCAACCGTTTCTTGGATTTTCAGTAGTTCTATCAGAGTGTGAATTCCTTTAAGTGTGTAACAAGCTTCCATCATAATTACAGAGTAATACAGGTTTTATTCTTTATACTATGAATCAAATATAGATTGAATAGTGACAGTTGCAAATTAGCAAAGAGGAACTAAAGAGCCTCTTGATGCGGGTGAAGGAGGAGAGTGCAAAAGTTGGCTTGAAACTCAACATTAAGAAAACTAAGATCATGGCACCTGGCCCTCTCAATTCCTGGCAAATAGATGGGGAAGAAATGGAGGTAGTGACAGATTCTATTTTCCTGGGCTCCAAGATCAGTGCAGATGGGGACTGCAGCCAAGAAATTAAAAGATGTTTGCTCCTGGGGAAGAAAGCTATAGCAAATCTAGACAGCATACTAAAAAGCAGAGACATCACCCTGCCAACAAAAGTGCATATAGTCAAGGCGATGGTTTTCCCAGTGGCAATGTCTGGCTGTGAAAGTTGGACCATAAGAAAGGCTGAGCGCCAAAGAATGGAGGCCTTTGAACTCTGGTGCTGGAGAAGACTCCTGCGAGTCCCTTGGACTGCAAGGCGATCCAACCTGTCAGTCCTAGAGGAGATCAACCCTGACTGCTCTTTAGAAGGCCAGATCCTGAAGAGCAAACTCAAATACTTTGGCCACCTAATGAGAAGGAAGGACTCATTGGAGAAGAGCCTAATGCTGGGAACGATGGAGGGCAAAAGAAGAAGGGGACGGCAGAGAACGAGGTGGCTGGATGGAGTCACGGAAGCAGTCGGTGTGATCTTAAATGGACTCTGGGGGATGGTAGAGGACAGGAAGGCCTAGAGCATGGATCCTCAAACTACGATTTTAGCCTGCAGAGTGCTTGTGGAAGTGAGGGGGGGTGAAAAGAGGCCAAAAAACAGGCAAAAATGGCCCATTTTTGCCCAAAAAGCGATCCGTTTTTGCCTGGTTTCAGTCTGTGGAATGCTTGCGGAGGTGAGGGGGGAGTGAAAGGAGGCAAAAAAAAAAATGGCCTGTTTTTCACCTTCCCTGCCTCCAGAAGATAGATAGACAGACAGACAGACAGACAGACAGACAGACAGACAGACAGACAGATAGATAGAAATAGATAGAGAGAGAGAGAGAAACAGAGAGAGAGAGAGATACAGAGGGAGGGAGGGAGGGAGAGAAGGAAAGGGAGAGAGGGAAAGAGAAAGAGAGGGAGAGAGAAAGAAAGAGAGAAAGAAAAAGAGAAAGAGAGAGAAGGAGAGAGAAAGAAAGAGAGAGGGAGAGAGAAGGAGAGCGAGAGAGAGAAATGGAGAGAGACAAAGAAAGAGAGAGACAGAGAGAGAGGAAAAAAGAGAAAGAGAGGGAGAGAGAGAAGGAAAGAGAGAGAGAGAGAAAGAGAGACAAAGAAATAGAGAGAGACAGAGAGAGATTTCCCAGCTGATACGGAGGAAATGGGATTTTGCAGTAACCTTCCCCTGGAGTGGGGTGGGAATGGAGATTTTGCATTGCCACGCCCACCAAGCCACACCCACCAAGCCACACCATGCCCACCAAGCCACACCCATGGGACCGGTCGTAAAAAATTTTGAAATCCACCACTGCCTATGGGGCGCATGGAAATGGAGTGATTTGCCTGCTGCCGGTGCCACCATGCAAGCCTCCCGCGAGCCTCCCTTGAGTCTGGATCACCTATCTTCTCCCCATCCCCCATCTCTGCCTCCACGCTTGGACTTATCAGCATTTGTGCTGTGCCAAGGGGTTGTATGGGGTAGTAGCTGCTGCCAGACATTATCAGATCCGTGCACTTGCTGCCTCTTGGGCTTATTTTTGGGGTAGGACTTATATTAGGCCCACCCCAAAAATTAGGCAAGGGCTTTGTTTTTGGGGTGGGTCTTATTTTTGCAGAAATACTATATGTGTGTGTGTGCGTGCATGCATGCATGTATGTGTGTGTGTGCTGAGATATTTATTTATTTATTTATTTATTTATTTATTTATTTATTTATTTATTTATTCATTCATTCATTCATTCATTCATTCATTCATTCATTCATTCATTATATTTATATACCGCCCTTCTCCCGAAGGACTCAGGGCGGTGAACAGCCATGATCAAATACATAAATATAAAAATTAAAAAACAATTTAAAACCAGATTAAATACTTTGGCCCACAATTAAAAACATCCCCTTAAAATCCAATTTAAAATTTAAAACCGTTAAAATTAGGCTAGCCCGGCTTGCTGGAATAACAAAGTCTTCAGGGCACGGCAGAAGGTGCGCAAATCTGGGATCCTCCGTGCCTCCGGGGGCAGTTCGTTCCAGAGGGCAGGAGCCCCCACTGAGAAGGCTCTCCAGTCGACATTGTCTGACCGACGGCACCCCAAGGAGCCCCACCCTGTGGGAGCATACTGGCTGGTGGGAGGCTGTCAGTAGCAGAAGGCAGTCCCGTGGATTTATTATTTATTTATTTATTTATTTATTTATTTATTTATTTATTTATTTATTTATTTATTTATTTATTTTTAAATTTGTATCCCTGAGGACTCAGGGCGGTGAACAGCCAAGTAAAAACATAAACTACAAACATTAAAATACAATTAAAAAGATATATATAAATTTGGCCCGATGATTAAAAACAATAACAGACAATTAAAAACATTTTAAAAAGTGTTAGGCCAGCCCGGCTTGCTGGAAAAAGAAGGTTTTAAGGGCACGGCGGAAGGCACCGAGGTCTTGGATTCTCCTTATCTCTGCGGGCAGCTGATTCCAGAGGGTAGGTGCCCCCCCAGAGAAGGCCCTCCCCCTGGGGGTCACCAGCCTACATTGTTTGGCTGATGGCACCCCGAGGAGGCCCTCTCTGTGGGAGCGCACGGGTCGATGGGAGGTCGTCGGTAGCAGCAGGCGGTCTCGAAGATAACTAAGTCCTATGCCATGGAGCGCTTTAAAGGTGATAACCAACACCTTGAAGCGCACCCGGAAGACCACTGGGAGCCAGTGCAGCTCGCGCAGGAGAGGTGTTGTATGGGAGCGCCATGCAGCTCCCGTGACTACCCGCGCGGCCGCATTCTGGATCAGTTGGAGCCTCCAGGTGTTCTTCAAGGGTAGCCCCATGTAGAGAGTGTTGCATATATATCTACGTTAGGCCACAGCTGTGCATTTATTAGTATGCATAGGAGATGCATGGGTTGCTGATTGACAGGTTCCCCCAGGTTGGTTCACACAATGTTTCTCTTGCATTCTAGGGACTGCTTTTGCAATCAAAGACAGGAATGTGAAGAACAGTGATGGAACCACTCAGATGCTTAGATCAATCTTCAGAGCAAGACTGGCATATTGACACTTTCTAGTTGAGATTAGAGCCATAAAAGAATTCCCCAGATATGCATGACCTCAGTGATCTAAGAGCCTAGAGGGAGGAAACTGTAGGTTGGGACAAAGATTGATGTATTTATAATAGCTATTGGAGGGGGGGAAAAACATCTATGTTTTGATAGGATTTCTGCCTCTTTGTCTCTCTCTCTGTTCTGCTCTGAGAAACAGGCTTCTTTGATCTTCCACTGATCCATCAGGAAATGTGACAGGTACAACAGTAACATATTGTAACCCTGAAATTATGGATTAATCCATAATTAATCCATAATCCATAGGAGCCTGAGTGGCGTAGGAGGCTAATGCCTCCTACTAAGGCAGCATTTAACATCCAGCTGCCTGCAATTACTGCGAGTTCAATTCTCACCAGGCTCAAGGTCGACTCAGCCTTCCATCCTTTCTAAGGTGGGTAAAATGAGGACCCGGTTTGTGGGGGCAATAAGCTGACTTTGTATAAAAAAATATACAAAAGTATGAAGGCTATTGCTTAACGCACTGTAAGCCCCCCTGAGTCTCCGGAGAAGGGCGGCATATAAAAATAAATAAATAAATAAATAAATAAATAAATAAATAAATAAATAAATAAATAAATAAATAAATAAATAAATAATCCAGAGAAAACCCGTCAATATGCTACAGAGTCAAAACAGATCAATCTGAACTCTACCCTTCGACTGTTCTTCAGTCTGTATTGTGTGACATTTCTTTGGTTCCCTGGATTTCTTTGAAACAAAAGTTGTTGTTTTTTTCCCTTAGGGGTCAGAGGGCTATTGCAAACTTGGCATGACTTCTTGGCTAGGAAAAGGAGTGGACATTTTGTATGCCGGGACAATATACGGCCCCTGGACCTCCCTTTTATGCAGTCTCTAGAATGCCTCTTATTGTGCTGCTGAAAATATCAGCAGTATATTTTACTACCAACTTAATGGGGAAATGCACGACCCCTAGTGTATAATTCTTAAAACAGCTTATTAACTCTCTCTTCTGTATCATATATCTAAATCTATATTTAATGTGAAAAAGCCATTATCTCTATGTTTATACCTATTTGTCCTATTGTTCCACCTTCTCATGTTCAGTGCAGCTAAACGTGGTCCATCATGGCAAGAAGAAAGAGCCTTAAAAAAGGAATGGAAGCTTAAGACAGAATAAGAAATCCTTCATGATATTTTTTCCCTCTGAAACATGTGACTTTAACGACTCTATCACAGAGAATATTAGTGAAAAGCAACCTTCCTTGATTAACTCTGGGCTTTAAAAGTTCATAGAAAATAATGAAAATTGGGGGAAAAAATCAAGATCTGTTTTAGAAAATGATTTTAATACATTAGAGGTAAAATGCATTTAATAAAGCCCCTGTTGGAGAAAAATTGGAAAGGAATAAAGTCAATTAGGAAAACTAGATAGACATTAAATGTAGTGTCTAATGCGTTAGAAGAATCATGAAAATTGTATAGAAAATACACAATTTGGGGAAAAAACAAATCTATATGATAGCAACTGTAGATTTGTAGGGGAGGATTTTTTTAAAAATCTTAATGGCTGAGAAATTAGCCATTACAAAATAGCTAATAAGAGGTGTGTAAGGCAAATTTCCAGTGATCCAATTTGCTCCTTTAATTTACTTTTATGGATAAAATCTTACCACCTATATTCTCTGAGGTTGAGCCTTCCTCAGCTCTTCATTTAATGCTGGGATTATTTTAAATAGAGGACATAATAAAAACAAAGAAATCATAAATTTTGCAAGTTTCTTAGCATTTCAGTATGCTTCTTTATGTAGCCAGCTCTCAGGGATGCTTTAGTATGGATTTATGCATTGACCTCCAATTCCTTATATTTGCTTTCATGAAGATTTTTACTGATGACTTTTGTTTGTGGGACTGCCTTTTTCCAACTGTTTTTGTCAAGGTGGACATGATTCTGGTACTATATCTTAAACCGTACCATCTATTCATACTAAAGCTACTCTATTAGTTGTCAGTAGGCTACGAAGTCCAGTTCTTTAATAGCAATAGCACTTAGACTTATATACCAGTTCACAGTGCTTTTACAACCCTCTCTAAGCAGTTTACAGAGTCAGCATATTGCCCCCAACAATCTGGGCCCTCATTTTACCCACCTCGGAAGGATGGAAGGCTGAGTCAACCTGGAGCCTGGTGAGATTCGAACTGCCAAATTGCTGGCAGCTGGCAGTCAGCAGAAGTAGCCTGCAATACTGCATTCTAACCACTGCGCCACCACGGCTCTTAAATGTTAAAATTCAAACAGTGCTGCTCTGAGATAAACCAGATAATACCTTTCAAGGTTGAATCTGCTTTTCCAGTCTAAACATTGGCTGAAGATTTGCTAAACATTAGCTCCACACAGTACATGAGTCAGGCAGCAGAACTTCTCTATAAGGGCCCCCACCTTATGGGATACTTGTCAACCTCCCAGATAGACCAGACAGGAAAAATAATCAGATGAGCTAATTCTACTTTATTGCAAGGCTACATTAACAGCATCTTGAAAGTCTGAAAATACAAATCTTCCACTGTTGCTTTTTACTGCCTGATTAACTGATAAGGCTTCTAAGTTTCTTTCTCTGCTGTTATTCAGTTGTGGGCTCCTACTCATTTTGTCTGATCATTTCCTGTGTAGAGTCTCTCCCCCACCAACCCCCCACTCCCAAGGTCATTCTCATATTCCATTATAGATACTGCAGTCCATTCAACACATACACCCACACAAACACACCCACACAAACACATCTCTTTTCTGCTATTCCTGAAACAGGCTGAACTGACTAAGGAAGCCTAACATACCTCTAAATGGGAATTTATTTTTGCTTTTTACAATCAGCAGAAATACTAGGCATTTTCTTATTTTCTTATTTCTTATTGAAGAAATAAGAATTATTCAGGAAGGAAAATGAAGGAATGTTGACAGCCACAAGGGAATGAAAGCATTAATGCTACAGTTACTAATTGTGGGTTTGATTTCAGGTGGGGAAATGAGAAGTGGTCATAAGATACACAATAATAAAATGGAGTAACCCAAATTAATTGTGAACAGATTTTCCAAGCGTAGAATTTTCATGGGTTTGGCAAACTCTTCATTTCCTTTTCCTACCCTGCAGTTCCAATATAAAAACTTGTTTTTAAGCCTGCTTTTGGAAGAAATGCTCAGATGCACCCATGCAATGGAATGTTCTTGATTACTAATTGAAAGGGTAGAAGCCAATTGTGATTTTGTTTTAGTTTGCTTAGCTGGCTGACTGGCTTCTGAGCTACATTTTAGCCCTTGAGCTATAAAATTCCCTTGGGAAAGAATTGAAAATAGTGTTTTATTCCTATTCCATATCATCTGAAACGGATCCCATCCTCTCTTCTTAGATTTGTGGGAAACTCTTCCCTATATTCATTGTTGCAGACAATTTGAATGAATGTGCATGGGAAGGAAAGACCCCCACCTCAAAAGCCTAATTTGCAATTTTTTTATGATTGAGGTTGTTGTTCACTAGGAATTAAGAAAGTTCTATATAGGTATATGTGCAATGCAGCAAATTTAAAAACAAAACACCCAAACTTTCCATTTATATTGCACTGATGAGAGGTTTTGAAGTGCCTTCTCTCTTCATTCAGAAAGCAAGCACCAGTGCAAAGCTTAATCACATCTGAAAAGGTAAGCTGTACAGCACAATGAAACCATCTGTCTTAGATTGATGAGGCTAATTGTCTGAAAAATAAAATTTCCATGCTTGTTCAAGCCAGCTGGGAGTAATGGAATAAAATAAAGTATACTACAATAAATGAGCTGCCTAGCTGTCTGTTAGGCTAAAGACTTCCATATTGCATGGGGCTGTATTTTATAGCAATAAAGAGTCAAAGAGAAAGCTTGGAGAAATAAGTTGCTTTTTCAGCCTATGATCAATATGGGGACAGCCTCTTTGCATTAATGCACCCACCTCCTCCACCAATGAGCACCTCTGTCAAGATTTATGAGAAATGATAATGTATGAGTAATTAGAAGTAATAACTACTAATCATAACTTTTATGAAAAATCTGTTCTTGTTAAGCTAAAGAAGGTAAGTCAATCAATTGATCAATCAATCAATCAATTAACAGAAATCAGCTATGGTAGGGTCTAGGAATCAATCCACATTTATATCAGTTTGCATTATTTCACTTGATTTTGCGTGATAATGGATTTCTTGCATTAATTTCTCAGCCTTGTCTATGGAAGATGCCTTTACAATTTTTAAGAAGCTCTTTGCTTTCATCCTGCTACCTTCAATGGATTATAAAAACCTTGAGAGGAATATTTTCAATTGCTTGCAATTATTATTTTGCATATCTTCACATCATGAAGACTAGTAAGAATATAATTACTGAAACTTGCTTCTATCCAATATTTCTTCTACGATAGTTATTGAGTCATTATTTATGACAGGGCTGAAGGACTTGTGTGGTTCTCAGGATACTGCTGAACTGAAATTTCAACAACTTTCAGGAACAGTGGCAGGAATTCATAAGTAGACATCAAATTTCCCATTCCTGATTCCCCAGATTCTCTTGAGACTCCTAGCCAGACAATGTTTGATCACAATCTTTTGTACTCTTAGATTGCAGTTGAGAAAAAGCTGTGCAATATTGACATATATGCTCACTTTGAAACCTGAAAGGTAGTTTTCTCCTGCTCAGCTAACACCCGTATTAGGCTGAAAACTTCAGGCCTCATTCACACCGAGTGCAGCAAGAGTTATTATAAAATAATTGAAATAATCATGTGCTTTCTACATATTGCATCTATAGAACACTGTTCAACTTTCAGAAGGATCTATTCTACTGAGGTTGTCCCATCCAACAGATTGGGAGAGGAGAAGGGAGGAGAGGAGAGGAAGAGAAAAGATGAATAATACAGAATACATAAAATTTCCTGCAAATAAAGGCTCACCAAAGTGAGGGATAGAACTCAAAAGACAAGTGGACTGTTTTTTCCTTGAGGAAAAAGAAGAAGATGTTGAACTGATGAAGCTTCTTGGATGAGAAGCAAAACAATTTCTTCTTCTTCCTTAAGGAAAAAAACAACAACAGTCCACTTGTCTTTTAAAAAAGTACCTTTGAGACAACTATGACCTGGATGACTGAGACATTGGTGAACAGAACATTTTTACAGCAAATGTCAGTGGGGATATGTATTATTTTTCAGTTGCTAGGGCTGTTCTTACTACGTACAGGAGGAAATAACTGCCTCAGGCCTGAGGGCTCGAAGACTTCCAAAGTCCCTTCCAACTCTGTTATTCCATAATATCAAGGCTGCAGATGGGGTAAAGATGCTGACAATAATAGCCACAGACACTGGAGACTGAAGCTATGTGTATGGTCAGCCTTCCACTCCTTAGCTACTACAATAGAGGATGTAGGTGCACCACCTGTGTTAAAGAAGAATCAAGAACAAGTCTGAACTGTTTGCATTAATGAAACAATGTCATTTTGCCCCTTCTCTCTAGCAGTGATAAGCCACCCTAGATAAAATTCAGAACAAATGAGGCAAGTCAATAGGATTGATACAACTCATCTTCTCTGAGTTATACTCAGCGTTAATGGGACCAATTCATGGATGCTAATTTTTTTGGAGACTTACTTTTAAATTAAACAATTAATGTATCTGGTTGTTGGAATTTAATTATCCTTCCCAGCTACCATCAAATCTATTTGCATTCTGTGCCAGCCTTTGAACCGAATGTTAAATAATATGATTCTACTTTCTTTGCAGTTTCCTTTTGTGCTGAGCAAACTTAAAAGAAGGCATCTTAAATGCCTTCTCAATCCACTGGATAAGTCTTAAGTTGGGGAAAAAACAATATGAATAGATTTTTCTTATGGAAATCAATATATATATATTGAAAGGGAAAAAGCAGCAGAAAATTAACATTTTATTACGAAGTAACAACCTCCTTAAAGCTTGCTTGTGCAAAATCCTGTTTGTGCTTATGGATGGGAGGAGCCAATCCAAATACTGTTGTCAGAAATAATGTTGCAGAGAGAATCCCAAATGTATCGTGTTGAAAAAAAAGGGAGAATGCTAAGTATCCAAGCTAACATTATGCAAAAAGTAAGAACTTTCTGAAGGTAGGTTTCTAGTTTCCAGAAAAGCTAGCAATGAAAATCTAAGATAGTCAAGTGCTTTTTAACAGTGGTGATTTTTTTATAAGTTCGCATGTAAAAATGAAACACAAAATTCATATTTATTGGGAAAAGTAACAATCCAATCTTGCATATATCCATGGGTACACACCCACAAGCATATTAATTAAGGGACTTAAAGTATTTAAAATTAACCAGTGAAAATATTTGGGAATATAGTATTTTTTTTTCTTTTAAGGTCCCTGTAATCCTTGTATTGGGATGAGGTCAGAGCGACTAAATGGAGGTGAGCATTTACTGGCCAGATGCCCTTCCTGGTGCCTACCAGTATATCACAGCAGATATTTTCTTTTTGCACCCAGATAGAGAAACATCTGTCATTGCCTAGGATTGAACTCTCAACCTCCTGTGTGTGAGGTGAGAGTCAACACCTCTAGGCCACCACACCACTCATTGTGTGGTGTGGAAATATAGTAAATCATTCACTGAAAATATCATTTATCTAGCCACTGTGCTTTCAATGGGATTTTTGCAAAGAGCTACTTATTATTTATTATTATTTTTATTTTTTAAATTTTTATACCGCCCCCTCTCCTGAAGGACTCGGGGCGGTGAACAGACAAAATTAAAAAACATACAATATAAACATTAAAATACTATAAAACAAAATTAAATTTATCTTTGGCTTCCCCCAATTTAAAACCCCTTACCCATAAAATTCACCAATTAAATTTTTTTAACCCAGCCCGGTTTGCTGAAATAAAAAAGTCTTCAGGGCCCGGCGGAAGGTCCGGAGGTCCGGGATCAGTCGTATCCGTGGGGGTAGCTCATTCCAGAGGGCGGGTGCCCCCACAGAGAAGGCTCTTCCCCGGGGGGGTCGCCAGCCGACATTGCCTGACCGACGGCACCCTGAGGAGGCCCTCTCTGTGGGAGCGTGTCGGTCGGTGGGAGGAAAACGGTGGCAGAATGCGGTCCTGTAGGTAACCAGATCCTAAACCATGGAGTGCTTTAAATGTGGTTAGAAGAAATGATACAACAAAATATTATAAATTTTAAGTCAGCCCAGCTTGCTGAAATAGGAAGGTCTTCAAAGCTTGATGGAAGGTCCGGAGGTGCGGGATCAGTTGTATTCCTGGGGGTAGCTCGTTCCAGAGGGCGGGTGCCCCCACAGAGAAGGCTCTCCCCCTGGGAGAAGCAATGCTTCGACATTGCTTGACCGACGGCACCCTGAGGAGGCCCTCTCTGTGGGAGCGTATTGGCCGGTGGGAGGTTATCGGTGGCAGAAGATGGTCTCATAAATAAAGCAAAGAGCTACTTAAATATATCAGGACAGATACTGTATGTAGAACCAAAGCTTCTATAGGTACACACACATTCACAAAACCACACTCGATGCCATCTTGGGGATGGCCCAGAGAGGCCTCTAGAAGTCATCAAATTACTATATTTAAGGTGACAAAGGGGGGGAATATTGAAGATAAATCATACTAATTATATTTAATTTTAGACAAACTAAAGTATATGCAACCCAGAATTCAATTTAGGTTTTTTTTTCTGACCCCACCTATTACTGTTTGAAGTATGGCCTCAGCACCTCATTCAAAAGCCAATAGTAGTTTTAATCTAGAAAGTTGTACAGGTAGTCCTTGAATAACAACCATTCATTTATCAACTGTTCAACGTTGCAACAGTACTGGAAAAAAAAAGACTTATGACTGATTCATACACTTACAATCATTGAAGCATCTTCATAGTCACATGATCAAAATTTGGGCACTTGGCAACCAACATGTAGTTATGACAGTTGCAGTATCCTAGGTTCATATGAGCACTATTTGCAATCTTCTCAGCTGGCTTCTCATAAGCAAAACCAATGGGGGAAATCAAAGAAATAATGTAGTTTCTCATAATAGTAACTCTATTCGGCTTCTTTACTTTCTTAGGATAGATCCCTGGTGGTGCAGTGGTTGGAATGAAGCATTGCAAGCTAACACTGTACACAGCCTGGAGTTCGATCTTGATAGGGCTCATGGTTGACTCGGTCTTCCATCCTTCTGAGGTTGGTAAAAGAGGACCCAGATTGTCACAGGCAATATGCTGACACTGTAAACTGTCCAGACTCTATGGGCAGAGGTGGTATTCAGCAGGTTTTGACCAGTTCTGGAGAACTGGTAGCAGAAATTTTGAGTAGTTCGGAGAACCGGTAAATACCATCTCTGATTGGCCACCCCCCCATTTATTCTCTGCCTCCCGAGTCCCAGCTGATTGGGAGGAAATGGGGATTTTGCAGTAACCTTCCCCTGGAGTGGGGTGGGAATGGAGATTTTACAGTATCCTTCCCCTTCCATGCCCACCAAGTCACACCCACCAAGCCATGCCCACAGAACCGGTAGTAAAAAACTTTGAATCCCACCACTGTCTATTGGGCAGTATTCAACTTTAAGTGCTAATGCTATTGCTATTTCCTTTTTCATTTTCAGGCATACAAGGCTTCAGCTCTGCCTAGTGAAACTTCTTTCTTTCTTTCTTTCTTTCTTTCTTTCTTTCTTTCTTTCTTTCTTTCTTTCCTTCCTTCCTTCCTTCCTTCCTTCCTTCCTTCCTTCCTTCCTTCTTTTACACAGTTGTAGACCATGCATTAGAGATGCATTGTAAAAACAGAAGTTCCTGTGCTATCAATCCTAACAATAGAGGAAAAAATTGCATGGGTAAGACATACCATGACATTGTTGTCCTGGAAACAAAAGGAGCTTTGGACTAAACTATTCTGCAATCCTCATATATTTTCCAGACACCTGGAGCCAAGATTAAGAATGATGGTGAGTAAGCAATTCCACATTTAAGCTCCAGGCAGGACATCAAAGCCCAGAAGCTTTCATCTTCATTAGCCACGATCAAATGTGACATGTCTTTTATCAACCTACATCCTCTAATATTCACTTTATTAAAAAAAGAAAGTCCATCATGCCAAACCTCATAATGGGATTGGCAAGGAAAGAAAGTTAATTTATTTGACCAAAGAGGCAAGGGGGAGGTGAGAGGTATGAAATGTTGCTTTCTTCCTGCCTCCTGTAGTTAGCATCTTTTCAAGAAAGATGTATTGTATGACATACAAGCTCTGAGGTGACAGTGAACATGAAACAGTGCTAGGAAAATGAAACCAACAAGACAGATCTTTGGAGTCCTTGGTGCTCACTGAATTTGGTTGCTTGCTTGCAGATGTTTCATTCCCCGACTGGGAAACATTGCTGCAAACAAATAATCAAGATCAGAGAACAACAAGAACTCCACAGTTCTATACTGAGCTACAGATATTCTGTCCTATTGGAAACATAGATTTATTGGCAGCTTCTCAATCTCTCAAACCAATAAAATGAAATTGCACCCAGAAGCAGAGAATAAGACTTGGCTCATAAGTGGCATGCAAACATAATCCCCTGCACATAATTTGGGTTTCGATATCTCCACTAGAAAGGGAGTTATCAAATCCCACGTAAAGATGGGACATCCTTTCCTATGGATTGGGAAGTCATGACTGTGTCATATCGGGCTAAGATGGAACAATAGCAATAGCACTTAGACTTATATATTGCTTCACAGTGCTTTACAGCCCTCTCTACATGATTTACAAAGTCAACATATTGCCCCCAACAATCTGGGTCCTCATTTTACTGACTTCGGAAGGATGGAAGGCTGAGTCAACCTTGAGTCAGTGAGATATGAACTGCCAAACTGCTGGCAATTGGCAGTCACTAGACTGCCAATACTGCATTCTAACCACTGTGCCACCATGCCTCATATAAACTGAGTTTTTTTTTTTAATTTGATTTATATGCCACCCTTCTCCGGAGACTCAAGGCGGCTTACAATGCGTTAAGCAATAGCCTTCATACTTTTGTATATTTATACAAAGTCAGCTTATTGCCCCCACAAACTGGGTCCTCAATTTACCTACCTTAGAAAGGATGGAAGGCTGAGTCAACCTTGAGCCTGGGGAGATTCGAACTAGCAGTAATTGCAGGCAGCTGGATGATAATAACAGGCTATTAGTCTGCTGCGCCACCAGGCTCTCTCTTCTGGCAATAGGACAGCTGTGCACCTTTCCTTAAAAAATTAATTTATTTGAAACAAACTCCTACATCAAGACTCACATTTTCATAAAATTCATGATGCCATTTTCTAGTGAGAAAATATGCCTTTGTATATTAAACTAAGATACAAAAATTGTAAGTTACACTAAGATTTTTTTTTAAAGACAGCCTTTATTAGGCTACCCCCAAAACAGGCTGAAACAGAAATAATCTGATTTCTCCAGAGTGTTTTGAAGCTTAAACCTGATCAATCTCTCCACCACTTTCCTAAAGAGAAATATGTAAAAAAAAGAGTCAGACAAGACGAGATGCCTCCAAACTAATAAAAGAGGCCAGGATTTAAATTTAGATTTGTTATTCACCAACAGCGAACAAATCAAACTCCCCCTCTCAAGGTCACTCAGCTTATAATCATCCATGTCAAAATTGCTTTGCACGGATTCATAGATTGCTCTATTCCTTAATTTTAAACATCCATCCATGACTTCCCATATGGGCAGACAAGGGTATCAGACAAAGGTGCACGTTGGCATCTTCATGATTTAATTTGCTCATTAATTCTCTTGTAGCCAAACTGAAATCTCCAGCTATTCATCCCCCATAATTGTAGTAGGTATATTTCAATCTTCTCCATGTAATTGTGAGAAGATGTAATATTTCCCTCGCAGGCAGAGATCAGTTTGAGGGAAACACTTACTACAATACTCTTATTAAGTAATGCCATGAAGAAAGATTTGAAAACTTTTTTAAAAAATTAAGATTTACCAAACATCCTAACACCCAGCAACCATTGGATAGTACAAATTTGGTCCTTGAAATATTTAGTTATTGCTCTACATACCCCTGGCAAATACAATGCTATGTTTTGCATAACAGAATTGTGTTATACTCAAGACTCAAAATACTGCTTCAGCTCTTCAGACCTTCTATTCCACAAAAGGACTTAATATATATGTCAGGTTTTCAGGCTGTCTTCAAATAAATTGCATCGCAAACAAAGTCTTTTATAAAACAAACTTCCATTTTATTAAGCACAGCACTTTTTACACCGACTTGTTGCAGCTGGCACTGACGTGCTGACCCAAAACCTCTCCTCTTCCTTCCCCAACTCCTCTGCATTCATTGGCCATCTTCCCAATCATTCACCCCTAATCTACTGCTCCAATTCAAAGAATTTCCCCCCTCCCATCCATCTCCTAGGGGACATTATCTCCAGAGGAAATAAGTAGGAGAAAGGCAACCGTCCTGTTACAGACGCTTGCGTTCTCCTTCTTATGTCAGCACTAGGATAAATGCATCTTGATGTGCTGACAATATACTCATTACATTACATTTTATGTGGGAGGGCTTGGCCCTCCCACACAAAACTTCTTTTTTGGAGCCCAGTTGTACCCATATAGGTCATTTTCTGCAAGGAAGGCTTCAGTTCCAATTTCTGAAGACTAATTTCCAGGTTCCCCACTGCATATCCAGCAGAGTCCTGCACCATGAAGCTGGTCCTTCCAAAGTAGAAACTTCTGCCTAGTTTTGTATTCTTTCTTATTGGTGCAAACTGTTATTCTTTCCAGCTGGGCTGACTTTTTAGCTCTTCTTGGACTAGGTCACTGTACAAGAAACTAACATCTTTAGGTCTCTCTCTTTGGTAGCTACTGAATGGCCTATGAACTTGTGCTTACCACCCTACATAGAACACTTTGGATTTGGACCTTGTTTGCTCCTACCTAAAATGTCTTTCTCAACAATTTCTCATCCAATCCTACCAGCAAGATATCTTAGTCAAATACCAGTCTCTAAATTTTGGAAGGTTTTCTCTTTGGTTGTCTCTGATGGAAGATGCCAGGGCTTTCATAATTAGTGGTTAACATGAATGGAATTAACTTTCTTGGGGAACTCAATATATGAAAATAGAATCAGCAAAATATCAGAACTTTTTTTTTCATCACTGTGTCATAGATAAGTTAAGTTAGGTGCAGTGATGGGATTCAGCCAGTTTGCACCAGTTTGGGAGAACCGGTTGTTCACTTTCTGAACAGTTTGGTGAACTGGTTGTTGAAAGGAATCATTAGGGCAGAGAACCGGTTGTTAAATTATTTGAATCCCACCACTGGTTAGGTGCCAATCTTATTCAGTGAATACTGACTGGACGGCAAAACACATTGAAAGCTCTGGAACGATGTCTAAATATGATTAGATTTTATTTGCACACCACCCTGAGATATGTATGTGCCTCTCCATAACTTTTCACTCAAAACAGGAAAGTGGGGGACTGATAGGAGATTTTATACTCATATCCCTTCTTCATTTTTATGTCTGATATGACCTGGCTAAAGAAGAGTTTGAAGAGCCACCTGAACTTGCATGAATTTAGGGCTACGTATCTATTGTAAAAAGAATAAAGTTTTTTTAAAAACCTGGGTGAATGAAGGCAACTTTATGTGTCCCAGGATAATGTTGCAGGATCCAATCTGAGTCCATCACCAGGACCAAAGGTTTATTCTTCCAAGCTTTTGGGTTCATACTGGAGTCCATCATCAGGGAACGTCTCTCTCTCCAAAATATGTGCACCGGACTGTTCTACGCATTGTATTTATATGGTTCCTAGTTGGGTGTAGCTTTTAGTTGTTAATTAGGGTGGAACCTTATAGGTGTGGCTGAATTACAGTTCCAGAGATGTTAGCCAAAATGATAATGATACAAAAAGGTTGGAAATTGTAATTTGGCAATATTTGGAGTGACGCACATCCCTGAAGTAGACTTAATTCTGTAGTAGATGCAGTGGTGGGGTTCAGCCAGTTCGCACCACTTCGGGAGAACCGGTTGTTAAGTTTCTGAGCTGTCTGGTGAACCGGTTGTTGGAAGAAATCACTAGGGCAGAGAACCGGTTGTTAAATTACTTGAATCCCACCACTGAGTAGATGATCAGACTGAGCCTGAGGAAGGGGTCAAACATGTCATAAGTCACTAGTCTCTGTGCACCTATAAGAGATTTAAGTCCAGCCCACCTTGAATGCCTGCTTTATCTCCCAAGCATTTCCCTTGATCGTTAGTTAGTCAGTAGAGAGTTTAAGCTTGCATTAAATCTTTACACTCATTTCAACTGCCTGAATCTCCTGATTTCCCTGGCACGTGACAAATTCCCTGAGATTGCTAGAGATCCCTGATAATTCACTGAGAGTAGAGTTGTTTGAAAATATCTGGAGTTTTATCATGCATAGAAAAGTTGTAGCCTCAAAACACAATGGCCTGACTTTTACAGAAATTAAAATCTGAAGTAACTGGAGTCCGATGGAAGACTATTTAAATTTTGGCAGCAGAAGGATTTCCATCAGGTGAAACTGTAAGAAGGTGGGATAATTTATGTGCTTGTTTGTTCCTGTAGGGAAGTTATTCATACATAGTGTGAAATTGGGCTGTTCTTCCTTGAGACATGGATGCTGCCAAGGCCAGATCTGGTGCCAAAGTCTGGACAGGCTGTCTGTACAGTGTTTGCAACATCAAACTAATGCTAATTTTTTGGAATTACCAGCCATCACTTTTAACAAGCTACTCTCTGAGGTACCAGATTCTATCAATTGTTTCAGTTATCTTCTTGAGGATTGGAAGGGGCTCTCTCCTATCGAAAGTCAGTTTAGTTTAATTTATTAGAAACACAAACCAGATCAATATCAGTTCAAAATTAAAACATATAATTCCCATTAGGGAGTCGTGAGAATAAACAGTAATATACTAAACTATGAAAGGTACAGTATGTATGGCTGACTAATTAAAAATGAAAGGATAAAACTAAACGAAGTAATCAGATTCTTTGGCCAAAGTCTAAAAGCTATTTGTGTTATGATAAATGCGGCAAAGAGCAAAACAGTATTTAATTACATTCATTGAGACAGAGTCAGATTGTTCAGACAGCAATTTTTTTCCTCCGTTCAATAGTGTCCAATTTTTAGAGTGCCTAGACAATTCCCTAAAGTTTTCTTGACAAGGTTTTTTTTTCAGGAATTGGGCTCGCCATTGCCTCTTTCCTAGGGCTGAGAGACAGTGACTGGACCAAGTGTCAATGGCGATTTTCAATCATCCAGGTCATGATTGTCCCAAAGATGCTTTTCCAGATGGCAATTGGATGTTCTTGTTTGTTTTTCTTCTTTAAAAATGTCTCTCTTCTCATCCAAGAATCTGGACCAAGGTCACACAGCTGGCTTTGTGCTTAAGAAAGGACTAGAATTCACAATCACCTTGTTTCTAGCCTGATGTTTTAACTACCACACCAAAATGACTGTCCAAACATCAATAAGTAGAGTAGATAAACTGAACCTGACCAAGCAGGATATTTGTTTCCAGCATAAAACAGCATAATGGGAACAATACAATTCAATAAGCGTCAACATCTCAATTGCTCCTGGGCCAGAAAGGCAATGAATGCAAAGATGCCGTGTAACATACCATCCTTGTATCTCTCAATAATGAAGAAAATAAACAAACCCTTTGGGAATTATTTCTCTATTTCTTACTCCTCAGATATTTATTTGTCCCTTATTCTTCCTTGCTAAAATTTGAGTAATGTTTTTGCCTACTCTTTTATTAAAATTCAATGCAGCTGTCAGCAGGAACACTAGCACTGTCAAGGAACACTTGTCTACAGTGTCCTTCAGGACAATTCTTGGCCAACCTATAAAAGAGATACATTACAAATGCTCACAATACCATTAGACAGTCCAGGTTTGTTTTCAACCGTAGGATGAAAAATGTCAATAAAGTAGGATGTTGTCATGGGAAATGAGGGATATTGAAAAGTTTGATCTGGGTCATTTACTCACTAGAGCAGAACAAAAATACTTCCTTGAGACCCTTCTAGGATTGTCTGAAGCTGATTTGACAAAATTCTTTTTCCTAATGGCCCAAGGGGAGGACTGGATTTCACTAAGAAGATTCACTGCCAAAGTTATTCGTTTGAGGAACACAAGAAACGGAAATAGAACACTTGAACCCATTGATGTGTTTATTTCATTTCTAGACAGCTGCCCTTCCAAGGAAGTCAGGTTGGAAAATATAGCTTCTCCTTTCTTCCTGCTTTATGCTTTTGCCCCAAAGTGTCCTCAGGTTATTTTGAGAATTAGTGACTGACCTATGGCAAAATTGGCTGGAAGGCATGGATGATTTTGGGATCATTGCCTTTCTTCTAGAAGTAATTTTTGTAAAAAGAAGAAGAAAAATCTCATTTGTCACAGTTATGCAAATTTTCTTAAATTCTTGTTGAAAGTAAACCAAACAGTTCTCATTATAGGATGAAAAATAAATAATATTCATGTTCAGTTCAATTTATTTTTAGATTTTTTTTATTGGCCAAGTGTGATTGGACACACAAGGAATTTGTCTTGGTGCACATGCTCTCAGTGTACATAAAAGAAATGTTCATCAAGAATCCTAAGGTACAACACTTAATGATAGTCATAGGGTACAAATAAGCAATCAAGAAACAATATCAATATAAATTGTAAGGACCCAAGCAACAAAATTATAGTCATACAGTCATAAGTGGAAGGAGATGGGTGATGGGAACAATGAGAAGATTAATAGTAGTTCAGACTTAGTAAATAGTTTGACAATGTTGAGGGAATTATTTGTTTAGCAGAGTGATAGCATTCAGGAAAAAAACTGTTCTTGTGTCTAGTTGTTCTGGTGTGCAGTGCTCTATACTGTCGTTTTGAGGGTAGGAGTTGAAACAATTTATGTCCAGGATGCGAGGGGTCTGTAAATATTTTTACAGCCTTCTTTTTGACTCGTGCAGTTCAATGTAACTTACCTCCAAATAAGCATATACATAAGGGTAAACACTTCACCATGAACAACACTTTAAAAAATTAAGTTTTGCTGAACTGAACTATGGTTTTAGATGTACCAAACCAAGAGAAAGCAAAAGAGGCAGAAAAAAAAAAAAGAAGAAAATTAATATCTTGCTCCTGTGGGATATCTATTGCTTCTCTAAGACTTCCCCCACCCCCTATCCTTAGAACAATTATATACTAATCCTTTAACATGTTTGCTTATTTGATTAAATAATATGGGAGTTGCTGCTGGGTAAATATGCAGAACTAGTGCACTAAAATTCACTAAAAAAAACCTCACAGCATTAAAAATTAAGGGATTCAGCTGCTGGATATCTTGCAGTCATGCAGAACAATCTTAGCAGTGTATTTTCTGCTTGTGGTACAAGAAATGTTATTACAACTGTCAACATTTTTTGTTAGAAATTGTAGTTGCTTTGTTAACTCTAAGTACTATGACAAGTGACTGATAGACATGTCAGAATGGCACTATCTCCTGGAATAGAAACTTCAGGAAGAAGAGAAGAAATGGCTACTTCTCTTCTAACTTCTTCATCATTCCTGACCGCTTGCCAGATAGATAGATAATCGGTTGGGGCTTGTTCCTGGACAGTCCTGCCTTTTTACAATACTTCATTCTTGCAACAAGGTTCAGAAAAGACAGTATATATAATAGCAGTATTGCTTCTGCACAAATGCATCCAAATAGTTGCACAACCTCTAATCTCTTCCCAGAGGAGACTCCAGTCAACCTTAAAATAGATTATGCAGAAAACTAGTAAATAGCATAGATTTGTGGATAAAACCAAGCAATCAATCCATGTAAACTAACAATCTGCTTACAAATAGGACAGTATCCAAAAATACCATAAAAAACAGCTGAAAAACAAGTGTTGCAGTGAACTAAACCAGATACTCTAAAATAAAATTGCAATCACACAAGCATTTACCAAAGACAAACTATTGCTTGATGCACTTTTGATCAGAAGATCAGATACCCTCACAATGAATAATTTCACAAAGTCAGTGTAAATAGATGCTCCCTAGATCCACTGGACCAAGTCTCAGTTCTCTTCAATTCATGGTAAAGTACTTCTCCCAGCAACCTTTGGTACTATGCAAATACAACACAAATGCAACCATTTGACTCTGTTCCCAGGTGACTAGCTTGATCCACTGGACAAATTTTCATTCCTCTTCCATTCACAGTGAGCTACTTCTCTCAGAAACCTCTGGTGCTATGCAAATGCAATATAAATTAACAACCATGGCAAAAATGATTTTAAAAAATCAGGAATAATTACCTTAACCATCTTGGAAATTCTGGTCCCAATTGTGATTGTAAGTGGAGGACTATCTGTATACATTTACACAGATCCTTAGGTCATCTGAGTCTTCATTAGGCTAGTTCCATCATGAAGCTTTCATTAATTTTGGAATATATGTACCTTAAGGAATACAAATTTTGTACTTTTTTAAATATAAAAATATAGTCAAAATAATAGATGCCTGACATTTTGAAGGCTTATTATTCCTTTTAGCAGTAGTGACTCAAGATACACTGGTATCTTCTAGAGCTCCAACCAGCAGGGTGAGAATCTATAGCAGTTGGAAATTCTTATCCAACACATTAGATGGGAGAAGATTAATCTACTAATCCTCACTGTACAATCCTATGTAAATTTACTCAGAAATCTACCTTACTGATTTCAAGAGGGTTCACTCCAAGTTATACAGGTACTGGCTGAAAAGTCCAGAGTTCTTCTGAACAGCACTTTTGTATTTTTTCTTTCTGACACTATCCAAATCTTATGTAAGAATTTTACATTTTGCATTATTGCCAGATCATTTTCAACCCTACCCCCAGTATGCAAAAAGGTTTTGCTTTGTAGCACTACTAGGTCCAAATCGCAATGTCACTCACTCTATCATTGATTTAGAATATTGACTAGGGATGCATGAAAAATTGGCCATGTTCCTGTCACTGGCCATGAAATTGCAGAAGTAAGCTAGGTTGTACATTGGCAGCTTTTAAAAAATCCTCTTCTTCTAAACTCACTTTATGTAAGGGGGACTCTGCTCTTCATTTTAAACTGTCAATGAGCACTTAGGCAAAGGAAATTACTTGTTTTTTCCATACACTTAATATACTTGTTGTTGTTGATAGTCGTGAAGTAGTGTCCGATCCATCGCGACCCCATGAACAATGTTCCTCCAGGCCTTCCTTTGCTCTACCATACCCCGTAGTCTATTTAAGCTCACACAGACTGCTTCAGTGACTCCATCCAGCCACCTCGTTCTCTGCTGTCCCCTTCTTCTTTTGCTCAAAATTTCCACTACCGGTTCTCCAGAACCTGTCAGAACCTGCTGAACCTGTCACCCCTGGGCTGGAGGAAAAAAAAAATATCTGTAAATTACCAATGCCTAAAGTAATTCCTAAGTCAAGCAAAATCTTGCTCAGATTCTACAAAGAAACATAGAGGCGTACATTGGCAGAGGAATGCCAAATTAAATCGCAGTTTGCAGAAAAGGCAACAGAAGAGGAAATCCGATGCATAATGAATAGAAAAAGAGAATAAAAGAAGAATTTGGCTACAGCAACATGTTTGGTTGCATCACGACAACTTGTCAAAAAAACAAGGCAAATATTTTGCTGAGGATCTTTTATGGAGGAACAAGGAAGAATTGAGTTTAGGGAAAAAGGGTGATTAAGAATAAGACCTGGAGCAAGAGAAGGAAGCTTATTGTCCTCAGATTTGTTTAACCAGTATATTTTTCCCCCACCCCCATCTGTTTAATCTAGAATAGCAATTTGAATAAAATGACAACTGAACAAAAAATAACGCTGCAGGTTATACCACTTTGCAAGATGAAAGTAAAGAAGAAGGCCTCATCAGGAAAGTACAAAAATAAAGTGAAATAGAAATGTGTTAATGTTAATTTTTAAGCAGCTTGCTTAGTGAATTCTCATTAAGGTAATGGGAAGGAACAGAAGGTGGCAAATAGCTTTGTTTTCTTGGGTTCAAGAATAAAGTAATGAACAGCATGCTAGAAAATAAAGATAACATTAATCCTTCAGAGAAAGCTGATGGCAGACTTACATTAGTCTATACAGGACATTTCTGCGACAACAAATTACAGCAGTGATTTTTGTGTATGGCTATGAAAGCTCGACGTAAGAGTGAGAGAACATTGCTTCAAGATATGAAATTGGAGATGGTTGATAAGAGTTATTGCAAGAAGCACTAAGTGAATCTTGGAAAAATTTATGACTGCTTTTTCACTTGAGGGGATGAAGCAAGAAGTTCACGCATTCGGGGCAAGCAACATGGGCAGAAAACATGAGAAAAATTGTTGATCCTGGGAAAGGTTAGCATAAGTTGAAAAAGAAAAAAACATTAAAAAATAACAGAATAAAACAGAGTTGGAAGGTTTCCTAGTCCAAACCTCTGCTCAAGCAGGAAACCATTTCAGGCAGATCGTTGTCCAATATCTTCTTTAAAACCTCTAGTGTTGGAACATTCACAACTTCTGGAGGTAGGTTGTTCCACTGATTAATTGTTTTCACTGTCAGGAAATTTCCCCTTAGTTCTAGGTTGCTTCTCTCTTTGATTAGTTTCCATCCATTGCTTCTTGTCCTGCCTTCAGGTGCTATGGAGAATAGGTTGAGCCCCTCTTCTTTGTGGCAGCCCCTTAGATGCTGGACAAGATCAAGGGTACCACTGAGTTTTTCTCCTTAAAAAATTCAGTTTGTCTTTGCTTCTCAATATCAATTCATTTCTCCTATATTCTTTTTGTCCTGATCCAAGAGATAATTTTGCTATGGAAGAATCAGAAAGATTAAATATTGTCTCATTAAGCAACATCAGTGTTTTCTAAACCATGTACAAGCAGAATTAACTGTGAACATGCTGATAACAGCATCTCCAAAGATGGCTCATATTAATTGAATCTGATTTATAATTATCTCATAAACTTCAACAAGATGACATGATTATAAGAGCTCGTTGATTCACTTACCATCTTCGTGTTTTGAAGAGTATTAAATATTTTATAGCATGCTTTATCTTTGCATTAATTTGGAGTGCAGTTCATTATCAACAACTGAGCTGATAGGAAATGGATGGAAAAATACGGAAATATTATGAGGTAAGCTATTACCCTGTTCTATACTGTCTACTACTTTAGCCCCAATCTCCAAATTCTGATCTGACTGAGAATGAAGTTACTTAACCTTAATGTAAAATGGTTTTGAGAACCCAAGGGAACAAATGTAATCTTAGCATATTTAATATAATTAAGGGCAGATATTGCTTATCTATAGGAGACTCATTTAATGGAACAGGATAAATCTCTATTAATAAAAAATTGGGTAGGACAGGTCTATCTCACAGATACTTCAACAAAAGCTAAAGTTGTGGCTGTTTTGGTTTCAAAAGGATTCCCAATTGTTACAGACAATTTAAAATGGATTCCCATTATTACAGACATGATTTAAACTTTGTAATATGCTTCCTATTATCAATAAGCAAAAAATAAAATAAGCAAAAAAATGGTAAGAGAACACCTGGCTGAACTTGATGAATACAAATCACTGAGGGCCTGATGGATTACATCCCAGAGTTCTAAAGGAGCAGGCAGATGTCATCTCAGAACCACTGCACACATCATTCAAAAATCCTGGAGCACCAGGGACCTACCAGAGGATTGGAAAAGAGCTGATGTGGTTCCTATCTTTAAAAAAGAAGAAAAAAAGCAGACCCAGGAAACTACAGACCAATCAGCCTAACATCAATACCTGGGAAGATACTAGAAAAGATAATAAAAACAGATTTTTGTTAAAAACAGATCGTGCCAAACCAATCTTATTTCATTTTTCAACATATTGACTAAATTAGTAGACCAGTGAAATACTGTGGACATAATATACTTAGACTTCAACAAGGCATTCGACAAAGTAGACCACAACCTACTTCTTGGTAAGCTAGAAAAAAGTGGGATAGATAGCATCACCATCAGATGGATTTGTAACTGGTTGACAAACTGTACTCAACAAGTAGTCCTTAATGGTACTACATCTACATGGAGGGAAGTAAGCAGTGAGGTACCACAAGGTTCTGTCTTAGGCCCAGTATTCTTCAATATCTTTATAAATGACTTAGCTGAGGGAATAGAAGGGGAATTTACCAAATTTGCAGATGATACTAAGCTGGCAGGGTTAGCTAACACCCTAGAAGATAGGCTCAAGATCCAGATGGATTTTGACAGACTTGAACACTGGACCCTATCTAACAAAATGAAATTCAATGTAGAGAAAAGTCTTACACTTAGGCAAGAAAAACCAACATATAGACTGAACAAAATCAGGCTTAATATCAATAACTGTGAGAAGGATCTTGGAGTCTTAGTGGACAACCAATTAAATATGAGCCAACAGTGTGTGGCGGCAGCCAAAAAAGCCAATACAGTCCTAAATTGCATTACCAGAGGGATCCATTCAAGATCAAGTGAGGTACTAATACCACTCTAGAAAGCCTTAATAGGACCACACCTAGAATACTGCATCCAGTTTTGATCACCACACTATAAAAAAGATGTTAAGACTCTAGAAAGAGTGCAGAGAAGAGCAACCAAGATGATTACTGATAGGGGACTGGAGGCTAAAACATACGATGAACGGTTGCAGGAACTGGGCATGGCTAGTCTAGTGAAGAGAACTAGGAGAGACATGATAGCAGTCTTCCAATATTTGAGGGGCTGCCACAGAGAGGAGGAAGGGGGTCAAGCTATTTTCCAAAGCACCTGAAGGCTACACAAGGAATAATGGAGGGAAACTGAACAAGGAGAGATTCAACCTGGAAATAAGGAGAAATTTTATGACAGTGAGAGCAATCAACCAATGGAACAGAAGTTGCCTTTGGAAGTTGTGGAAGCTTCATCAATGGAGGCTTTCGAGAAGAGATTGGACTGCCATTTGTCAGAAATGGTGTAGGGTCTCCTGCTTAGGCAGGGGGGTGGACTAGATGACCTACAAGGTCCCTTCCCACTCTGTTAATCTATAATCACCCTAGCTATGCTGGCTGGGGAATTCTGGGAGTGGAAGTCCAGACATCTTAAAGGGGCTAAGGCTGAGAAACACTGTTTTAAAGTTACTGTACTTTATAGAGATCTCTCCAGCACAAACAAAAATGGACATTATTGAAGAATTGAGTCTTTTTGATGGGTGAAAACTATATTTCACTCAATGGTAGTTGTGAAACAATATATTTACTCATTGTTTGGACTATGACCTATGTCACCTTCTCCTGCCTAGTGACTTACAGATATATTCAAACAGCAACATTATATATTGTTTAATAAGTGATTATTTCACAACAATTAATAAGAATGGCCTAGATATGCTTGTGATACTAATTCAGATTAAATGCTAATGCAAAAAATGCTGTTTTAGTTTTAAAAGAATATTGCCTTAGCTTTATTCCAGCAATTTTTTCAAGTGGCATCAAGATCTTTAAATAACACCATTGTAAAAACCTTTGAAAGTGTTTATTTTAAATCAGACTTCTGCTTTATATTTTGCAGTCTACAATATTGTTAAATTCTAAAATACTCTCCTGGTTTTAAATTATCTGGTTTTCTTCCAGAATACAATTTATATATTGCATATTCTCTGTTTATCCCTCTCATATTTTTTAACCTTGCACAGAGCAGCACAGAGGCATTACTTGTCGCTGATATTTCCCCCCTCAATGCATTCACATATTCATCCTCTCCATGCCAATAGAGATTTTAATGGATTATTAAATAGTACCCAAAGTACCATGATTCATTTTATGCCTATACAAGTCATAGTCATTTTGAGGTTCTTTCTGCAAAAGATTTACCAATTTGCAAGTATTTTGTTAGACCACCTCAATAACACTCCAAAAAATAATAGCTTTCATGATTATACAGTATATTTCAAAAAAGTAATCTTTTTCAATACTTTTTAATACACTTGACTGGTGCAATTGAAAAGAGAGTAATTGCATTGCACAATGTACTTAGAAAATTGTAAAATCAGTTAGGGAAATGTGTGTGTGTGTGTGTGTGTTGGCTTTGCAAATAATATGAACTCAGTCTTTTTGGCTAGTTTATTTATTTTATTTATTTTATTATTTTTATTTATTTTTATATGCCGCCCTTCTCCAGAGACTCAGGGCAGCTTACAATGCATTAAGCAATAGCCTTCATACTTTTGTATATTTTATACAAAGTCAGCTTATTGCCCTCACAAACCGGGTCCTCATTTTACCCACCTTAGAAAGGATGGAAGGCTGAGTCGACCTTGAGCCTGGTGAGAATTGAACTCGCAGTAATTGCAGGCAGCTGGATGTTAAATGCTGCCTTAGTAGGAGGCATTAGCCTCCTACCCCACTCAGGCTCCTTCACTGTATTATGTAACCCCAGAAAATATATTCACATAATTACTACATTAAGCCTGTTGGGTAAACACTCTCTTTGATTGCTAACTATTGGTCATGGAATGCTGCTGCGTGACATTAACTCACTGGAAAGTCTTGTCCACAAATAGAATTCCACTTAGTGTGTTTCTGTTTCTTATTATTCCCCACAAGAGCAGTCCTGCAAGGTACTGTATGTAGGACTGGGAGAAAGTGACTGTTCTGAAACCTAAAAATGGAATAGAACCTGGATCTCCCCACAGCCAGTCCATAGCATCAGCAATTACACTGTCCCTGGCTTTGTAGGCTGGTAGTATCTTAATAACTGATTATTAATTGGCCTTTTGGAAAAGACGAAGGGTGCAATCATCTTTCTTTCAAATCATAAATAGAATATTTTTGTAACCAGACAAGAAGAGAATCAAAGTAGACTTTTTTTTAAGCCTGGTTTCAATGAAGAGAAAGGTCCATGACTAGAATCTACAATCTATAAAAATTGCCGCTTTCCGTTTCAAAAGAAGGCAACGCTTCAGTAGTTTTTATTGTGAAGTGTACTTGTTTGACCTCACAACAAGCTCTGTGGTTTTGCATAATTCTAATGCAACCAGCAGGGACTTGGAAAAACACAGAAGTTGCATAACTACTGTCATTACTAGAATATTGAAGTGGGGATAGTGGTCCAGTTTGTAAGTGAGGTGAAGACTTCAGGACCATGGAGAGCACTAAATTAATCGCTGCATGGGCAGTTTACTCCTAGCATTAGATATCAATAACAATCTTTTTTTAGGCTAAGTAAATGGCATGTAAAAACAGAGACCTTTATTAAAACTAAAGCAATTACAATTATTTCCTTAGTATTATTATTATTTTTTTTGTCTGTTTGCTTCCTATCGGACTACTTTGAGGTTAGCTTTGGAAGTTCTACCAAGGCTTGGAGGCAAAGGATTTGTCTAGAAACTCTATCATCTTAATTTCTATTACCAATGTAGAATACCTGGCATCCTTTTCTTGTAGATCCTGGCTTCTCTAAGCATACTGGAGAATGCTCCATGAGGTCTTTTTTTTCCAGCCAAGGAATCTGAGGTCCATTTCTTAAAGTCAGAAGGTGTGATATCTTTGGGGTATGGATATCTGGCCTGAATGTGAGATGCTTCAATTTCTCCAGCCTGGACCAAGACATGGACATCTGCTAAAGTGAATCTCTCAAATTTTATGATGACTTATTCAAACTACATACATGTTTAGAAAGCATTCCGTTTAATGCAATATAAAATTAATACCTGTGGTTTGACATTTAAGTCAACTTCCTATGGCCAAAAGAAAAGCCAGAATTTACCATTCATTTTAGAGGTTACATTTATATTTAGAATGATAGATATCACTCGTTCCTCCTAAGTCAGACATGAGCATCATTTTAAAAACGTTTTAAAATATATCCTAAATTTGCAGATTATACTAATAGCACATTCCAGATATAGATGAATATCTCATGAAACTGCAAGTACTTTTGAAGTGACCCTGAAATACTCTTTTTTCACACATTGCAAAATAAGTAAATAACTGTTCCAACTTCATTACTTTGGGGAGAGAAAATTGTGGAGTGAATGCATGATTACTCTTTCTTTAATGAGTCTGTTCTTGATTATAAGGAATGGAAAGTGCCTTGGCTATACAGATTCTCTCTCTCTCTCTCTCTCTCTCTCTCTCTCTCTCTCTCTCTCTCTCTCTCTCTCTCTCTCTCTCTGTGTGTGTGTGTGTGTGTGTGTGTGTGTGTGTGCGCGCGCCTCATTGTCAGTCAAAAGCACTTTTAGGAAGAGAGAAAGTGCCAAGAGGCTTTAAGATATCAAGAGCATCAGTCTCCAATCTAATGCTTCTAGATATGTAAATGAAGATTTGGGAAAATTTACTATCAAGTTAGAGAAGAGAACTCAAGCTGAGTTACGGATGAGATGGGCAACCTCCATCCATCCTCACCTTCCATCTTTTATCAAACAATAGTGAGGGATGCTGGAAGTCATGGTCCAACAACATCTGGAATATCATAAATTGTCCGCTGCCAAGCTCAAAGCTAATAAATACATTGAAATTCAGCTGGATTAGGGTCAGCGCAGGCATTATGATAAGAAATTGCAAAATGGATCTGCTTCAATGCACCTGCTGTAGAAATGGAATTGTCTTTTTAAAAAAACCCAATAGTCCAGTTTCTCCATTCTTATTTTTTAAAAAATAAACTTTATTGCAGTCATTGACCAGCACAAGAGAACTGACATTCAGATATTCAAAATATCCTAAACTAAATTGACAATGCCAGGACAATTAAGAAAATACTGTGTTCAAAACAATATTAAATAAACTATGCTTGAAGGCTTGTTCAGCATACGCATATTGTACATGAAAAGAAATTAAAAATAACAAACTATATAATATAAACGTAGAACCACAAATAATATAATATAATATAAATGTAGAACTTCAAATACTATACAATTGCCTATACATAGAACAAATTTATATGCATATAAATATATACATATTTATATATCTATATGTTTCTATGTAATTACATGCAATCTCCCTAAATTGGTTCAGTTATGAATATAAAAATGATCTGCAACCGTGTTGCATTGTCAGACTGATTCACCTTTGTAGCACTTTCGGGAATGAGCATGTAATATTTTGTAACTACAAAATCATTCCAGAAGTGTCAGAAAGGACAGTACTTTCTGTAACCTTCACTGTGAAAATAAAATAAAAACCAAGTATAAAAGACAGAATACATTCACAGAAATATGGAACAATCTCTTATGTCCCAAAATGGACCGGAATATTATCTCTAGATATGTTGTTGTAAAGATATTCCATGATAAAGTTGATCATTAATTTGTTGCGGAAGAAATGTGTCCTGCAAGGTTAATATAAAACAGACTGGTTTAATAAGAGCCTTGGTAGTACAGTGGTCTAAGGCACCCTGTTATTAAGCTGGTTATTAAGACCAGCTGCCTGCAATTACTGCAGGTTCGAATCTCGCCAAGGCTCAAGGTTGACTCAGCCTTCCATCCTTTCTAAGGTAGGTAAATTGAGGACCCAGTTGTGGGGGCAATAAGCTGACTTTGTATAAATATACAAAAAGGATGAAGGCTATTGCTGAGCACATTGTAAACCGCCCTGAGTCTCCGGAGAAGGGCGGCATATAAATCAAATTAAAAAAAAATAGCCATCTACACATTCTTTTTTGGACTGTAGTCTGATGACCCTTCATTTTTCACCTGTCTCCTCTCCTGGCAATCAGGAATACATTGGGCAGAATGAATACAAAAGCAAATGAAAACTGTTGCCGATTGTAGGTCATTGTAGTTCAGTTGTGGTGGTCATTACAGAAGTCGAAAGGAGTTTGCCTTAGAGAGCTATCCCAGGACATTTTTAGAACATTTGCATTGGCTCTTCCAAAGGATGAGGTAAGAGTCTGAAAGAATAATTATTTGCAAGCACCTGTCATCTCCATTTTCCATTATTAATTGCTCTTCTGAATACCAGCCAGGTGTACATGCCAAGACTGCTTGTCTGCAGCTTTGTGTAAAGTATCCTGCAGTGGAGCCCGTTTCATCAGCATTTTTTGAGGGAAGGATATGATTAGAGGCTTTTAGAATTCAAGCAAACCGTTTGCTAAGCTGTTCAAATTGTGGTCGCAGCATCTGGGGCTTTAAGGAAAGGGACCCATTCCCTAGATTAAAACAGATGTGCACAAAGAGTCCCACTTTGGCCCTCAAAGTTAGAGAATCATTAGGGGACTGGATTAGGGGACTGGTGACTAAAATATATGATGAAAGGTTGCTGCACTGGCTCCCGGTGGTCTTCCGGGTGCGCTTCAAGGTATTGGTTACCACCTTTAGAGCGCTCCATGGCTTAGGACCCGGATACTTACAAGACCGTCTTCTGCCACCAGTAGCCTCCCACCGACCAGTACGCTCCCACAGAGAGGGCCTCCTCAGGGTGCCGTCGGCCAGACAATGCCGGCTGGCGGCCCCCAGGGGGAGAGCATTCTCTGTGGGGGCACCTACCCTCTGGAACAAGTTGCCCCCAGAGATATGGCGGATCCCTGACCTTCGCGCTTTCTGAACTGCCCTAAAGACGTTTTTGTTTCATCAAGCCGGGCTGGCCTGACCTACTCTTTTTAAAAAGAATTGTTTTAAAAATTAGGGGTTTTAATATAGGGTTTTTAACTATGGGCCAAATTGATTTAATTGGATTTTAATATTGTTTTAATTTTTTTTTTTAATTTGATTTATATGCCACCCTTCTCCGGAGACTCAGAGTGGCTTACAGTGCATTAAGCAATAGCCTTCATATTTTTGTATATTTATACAAAGTCAGCTTATTGCCCCCACAAACTGGTCCTCATTTCACCTACCTTAGAAAAGATGGAAGGCTGAGTTAACCTGAGCCTTGGAGAGATTCGAACCAGCAGTAAATTGCAGGCAGCTGTGTTAATAACAGGGTACTATCTGTAGACCACTGTACTATCAAGGTTTTAAATTTTGTATCTATGTATTCTATTTGCTGGCTGTTCACTGCCCCGAGTCCCTCGGGAGAGGGGGCGGTACATATATGTATATATATGTATATATATACATATATGTACAATATTGATATCAATATTGATTGATATATATATATATATATCAATTTTCTTACTTCTTCGTAGGGTTTATGTGTGTTTTTCTTCTAGCTACGTAGGGAAAACCTGGCTAGAAGAAAAACATATATATATTATTCAGCATGGCTAGTCTAGTGAAGAGAAGGACCAGGGGAGATTTCAAATTCCAATATTTGAGGGGCTGCCACAGAGAGGAGGGGGTCAAGATATTTCCCAAGGCACCTGAATGCCAGACAAGGAATAATGGGTGGAAACTAACCAAGGAGAGATTCAACCTGGAAATAAGGAGAAATTTTCTGACAGTGAGAACAATCAACCCATGGAACAGAAGTTGCCTTCAGAAGTTTTGAGAGCTTCATCACTGGAGGCTTTCACAAAAAGACTGGACTGCCATTTGTCAGAAATGGTGTAGGGTCTCCTGCTAGGGTGGGGGGTTGGACTAGATGACCTACAAGGTCCCTTCCCACTCTGTTAATCTGTGTGTGAATCAAACATTTAATTTTTAAAAATGAAACATTTCTCAAAAGATACTCAACCTGGGTAACTGGCTAAGACACTGTGTTGTGATGGAAAATAAGAGCAAATAAAAGAAAGAACACTTGAATCCAGAAAATGTGTCTTCCAACAGATACAGTTCTACCACACATTGACAGTGGCTGCTAAATTAACTCACAATGAGAATGCATTGAAGCATTGCCTAAATAAGAAGAGCCTTGGTGGTGCAATGGACTAAACTATTGTTAAAGTAGCAGTTAGCTGCCAGCTGCCTGCAATTACTGCGAGTTCAAATCTCACCAGGCTCAAGGTTGACTCAGCCTTCCATCCTTCCAAGGGAGGTAAAACGAGGACCCGGTTTGTGGGGGCAATAAACTGATTTTGTATAAAAAAGAACACCGCTTTGGGGGGGGGCCGAAAGCCCTACTAAGCAGGTATATACAAAAGTATGAAGGCTATTGCTTAAAAGCATTGTAAGCCGCCCTGATTCTCCGGAGAAGGGCGGCATATAAATCAAACTAATAAATAAATAAATAAATAAATAAATAAATAAATAAATAAATAAATAAATAAATAAGAGTTTTTCAAAAATGGCCACTTTAAGATAGGGGAACTTCAGCTCCTAATCAGCATGTTGAGACGGGCAGCCATATCAGCTTAATTAATTAATTTATACTATTATCAGGCCCCCTAAGATAGCTAAATTAGCATCTTTGATTAGAGAAAAAACAGTATGTATATTTATGGCTGACTGCAAACCCTTATGGACTTTTTGCATGAAACAGAAACACATGCACTCAGGATTTGATGATTAGAATATATATGTCAACTTGCAAAGCTTTCAAGTTGCCATGAGCAGGAGGGAGGGAGAACCGATAGAGCTGATTGATTTCCCTAACTGAAGTGCATTCCATACATTCTTCCTGACCGCAATCAGAAGGAGGGTGTTGGATTTCACAGCCAGCCAAAGTGGTTAATTGGAGAATGTGATTTATGACATGGCCAGAGAGGAGGGGAGAGACAGGGTCATAGGGGAACGTAAATCTACGTGGGATTAGTTCTAACTGCATCCGAATATTGCCGAAATGGTGCTCCTAATAAATGACTGTATTTCTTTTGAAGTTCGGCTCATGGCTCATGAATTAATTAGGACATCTTTCGGAAACTTCAATATATATATGTATGTATGTATAAAGTGAGATTATTTTGTAATCATAGTGTAAGAATTAATACCATAATTGTACTTGTATATTTGCTGCTGAAGAAATCAGAGAATTCTTTGGGCTCTCTCTGTTTGCAGTGCTCTCTTTTTGCACTTTCACTTTCCTCTTCCTGTTTGCTTCCCTTCTTTCATTGCTTGTTTTACTCTTTAGTTTTTTATGTTCTTTATAAAACTTTTAATAAAATTTATACATCACCCTCCACCCCCCAAAAAAAGTATTTGGCCACTTTTACAGGCACCAGAGATTTTTTTTCACTTGTTCTCCAGTTCCAGCTTCCTTCAGCTGCAATGCAGGCAGACATGTGCTTGCAAATTTGAGGCCACTCCTCTGTTGAGCAGCAAGGAAGTACAGTATACAGATGTTTAAAGAAAGAAAAGGAAGGCCTCTGGAGCTTACTGTGAAAAATGTAAAGGAAGCAGAAGATTAAGAGTTCGGGATTCTTTGCATGGCCCATCCCTTGTTATATTTCCTGATAGATGCAAGTGTAAATCTACAGAAATCTAGACTTCATTTACAAAGCATATTTGTTTCTGCCAAAGGAATTCTGGCAGTCAATCCTCAAACATCATAAACAAGTAGGCTTACAATGACAATTGCAATAACAGTTCACGCATCAGTCTAAAGCAGGGTTTGCTTCGCCGGTATTGTGGAATTACATATAAAGGATTGTATTTGCATAACCCTAAACCATAAGCATGGCCTATAGGCCACTCCATCAGAGGTCATGGAAAAAAGTCAGACTAAAACCACATAAACATTAGGATTTTAGTACCAAGAGCAAACATAGTGTTGTCTATAAAAATGTTTTACAGATGACACATGCCACCTGAAAAACTGGCAAAAATGTTTAAAGATAAATCAGCTAAATGTTGGAAATGCCATCAGATACCGGATCGTATTATCATATGTGGTGGATGTGTCCAGAAGCAAGAAATTATTGGATTAAAATTAAAACATGGTTAGTTTTAGTTTTAGTTTCTATTATATTTTATACCGCCCTTCTCCCGAAGGACTCAGGGCAGTGAACAGCCATGATAAAACAACATACAAGACAAAATTAAAAAAAACATATTAAAACAATTCAATCTTTGGCCAAAATTAAAACCTCCAATTAAAACCATTTTAAACCACTTTTAAAACCCAGTTTAAAATCATTTATCCCATCAGACCGGCTTGCTGAAATAATAGGGTCTTCAGAGCTCGACGGAAGGCGCGGAGGTTGGGGATCCTTCGTATGTCCAGGGCAATTCATTCCATAGGGCAGGAGCCCCCACAGAGAAGGCCCTCCCCCTGGGGGTCACCAGTCGACATTGTTTGGCCGACGGCACCCTGAGGAGTCCCTCTCTGTGGGAGCGTGTCGGTCGGTGGGAGGAAAACAGTGGCAGGATGCGGTCCTGTAGGTAACCAGGTCCTAAACCATGGAGCGCTTTAAAGGTGGTTAGAAGAAATGATACAACAAAATATAGATTTAAAACCTGAACTGTTCCTATTGGGTATCTTACCAGAGAAATTTAATAAAGAAAAAATATTTTTTATTATACATGTTATAACTGCAGCGAGGATAGTATTTGCGCAAAGATGGAAAGCAGAGATAATCCCTACAGAGGGAGAAGTAATTAAGAAAATATTGGATTGTGCAGAAATGAGTAGTTTTGGTTAGCTTATTGTTCAACATACTGTTAACACTTGGAAAAGTATTACTGCAGTAAATATAGTCACTGAGAATTACAGATGATCCATGTAAAAAAGTCAGGTTTTGCCTGGTGATAGCTAAGGTTGCCATAGCCTTGCCAGAGAGACTTATCACTACAAGTGATTTAGGTTTTCATTTCAGGTCACGATAGTGTGAGGCCTGGAAGCCTCTTTTTCATTGGATCTTCAGGCCTGCCACATTTACTACTGTGGGAAACTGGAACGGGGGGTGATTGTATGGAGCCAGGGTGATATGTAGTCATAATAACATTCCTTTCTCAGAGAGTCAAGGACATCTTGCCCTGCACCTGGACAGCTGGAACTGGGAGGCATCTCCAGTTGGGATGGTGCTTTGTTTGGATCATGTTATGGACATGTGGGTGCTGGGCAGGGACTTGGACTTTCCTTTGAGTGAGGAAAACCTGGAAGCTTTCAGATTCAGGTTTTCCCAGATGTGCCCATATGACATCTCTAATAAAATGGAACTTTGAGGAAACTCAAGCCTCGGAGTTTTCTTTCGTTGGGGGTGTTACTTGGAACCCTGTCAGATAGATTCTGGAATCTTGTGAGCTGCATGAAAGGAACCGTTCAATGCACAACACAATTGATGTGGCATTTTATCAATTAATATGATCCCACCATTGGAAGAACATACAAAGATGGGAAATATTATCCCTGTATTTTCAAACAGCTCCATCTATAAGCAATTATTTCATTCATTCATTCATTCATTCATTCATTCATTCATTCATTCATTCATTCATTCATTCATTCTCCCATCTCAATTATCAGGTGACAATGGGCAGCCATAGTGGGAACAGAACAAAAGTGGCTATAAAAAGAGGAAGTTAAACTCATAGAATCATAGAAATTTAGGGCTGGAAGGGATCTTGGAGTTCTTCTAATCCAAACTCAATCGATACTTCCCAATGTCTCTCTACAAAGTGTTTTTCATACTTGACAACTTTATGATTTGTGAACTTAAATTCCCAGAATTCCCCAGTCAGGGATTTCCCAGCCAAGAATTCTGGAAGTTGAAATCCACACCATTTAAAGTTGCCAAGTTGGAAAAATGCTGCTCTATACAGTGGGGGGTTCCAATCTTGAAAGGCTGCAGGAAGGGCATACATAGAAGGTTGAAGCGCAAATTTTCATTTCTGCATATATATTTTATATAAAATACATCAAGGCTACTGAAAATGTAGCCCATTAGTTCAGATCTTTCTTTAATAAAAGCAGCACTTGGTCTTTTAGTATAAAAGTGCAATATGGAAGGAAGGGGGCCTTTGACCATCATTTTTCAAAGAGCTACTGGGCTGCATAGAAACCATTACTGTTTGTTGATCCCTTTTCTAGTGAGATTGCCCTCCCTTCCATTGCAAACTGCACATCTACAAACACATTCTGGATACAGTGACAAATTCTTAAATCTTCCTGCCTTACTCTCTGCCCCAATCCATGTCTTCAAAACAGACCAGATAGATACCCACACCTGCAATGCAATGTTCTTCATTGCTAGGTTTAGGGAAATGCTTTTAGCTCCACAGTCAACAAGGGGGAAGAAGATAAGGATGTAAGGAAATCTTCTGAAGGCTGTACAGCACTCAAACCTTGGATTTGGGAGGTTCTGTCATATTTGCTTTATTTTTTCACAATTCTCACAACAAAAGTTGTATCCCTCTCTATCGTGACCATCTAGAGCTACATATACCCTTCTGTGGTGGCATGTCTAAAAAAGGTCTCTAGATTAAAAGTCTGTAGAGATTCTCAGTCATCCAGGTCATCGTTGTCCCAAAGGTGCTTTTTCAAGAGGCAACTGGACTTTCTTGTTTTTTTTTCTTTTGAAGATGTTTTGCTTCTCATCCAAGAAGCTTCTTCAGCTCTGACAGGATAGTGAGGAATGGAAGGATTTATATTCCTTGCAGACAACTGGTAATCTGCATCCTTTTTAGTGGGTCCTTGAAGTACTTGGAGGTTTATCTGTGTCCTCAGGGTCACCTCAGTTCTGTTCCTGGTTTCTGTAGTCTGCATTTTTTCCTCTGGAAATCCATTTCTACTCCCACACCATTCCAAGGGTGTTCATGTCAAATTGTATAGCTAAAAGTCTTTAGAGATTCTCAATCATCCATCAACGACACAGTAAAAGGATGCAAATTACCAGCTGTCTGCAAGGAAATCCTTCCATTCCCCACTATCCTGTCACAGCTGAAGAAGCTTCTATGATGAGAAGCAAAACGTCTTCAAAAGAAAAAACAAGAAAGTCCAGTTGCCTCCTGAAAAACACTTTGGGGCCTTTGCAAGGTTCAATTTGCATCGGTCATCAGAGGTTTAGTCTTCCAAGCTTTCAGACTTGTGCTGGAGCTGAGCCTCAGGAAACTTCTATCAGAATGTGCTTGTGCTGGAGCCCATCTTCAGAGAACATCTCTGGTACAATATGGTAGAGAGACATTCCCTGAGGATGGGCTCCAGAATGAGTCCAAATTCTCAGAAGACAAAACCTCTGGTCCTGGTGACTGACTCAGATTGGATCCTGCAACATTTTCCTGGGACATGTATATTTGCCTTCATTCGTAAACTTTTTTGGGTCCTTTTGTTTTTTACTTATTCATTTATGCAGAGATGGGACACTCCTGTCAAGTTTCTGAAAGATGCCCTAATTAATTCATGAGTCATGATCCAAACTTCAAAGGAAATATAGTGATTTATTTGGAGCACCATTCCGGCAATACTGGGATGCAGTCAGGACTGATCCCACGCAGATTTACGTTCCCCTATGACCCTGTCTCTCCCCTCCTCTCTGGCCATGTCACTAATCACATTCTCCAATTAACCACTTTGGCTGGCTGTGAAACCTAACACCTTCCTTCTGATTGCGGTCAGGAAGAATGTATGGAATTCACTTCAGTTCTCCCTCCCTCCTGCTCATGGCAACTTGAAAGCTTTGCAAGTTGACAACTCCATTATATGAATTTCTGTCCCTGGAATTGGAAATGGTCCAACTCAGGGAGCAGCTTAAGTCCCTAGGTATTTGGAGCATGGAACATCCTTCCAGAAAGCTGCATTCGGCAGTTCTAATTGCATTGACAAAAGGAAAATGGGATTTTCTTCTCTACAGGAACTGGCTCAGCAAGATATCTGCAGCATGTTTTTTATGTGGGCATGTGCTGCAGACTGATGTCAGATCTGCTCATTCCTGACTAAGAATCCCAGAAGTCTTTTTAAAACAATACAGCAGACACTGCAGAAAACAGGGTGGGGCTTTGGATATTTTGAAAAAAAAAATCAGGCTGAATGACTGAGGTATTTAAAGAGGCAAGCATTCTTTTTTTGATCTCCTCTTCCCCATCATCAGTGAGAGGCCTCAATATTTACAAAGATATTGTTTAAACAACTGCCCATTATACAAAAGAAACAAAATCATTTCATTAGAGCAAGAGCATTTAACCTTCTTTCCCTATTTGCTTGGTAGACCCAAACTTTAATGAATCCTGTTTAAAAAGAAAGAGTTCCAAGAGATTATGTTGACAGCAGTGTAAATATCTTATTCACATGATCAATGCAATGATAAAATTAACCAGAAAGGCTCATGAATCTCTCCTAAATTATAATCGTGTTTTCAAATCCTCAGGGCTTCTTTTCCTAATTAGGTTTAATATCCAAGCTAGAGTAAAGCTTATGATTTCTTGGACTATGTCCACACTATGGAAACTCGCATTCCCGTCTCCCTCTTTTAGTGTAAGTGTATCTATAATATTTTGCATCTTCTGAAGGCATAAAAGGAAGTTGAAAATGGGTGTTGCAGTGGAAGTATAGTGGAGTAACGTCAGGGGTGAAAGACCAGGTCCACATGTGAAGGTCCAATTAAACTGATTTATTGCTAAACAGCCTATGCACTTATTTTCTCACCTAATGGTTAGCAGCTGTTTGGAATTAGTTGGGTCCATAGAATTTGGAGGGGGCGGAGTGCTGAGCTTAGTCCACTTTTGGCTATGTAAGTATTCTAGACTGATCCCTCTTTTAACCCCGCCTGCAGATTCTGCCATTCCTTCTCCTATGCATGATCTGGAATTGCTCTTAGAGCTGCAAGAAGGCAGCAGGCTATGGATTCCCCATCCTGTTTGTTTGTTTTTAACTCTAGCAACTGAGAAGAGAAAAAGGAAGCGCTTATCAGCTGAAAGACTATGTTGGAGGGCAGCAAGTCAACGATAGGCAAAGTTATGTTCTCAGCGCTTGTGTATTTATTTATTTATTTATTATATTTCTATACCGCCTTTCTCCCGAAGGACTCAAAGCGGTGTACAGTCAAGAAAAAATATAGATACATAAACATCATAAAATTGTTAATTAAAATTATTATTATAACATAGTTTGGCCCAATTAAATAGAACCCAAAATTAGATAACAGTTTTAAATCATTCACATGTTCATATGTTTAGCCCCGCCTGTTGGAACATCAGGGTTTTGAGGGCACAGCGGAAAGCACGGAGATCAGGGATATTTCGTATCTCAGGGGGCAGTTCATTCCAAAAGGTTGGAGCCCCCACAGAGAAGGCCCTCCCCCTGGGAGTTGCCAGTCAGCATAATTTGACTGACGGTACCCTGAGTAGTCCCTCCCTGTGAGAACGAACTGGTCGGTGGGAGGCTATTGGTGGCAAAAGACGGTCTCGAAGGTACCCAGGTCCTAAGCCTTGGAGCGCTTAAAGGTGATGACTAACACCTTGAATTGCACCCGGAAGACCACCGGGAGCCAGTGTAGCTCGCATAGGAGAGGTGTTACATGGGCGCAACAAGCTGTGCCCATAATCACCCACACGGCTACATTCTGGACCAGTTGGAGCCTCTCGGTGCTTTTCAAGGGGAGCCCCATGTGGAGAGCATTACAGTAGTCCATATGGGAGGTGACTAGGGCATGAGTGACCATGCTCAAGGCGTCCCGATCCAGAAAGGGACACAACTGGTGGATCAGGCAAACCTGATAAAAGCCCCCCCTGGCCACGGCCGTCAAATGCTCTTCTAAAGTTAGCCGTGAATCCAGGAGGACACCCAAGTTGCGGGCCCTCTCTGTGGGGAGCAAGGTCTCATCCCCAATTGTCAGTGATGGTACCAGCTGACTATACCGGGACGCCGGAAGCCACAGCCACTCGGTCTTGGAGGGGTTGAGTCTGAGCTTGTTTCTCCCCATCCAGATCCGCATGGTGTATGATGCAACCTCTTCAATTTCATTCCAAATGGTCATTTCAGCCATTTTTGCCAACTCTTTTTGGAAAACATCCAGGAAGTTAAACCCCATCGGCTAAGCCTAGCTTGTACCAAAATGATTCATCTGATATATTGGAACAGCTTAAATTGCCTACATTCAGAAGAAAAGGTATTTGTGATGATACATTGTTGGCCTGGCAGACATTAAAAATAATTAGCCTTGATTTGAATACTATTTAAAAGGTCAGCATGGTTTGGAATCACTTCTGGAAGCAAAACTATGGAGAGAGAAAAGGAAGATCTTTAGAAGGAAGGGAAGAAAGAGTTAAAAATCCTGAAGGAGGAGAGATGTTCAGATGCTCTATCACTGTAACATTGATTTTCAAAGGCTCAGTGACTCAGCACCATAAAATGTGCCATTTCATTTAATCTCCCCTAGTTTCTGATACAGATTCAGAATATGTATTCCTTCCTTTTGAGTTCAAGGCCCAAAGGACTTCCACTGCAGGCATTACATCATATCTGGATTTCAGAGCAAATTATTTACTGGCTGCATAAGCCACAGCAAGGAGCTGCTAATAGACAGAAAGTGCCACCTAGAATGATGTCCACAATCCTGCTCTCATTTTGCTTTTGCCAGCAACTATTGTGTCTTGGGATATTCTTGCATGACATCTTCAAAAAAGAAAGCCCATTTTGCAGGTCAAATGTCAATAGCCAAGCATAATCCATAGTGGGGGGGGGGAAGGGGTGTGTGCAAATGAAGATTCTGCAAGAAAAAGAGCTGACTTTTGCAATCTATTAATTTTATGTAAAACAAACAAGAATCCACATCTGAATCCAAAAATGAAAATCTCTAATAGGAAAACTGCACCCAAGTTAGTAAAAATAAATTATGAATAGAAAAAGGCAAAGGCATTGAAAGAAGCAATAAAATATAGAGGCATGGGAGTATATCAGTCAAACTTGCCAAAGAAGATCCTAAACTATATTTGATCACAAACTGAACATGGTTTGGGACAGTGGTGGGTTTCAAATTTTTTTACTACTGGTTCTGTGGGTGTGACTTGGTGGGCGTGGCAGGGGAAGGAGACTGTAAAATCTCCATTCCCACCCCACTCCAGGGGAAGGATACTGCAAAATCCCCATTTCCTTCCGATCAGCTGGGACTTGGGAGGCAGAGAATAGATGGGGGGTGGGCCCAGTCAGAATTTTTACTACCGGTTCGCCGAACTACTCAAAATTTCCGCTAACGGTTCTGCAGAACTGGTCAGAACCTGCTGAAACCCACCTCTGATGTGGGAGTCCAGTGTGATTTATTTATTTATTTATTTATTTATTTATTTATTTATTTATTTATTTGTCATATTTCTATGCCGCCCACTCTCCGCGGACTCTGGGCAGCTTACACCAAAGACAATATACTAAGTAGCATATTGCCCCCTAACAATCGGGGTCCTCATTTTACCCACCTCGGAAGAATGGAAGGATGAGTCAACCTTGAGCCGGTGAGATTTGATCCGCTGATCTGCTGAACTAGCAGTCAGCTGAAGTAGCTGCAGTACTGCACTCTAACCATTGCGCCACCTTGGCTCTTAAAAATAAGACAACTGACTTGTATCCAAGAAGAATTGTATGCAAGCTCATTGGGATATACTGTGTCCAGTCCTTGGTCTAGGTTTCAGGAAGAAAAAAATGGTTAACAGTAAAACAAAAAGTCTTATGAGAAATTGTTGAAGGAATTGGATAGAGCCTGAAGAGAAGACAGAAATGGTACTTTGATGTTACAGTTTATTTAATGTGCTTTGGTGCTGATAATTTAGGTATTTAAATTAGATAAATAAATATTTGTCACACAGAAGTCTGTAAAGACTGACCGGTTTCATCTTGCTTCCTGGTGGTTCCTCACTTTAGAGAGGATTAGGGTAGCTGAGGCACCGAGATGCTGAGATTTTGGAATGGCCTGCCAATGGAATTAGGCTAGTTTTCACTTCATCCATCTCCTTGGTCCTAGGGTTGTTGTTGTTGTTTTTTGCATAGTTTAACACAATTTCATTGTGTTTCTATTTATCTTTTTATGGTTTGAAAGCCTCTCCCAGAGTCGCCTTATTGGGAGATAGGCACCGTATAAATTCAATCAAGCAATCAATCTCTTCAAAAATTAATCCTGAGCTATTTAGATTCTTAACACTGTATAGCTTTGCAGGTTACCATATTCAGAAAGAAATTACACAAAAGTCGACCTTCTTTTCAGGACTATAGTTAAAACATTACACTGTGTTAAAGCAAGGATGCAACCAAATTCAGTCCATCAACTTCTTTCTTTCTTTCTTTCTTTCTTTCTTTCTTTCTTTCTTTCTTTCTTTCTTTCTTTTTTTCTTTCTTTCTTTCTTTCTTTCTTTCTTTCTTTCTTTCTTTCTTTCTTTCTTTCTTTCTTTCTTTATTATTTAAATTTGTATACCGCCCTTCTCCCGAAGGACTCAGGGCGGTGAACAGCCAAAAATAAAATACATACAATATAAAATTTAAAATAATTTAAAACAGAATTAAATCGAATTGGCTTCCCAAAAATTAAAACCCATTACCCTTAAAATAACCCATTAAAATTTTAAGCCAGCCCAGCTTGCTGAAATAGGAAGGTCTTCAAAGCTTGATGGAAGGTATGGAGGTCCGGGATCAGTCGTATTCCTGGGGGTAGCTTGTTCCAGAGGGCGGGTGCCCCACAGAGAAGGCTCTCCCCCTGGGAGAAGCAATGCTTCGACATTGCTTGACCGACAGCACTCTGAGGAGGGTCTCTCTGTGGGAGCGAATTGGCCGGTGGGAGGTTATTGGTAGCAGAAGGTGGTCTCGTAAATAATCAGGCCCTAAGCCATGGAGCGCTTTAAAGGTGAGAACCAATACTTTGAAGCGCACCCGGAAGACCACCAGTAGCCAGTGCAGCTCGCGCAGGCAAGGTGTCACATGGAAGCGTCATGTCGCCCCCATAATTATCCACGTGGCTGCATTCTGGACCAGCTGGAGCTTCCAAGTGCTCCTCAAGGGGAGCCCCATGTAGAGAGCATTGCAGTAGTCCAGGCGAGAGGTGACGAGGGTGTGAATGACCATGCATAGGGAGTCCCGATCCAGAAAGGGATGCAACTAGCATATCAGGCGGACCTGATAGAAAGTCCCCCTGGCCACGGCCGTCATATGCTCTTCTAAAGACAGCCGTGCATCCAGGAGGACACCCAAGTTACGAGCCCTCTCCGTTAAAGTCCCCTCATCCCACAAGACTCTAGTTAAAGTGTTTCCCTCCTTCTTCTTTTTTTTTTTTTTTGGACATATATTTTTTTTCTTCTTCCCACATTTATTTTTCAGCAATCATTTTGTGAATAATAAAACAAAACAAAAAGGCGCAAATGAAATTCTCAACACAAAACAACTGGGAATAAATTGGCTGGTCTCCACATTAGTTTCAATCTGCCCAATTTATAATTAAAGATCTCTCTACAAAATTTTGTAAGTGAAATATTTGAATGATTTAAAATTAGACTCAATAGTCTCATCTTTATCTTACATTATTGTCTTATGTCCACAGGTCTATATGGAAATGATCCTGTTTGATTTCTTTTTCTCCAACAGACTCCTTACTCATCCACTAATAGAAGCCAACACAAGGAAAATCCATTGTACATTGATTTACTTTGATTTTGACAAATGTAGCTTTCCCCTACTTTCAAAATCACTCCTGTAATTTTGAACAGAAGACTAGAGATGTACAACAAGTCATGATTTTGTGGTCCTTGGGCACCTATAACATATGCCCTAAAATACACTTAACTTTCAGAAATGAAAAATTGAAATCCTGCCCACACACATGATTTTTCAACTAATTAACTAATTAGTTCATTTATTTAATTTTATGTATATCCCACCACAATCCCAAAAGACTGATAGTGGTTCATTGGATTTACAGTAATAGCCAAACAGTGGTTAATTGAAAATGATAAACATATAAAATTGAATAAAACATGACTAGCAGCCATTGATTTATAAAATTCCATCCAAGATAGCTGTCAGCTTCCAAGCTGCCATAAGGACGGAGAGGAGAGGCTTGAACTTTCACGTACTTAATTCCCCTGTTCGTTCACAGCTGAGTCCCAATTAGTTGCAAAAAGTCCTTCAGGATAATCACCAATCTTTATCTCCCTTGACACTCTGCCAAAGACCTACCTGGCAAAGCCACACAGATTCCAGAATCAAACTGAGATGCCAACTGGGAACAGAATTAACAACGTTGCTTTCCTGCAAAGTGCCCACATGCCTTTGCTCCTCTTTTAAGCCTTATGGGAGGGGCCAATCATCTCCAGGCCTTACTCCTGAGTCGTCCCTTTTGTTTTAACTGTCCATGCCTTCTGGCAGCTCTGCGTATGCACACACTAGGAACAGGCTCCTCCTGTTACTCTGCCTCTCTGCTTTCCGATTCTGGAGGCTCCGGAGTCCACGCATCACTCCAGATGGCCCTGGCCCCATCTGACACAGAGCCCTCGTCCGGGCCTTCCCCAGACTCCAGGACTGGCCCATGTTCCTCCCCAGCCTACTCACTGTCTGACTCTGCTGCCAGCTTCACAGGATGCTGGCGAACCACAACACTAGGTTCTTTAAGTCACGTCTTCTCCAGCCCTGATCTCAAAGCTGTTGTGTCAAACCCCTGTGAAGCAGATTGCTGCCCTGGTTCAACCAAGTTTTGGTTAATATACATCAAACGTGCCTGTTCGTCCATCACCAAATCGTGAATGGATATGGTTTTATTACAGACAATCCTGGTCAAGTTCATCTGCCCAAGGGTAATTGCATCCATTGACACAATTTAAGTTTGCTTCCTGTGCCCCTATTGACAGCAGATACCAGAGCAACAGTTGGCAGAGCAGAACTTCCATTTATAGGTTTATGGTATGGTGGGAGCTGCAGAATGCCAATTTAAAAGACCTCCCTCTTCTCCCTACCCAAGGTTTAGGACTAATATTCATGGATGTCCATGGTCCTGCCATTTACCAGGAACATCTTGAACAGACGCTCTCGGGGGTGGGCTGCTGGGAGTTCACAGGGGTTCAGGAGAACCTCTACCTAAGATTCTGTGCAGTTCAGAGAACCCCCAAATCCCACTCCTGGCTGGCCCCGCCCATCCCGCCCCGCCCTCCCAGGAGTCCCCATGCGGCCCGTTTTGGATGCAGATAAGTGTAGGGCGTGCGTGGAGGTTCGGGGAGGGTGAAAAATGGGCCTACCGGAAGTTCGGGAAGGGGCCTCTGGAGCCTGGGGAGGCCATTTTCGTCCTCCCAGAGGCTCTAGGAAAGCCTCCAGAGTCTGGGGAGGGCAAATCGCTCATGGTCTAGGAGGCCAACTAGGCCACACCCACCCAGCAACCAGGTAGAGAACCTCTTGCTAAAATTTTTGAAGCCCAACCCTGGACGCTCTCACAATCTATCAGGATAATCCATCACATATCCAGGATATGATTCAGTCCACTTTACATTATTATCACTCTCCTGATCATGGCTGTCACTCTTCCCTATCCTACAAATTGAAAGTGTGGTTCCTGACTACTGAACATCCCCTGCTTTCGGCTTATATCAGCAAACATTCATAAATCTTTACTTTTAGCTGCTTGATGAAGGGTGGACAGATATGTACATACTGGAGACCTTGTGCTCAAGCTCTGTTTAAAAATCAATAGAACTCAAAGAGGTGGAAAATTATCAATAGACAGATGCAAACCTCTGAAAAAGAAATGGGAGTGCTTGGAAGCTCTTGGGGAGAAAGGTCAACTACCAATATATGGTTAAAATTATAAACAGATCGATATAGTAAGGAAACATGTTCGTTATTGATTATGCTGCATGGTCTTTGTTTCCATGTGATATAATATAAACAGATGGACCTGACTGCACTTCCTGGAATGCCCATGAACATCACAAATCCCCTTTTCTTCTCTTACTCACAACCACACTATGCTGCACAATAGGCGTGCAGCAAAGCTACATCTGATTTATTCCAGCAAGAGATGGGCAGTCCCTGAGTCCTGGGCATTATTTCAGTGGCATCAAACATTATTTCCAATTATGAGGAATGTTGGGAGATTGAGTGCAGCATTATTAGGAGAGACAATATCCCCGTCTCTAGATCAGGAAGTAAGGAACTGAATAAAAATAAAACACGTCAAACATCTAAGAGCCCATTGGAAAACTACCCTCCTAGGAATTTTTTTTTTCATTAGCACTTCCTGGAATGACTACCTGAACATGCAATATTAGATATAGATAAATATAGAGAGACAGACATAGATATAGATGATAGAAACAGACAAGCAGAGTAGATAAATCTCTGGACATTTTTTGAGAAAAGCATAGATTAGATTAGATTAGATTAGATTAGATTAGATTAGATTAGATTAGATTAGATTAGATTAGATTAGATTAGATTAGATTAGATTAACAGAGTTGGAAGGGACCTTGTAGGTCATTTTTTTTTAAATTTGATTTATATGCTGCCCTTCTCCGGAAACTCAGGGCGGCTTACAATGCGTTAAGCAATAGCCTTCATACTTTTGTATATTTATACAAAGTCAGTTTATTGCCCCCACAAACTGGGTCCTCAATTTACCTACCTTAGAAAGGATGGAAGGCTGAGTCAACCTTGAGCCTGGTGAGATTCGAACTTACAGTAATTGCAGACAGCTGGTGTTAATCACAATGCTATCAGTCTGCTGAGCCACCAGGCCCTTAGTCCAAGCCCCTCCCCCGCCCAGCAGGAGACACTGCACATTTCTGACAAATGGCAGTCCAATCTCTTCTTGAAAACCTCCAGTGATGAAGCTCCCACAACTTCTGAAGGCAACTTCTGTTCCATTGGTTGATTGTTCTCACTGTCAGAAAGTTCCTCCTAATTTCTAGGTTGAATCTCTCCTTGATCAATTTCCATCCATTATTCCTTGTCTGGCCTTCAGGTGCTTTGGAAAATAGCTTAACCCCTTCCTCTCTGTGGCAGCCCTCAAATATTGATATCATGTCTCCCCTGGTCCTTCTCTTCACTAGACTAGCCATGCCCAGTTCCTGTAACCGTTCTTCATATGTTTTAGTCTCCAGTCCCCTCATCATCCTGGTTGTTCTTCTCTGCACTTTTTCTAGAGTCTCAACATCTTTTTTAATAGTGTGGTGACCAAAACTGGATGCAGTATTCTAGGAAAGTAACATCTTCATGATTTAGGCTTTTAGATTATAGTTCCCTTAAATATTGTGATCAACTTTTTGAACTTGATTTTCCATTTAAAAAGTCTTCCCAGTTTAGCCATGGCTTCAGAATCCTTCCAAACAGGGGTGAAATGCTACCTGTTCACACCGGTTTGCGCGAACCAGTAGTTAAAAAAAGCTACAGATTCATCCAAACCAGGGGTGAAATGCTCCCTGTTCGGACCGGATCACCTGATCTGATAGCGATGGAGGCGGGTAGTTCGGAGAACCGGTAGCAAAAATCCCTCCCCCCCCCATGCCCGGCTGAGCCGCACAATCATCAGAGGCTTTTTTAAAAACTTTTAAAAGCATTTTTTCTACAATCTCTTCGGCCGAAAAAATGCTTTTAAAAGTAAAAAAAAAAGCCTCTGATGATCGTGTGGCTCAGCTGGGATCATCAAAGGCTTTTAAAAGAAAAAAAACCTTTTTTTTCTTTTAAATGCCTCTGACGATCCAAGCTGAGTTGCCTGATCAGCAGAGACTTTTTTTTTCTTTTAAATGCCTCTAACGATCGGGCAACTCAGCTTGGATCATCAGAGCCTTTTGAAAGCATTTTTTTACAACCTCTTTGCCGAAGAGGTTGTAGAAAAAATGCTTTTAAAACTAAAAAAAATAAAATAAATGGCCACGCCCACCCAGTCACATTACCCCCCCACCAAGCCACGCCCACAGAACCGGTAGTAACAAATTTTAGATTTCACCACTGATCCAAACCGATATTTCCGACTGTCAGCTGTTCTGCGCGGTTTACATTAGCTAGAAACCAGGAAATACTGCTTTCTAGCAAATCTAAATCACGCGGCACAGCTGTTCCCCCCCCCACTGTTCTACTTACCTTGTGAAGTCTTCTTTTCCCACGCAAAGCACATGTTTGCCATGCACTGTGCATGCCCGCACAGCGTGCTTTTGGTGCACACTGCACATGCGTGCCCACAGCGAACTGGTGGCAATCCGTGGAGGATTTCACCACTGCTTCCAAGCCCAAATCACTCTGATCTAACCATAAAGCCTACCCATCGATATGGAAGAGTTCATCGTCTCAATTTCTTTCCTTCAAATGACCTTCAAGCAAGTCATTTCTAGTCCACCCACAAGATACGGGCATTTTTTTTCAAAGGTTTCCAAGTCTTGCAGATTTGAAAGCTTTTAGCATTTCAACGCTATGGTGTGCATCTCTGTTTAGGTAGACAGTCTCTCAACGTCTAAAATTAATAGCCCTTATTGGCAGAATGACTCAGGAAGCTGCTGCATTTCTAACAAGGCAAGTCTGATTTATCTCATCTGCAGTAATTAAGGCAGCTTTTTCGTACTCCTTCTGCCATTGCAGGAGAGATTTAAAAGTAGCACAATTGCACTATCATTAAAAAGAGGTGGGGACAGCGTTGCTAGCTAGGACATCTGATATTGCATTTCCATATTCATGCAGCCCCAGGCTATCATTGAGCTCTTAGCAACTGTAACCAGCCAGGTAGACTTACCAAATCTGTAGCTTGAGGCTGAAGCTGGCTTGCATGTTTGAAGAACAAGCTACAGGAGGTAATACACCCAATGTTGCATTTGCCCTATTCGTCTTGCAGAACAGCAGCTGATCTCCTAGGAAATCTAGATTCAGATCTATCCCCAGTACACTTTCAATTTTTTTTTTCTTTCCAGGTTATTAAGCTTTTAAGTTTGGCTGAAACACAGAACGCTGTTACCTTCCCACCAAAGGTGGTCCCTATTTTTCTACTTGCCTTTTTCGAACTGCTAGGTTGGCAGAAGCTGGGACAAGTAACGGGAGCTCACCCCATTAGGCGGCACTAGGGATTTGAACCGCTGAACTGCCGGCCTTTCGATCGACAAGCTCAGCATCTTAGCCATTGAGCCACTGCGTCCCAATATCCCAATATCTCCCAATATGCCAATATCTCACAATATCCTGCTTTCTTGCCTGGAGCCTTAACCACTAGACCAAACTGGAACCTTGAGGGAAGATTCCTTAAAACTCCAGTGGAACAATGCTCTTGCTCTTCAGGTCAGGGACATATCAAAATGAGGATATCAATTGTCAATTATTTTATTTATAGAACCACTCAATTCAACAGGGTGACTCTGAGTGGTGTACCACAAGAAACAAACAATATACTCCAAAGAACCACATAACATGAGTCCAGCAGGAAAAGGGCGGTATAAAAATCGAATAAAATAAAAATAAATAAAATAAAATAACACTAAAAACATAGCCAAAATATAACATACAAAATGGCCGCAAAAACAATGATTAAAAAAAAACCAGCAGAAAACTCTCTTCAGCTGGATCCAAATGCCTGGAAGTGAGAAGAGTTGCAGGTCTGTTGTATATTGGGGAGTGATTCAGTGGTGGGTTGTTCCCAGGTCGGTCCGGTTCTATAGAACCGGTAGTAAAACTGGCAGGAGGCTCCACCCACCCGCCACAACATCATGGGTGATCTGCGCACGTGCGTGCTCCTGCTGTGAACCAGTAGTAAAGGTAAGTGGAACCCACCCCTGGAGGAATTGTCCCGGTGTTATGGAATGATGAGACCAAACAACATTCCTGGGTCAACCAGAGACAGTTTTATTGCGCAAGGTTCAGAGCCAGATTTGTACCTGAAACTTTGAACCAGGAAAGAGCTCTGATACAACTGTTTTTATACATTTCTAAGACAAAGGATTCGGTGAGATCATGCATTTTCCATATATGGTTAACATGAGATCATGTATTTTCCATATATGGTTAACATACACTTGTTATATGATAATTGACATACTTCCTAATTACTAAACCATTACTTGCTATAAGATTATAGCAATTACTAAACCATTACTTTTATAAGATTATCTTTAGCTAGACAACCTTTCTTAAGTGCTGTGGTTGCTAATGGTCCTTACTGCTGTCCTTAGGTAAATTTATTGGATTAAGTAACTCTTTGTAACATATATATTCTTGTTTCATTCACAGTGAGGTCACTCAGATGTTTTCCATATGGCTGTCCTTCCGTGACAGCTAGGTCTCATCAGAAGATATATTACCACTTAATGGGGTTTAGCTGACTTTAATATAATCTCCAACAAGCACATTTCTCCCTTATAATAATGTGAATAGAGAGGGTCTCCTAGAGCTCATGTATCTGACTCTGTATGATTCCTATTTTATTCACATTACCGGGACATAAAAGCAGCCATAGAAAAGGCACACTATTTAGGTCCTATGAGATGGCAAAGTTTAACAGAGGAAAAGTGGAGTTTGCCCAGTGCTATAAATTCTAAAAAATCTCTATTGCTTCCTCTATAAAACAGTTCAAACAACAATGCTGGACTATTGCAACTATGCAGCCTCTGAAACAGACCCATTCATTTGTATTAGCAATCAGATAGTGATTTCTATTGTATGTGTATTAACTCACTATTTGCTAACACTACACCAGCCATCAAAACACTACTTGTTCCTGATTTGAAGTGTTGAAACATTTATTTATTTATTTATTGCCAAATTCTGTTTGTTTTTTTAATTGTTTGGAAATAATTAACTACCCAAGGAGTAACCGTACTTACCCTTTTTATTTATTTATTTTCACATTTTCTAAAATGGGAGAGTAGAAAGGACACTAAATTCACGTTGTTGCTTTTCTAAACACTTTCAGAAATTGGTTGTTAACTGCTTTTCTGCTATAAAAAATCTTTCCATCAATATGTTTTATAGCACTGGGTGAGTTTCTTTCCAATCTTTAGCAAAAGATGTTTCAAAGAGGAATTTAAGTACTTCTTTAAAAAAAAATAGAATAAACAGGAAAAGGGTGCTTAAAATTTTAATTTTAAAAAGCTATAGATAGGCTAAGGGTCCAGATAAATTTGGAATAAGGTTTTGGAATTAATAATAAAGAATCCTTCCCATGGGAAAATGCTTTTGTTTGGAATCCTTTAAAAAAAAGAAAGCCTAATAAAATAAGACTTTTAAAAATGGGTGCAAGAAAGAACTAAAAGGGACGAAAGACTACAGTTAAAGGAATAAAATTAAAATTACACATAAACTCAACTTGCAAATACAGAATGAAGCAAAATATTTTAACATTGGACTTATTGAAGAACATCTGTGAGCAATGAACCCAGAAGTTAATTTTAAGAGTATCTGATTATGCTCAAAAGATGTTATGAAAGACAAACAAGTTACATTCCTATTTTTTCTTTCTTTTACCTTTTTGCTTCTATTTTTTATTTTCTATACGTTCTATTATTCTTTTTATTCTTTTGCTTTGTGTTGTATTAGTTTTAATTGTAATTATTTATTGTCTTCAAATCTTGACTCCTGGCAATTGCCTAGACATGTCCCTGAAGTATTCTTGGCAAGATTTCATAAGTGATTTACCATTACCTCCTTCCTAGGCAAGACAGAGAATGACTGGCCCAAGATCACCCAGCTGGCTTTTTGCCTAAACCAGAACTAGAATTCCCAGTCTTCCAGGTTCCAGCATGGTGCCTTAACCATTACACCAACCTGGCTGTCAAAAATTCTTAGGATAGAAATAATGAATAAATGTATATATTTTTCCATTCTTTTTCAATTAAAACATTTTTTGCCAGTGCATTCAGTGGATTAAAATAGTTTTTTTTTTAATTTTTAAAAATCTTTATTGTTAAAAAAAAATTGTACATGCTGAAACCATCTTGGCGATATCTCTGCCATACAAAGTATAACTACTTACTAATTATACACACATACTTAACCTCTTATACATGCTTACACCTACATACTATATTACATATATTACCTCTTGTTTCAATCTACACATCCTTGTTCTTATCCGTTCCGACTTCTATTCCTTAAGTCTAGCCATTGATAAAATCTATTCCAAATCTCATAGTAGTCTGTCTCTCCTTTATTTTTCAGTTCTAGCATCACATTCTGCACAGTCAAGTATTTTCTTTATTATTTCCCATTCTTTAGGTATGTTTTCACTCTTCCACTGTTGGGCATAAACTATTCTCGCTGCTGTTATGATATGCAATATTAAATATGTTAACCTTTTACTTAGATCTTCTTTTATAATTCCTAATAGTTTTGCTTTGAGTTCCAATCTCTGTCCAGTCATTTCTTCCAACCACATTCAAATCTTTTGCCAGTATTCTTTTGCTTTTTTACATATCCACCACATGTGGTAGTAGGTGCCCAATATTTGATCACATTTACAGCATTTTAGGTGATAAATTTTTGTACATTTTGGCTAGCCTAGCTGGTGGTAGGTGCTACCTATAAAACATTTTATATAAGTTCTGTTTATACGATGTGGCCAGAGTTAATTTCCTGTTTTTGATTGAAATAGTTTTGGAGCAACCATTTGTTTAAATCCTGACTGCCTTCCCCAAATCCTCTTTCAGCCACATGAATGTGAGATTGAAACATTTTAGATCTTTGGAATCCATGATGGATCTCATCCAGTAGAAATCATTTCCTTATTGGTGGGAGAATTTACAAGTTCCGAGTGAAGGACACATGGTATCTTTTAGATGTCTGGGAACATGAGCCAAGGTAGCGCAGTGATTCAAGTGCAATACTGCAGCTACTTCAATTGACTGCTAGTTCAGCAGATCAGCGGATCAAATCTCACCGGCTCAAGGTTGACTCAGCCTTCCATCCTTCTGAGGTGGGTAAAATGAGGACCCAGATTGTTGGGGGCAATATGCTATTTAGTATACTGTTGATTGTTGTAAGCCACCCAGAGTCCTCGGAGAGTGGGCAGCATAGAAATATGACTAATAAAATAAATAAAATTAACTCCAGCCCCCACCATCAATTTTGACATCAATTTGTTCACTTCATGGGTGAAACTGCTTTCCAAACCTACACTATTTTAAGAACACAGTTTTATTTCCATTTTAATCAGCCCTTAGGACCTTTTAAATAATTTGGCATGTAACCATATTTGAGTATATTAATTACTTGGGGCTAGTAGCTCAGTGGGAAAAAGTTTGGATAGAGCAAATCAATAATTGATTTAACACTATTTTAGACATTTTGTGCAGTCTCTAGTCACTTCTGCAGTTGCTTTAATATATGATATGCTGCAATTATGCTCAGTGGTTTTATGTCTGGAGAAAATCAGAGGAGGAATCAAGTGTCTTTGCATCTAATTCTGGCTAAACGAATGCTTAAATATAGAGATTTTTCCCCCTGTAATTACATTGTAAGTATTTTTAAAAAACCAGGATAGATTTAAGATATAATAACTTCTACTCTGGCATTATCAACATTGATTTCAGGAACTTTTCTTATTTTTCTAATCACCTATGGCCCATGACCACAATAGCCAAAAGAGAGCAGAGTGCCCTTAATATCCAAACCAAACTTGCGTGCAAGCTTTACATTCTCATACTTGCTTGGATTTGTTCCAGCAGTGAACAGAGATGCTGGAAGACATCAATTATGTATGCTTCTTCTATTATAAATGGAGCTAGAGAAGGGAAAAAAATGTGAATTGCTTTTTTCTCTTTATCCTAGTTTTCTCTTTCCTTATTTAAGGAGACTTCAGTGCCATTCATGGCAATCTAACAAATAAATGGAACTGGAACCACCTGCTCTCTTGAAGCTTCTTAGATGTCCCTCAACAGACATGTTCTATAGCTGTAGAATTTTAACTGAACCATTGTAAAACTGGGGGGAAATGCACAATACACCGAAGAGCAAAATCCCATTCACAACAGAAACTGGAATTACTCACATCGCATGAAGATCCAACCATTTCTGAGAGTTTTGTTATGGTAAAGAATGGGGCCACTCTTCCTGTACACTGTGGTACATATGGGTTATTTAACAGAAAGTACAGTTGCCTGATGGGAACAAACCAGATAATTTGATTAATTTAGTCCTGCATGATTAACAGGTAGCGCCCACCCTCTGGAACAACCTCCCCCCAGAGATACGTACAATAACAGACCTCCAGATTTTTCGTCGGGCCCTGAAAACCCATTTATTTCAACTAGCTGGGCTGGCTTGAGTTAAATTTTAAATTGATTTTAAATTGGGTTGTTTTAATTTACGGCCAAAATATTTAATTATTTTAAACTGCTTTTAAATTTTGTATGTTCTGTTTTTTACTTTGGCTGTTCACCGCCCTGAGTCCTATTTGGAGAAGGGCGGTATAGAAATAGGAACAAATAAATAAATAAATAAATAAATATACCCATGATGGCAGAGCCATTTCTGCGGGCACATGCGCCATCGCCCTAGATGAGTTCCACCGCACATACATGCATGCCTCCCACCAGCCAGCTGATTTTCAAGTCTCTGCCACGCATGTGGGAGACGCGCGCACATGCCCATGTCACCCCGCCCCTCTCAGGAGTCTCCATGTGGCCCATTTTGGATTCCAGGTAATACAGGGCTCATGCAGAGGCTCTGGGAGGGTGAAAAATGGGCCTACCGGAAGTCCGGAAAAAGGCCATTTCTGGCCTCCGGAGGGCCTCTGTAGGGCTGGGGGAGGCTGTTTTCGCCCTCCTGGAGGCTCCAGGAAAGCTTCCAGACACTCCGGAGGGCGAAAAATGGGCCTACCGGAAGTCCAGAAAAGGACCTCCGGAGGCTTTAGGGAGGCCTGCTAGGCCCAAAACAGGCTGCAGGGGGGTCCCGCACGCATGCGCAGGGGGGTGGGGGAGCACGGGGGGATTGTGCACAAATGTGCAGGGGAGCAGGGCGTGGGTGGGGGGCATTGCATTATGGTGTGGGCACATGCATACACACGCTTTTGGCACCCAAGGAAAAAAAAAGGTTTGCCATCACTGTCATATACTGTATGATTATCTTAGTTTCAGCGTATGAATATATTCATAGGTACTCTTGGTTAATATCTCCCCATCAAGAGCACTGAGGGCAAAATCTAAGTGTGCTGGTGTAAGTTGCCTGCTGTGTGATATGACAAAAATAGTGAAAGGCAAGTCATGAGCTCTTTATAGCAGAGATGTGAGGTGTTAATCCTATCCCTTGGAGACTAGATCTCCAAGAGTCCCTTCCATCTTTGTTATTCTGTTAAAGGTTAACGCTAACTGATACACAAAGCGGTGGGTTTCAGAAATGCTTACCACAGGTTTGCCAAGTGTGCATACGCTCGCCTCTTATGTGTGTGCGCGCCTTTCGTGCATGCGCCCGGCCTCGAAAACGTAGCTAAAATGTAGCTTGGTTTCTACACCAGGCCGGGTGGGCGGGCCACTATCGGTACGCCCAAATTAGTCCGAACCGGCTGAATACCACCTCTGGATACACCAGTTGAAAAGGAAATTATATTTCTGCTGATGAAATAATATCATCACATATGGTAGGATCAATGTTTGTTTAGTTTTGAGAGCTGTTTTTAGGATAAAACTCTACTGATGACTTAATGCACCCATTTTCTTCTGTTTCCCCTTCAAAACCAGCCCTGTAATCCTAAGGAGCTGTAAAGAGAGGTTCATGGACCACAGTTGTCCGCCTCGCTCCAGAAGGATAGCTGAGAGAAGCAAACTGCCTAGTAATCATATCCATCTTATAATCAGTGTAGTCTCTCACAAACACTAAGCTGCCAGCCGAAAATGAGCTGTTCCTTTAAGGCGGTGTTTAAATAAAATATCCTGTTCTTTTTTGCCAGCCCTGTGGTATATCCAAGAACAAAGCCACAGGAACCCTAATGGAAGGAGAAAGATTGCAATATTTGGAACTTGTTGGCCTATTCTCCATTTGCGTTATTAATAAAATACCTCTGAGTATGCAAGATGAAAGAAATTGATCCATCAAAATGGAGCTAATTTTATTATAGAGATGACATCTTCTGAAAGCTGGTTGCCTGAAGGATGGCTGTTTAATTTAAAGAGACACATTCATTTGCGCAGGGAAATTTTGATGCTGTAATGGAGTTTCCAATACAGATAGTCCTCGGCTTATGACTACAATCGAGTCCAAAATTTATGTTGCTAAGCGAGGCATTCATGACGCGGGTTTTGCCCCACTTTACAACGTTTCTTGCCACAGCTGTTAAGTGAATCACTGCAGTTGCTGAATTAGTAGCTTCTTCAGCGAATCTGGTTCCCCCGTTGACTTTGCTTGTCAGAAGCTCACAAAAGCGGATCACATGATGTAGAAATCAAGGTCCAGGCATTTGCTCTGTGCGAAGATGTCTCTCTCCTTCGCAGCTTTTATTGCTTTTTATACAGTTTTTTTACAAGCAGAAAAGGCAAACCAGCAACAGTGCTTTAATTGGTAGATATCATTCGCCATCCTTAAGATGCCATTATCCTGATGGAGAAGGCAAGGTGAGATAATGCAAATCAGAGCCAGAATGAGATCATACAAACAGGCAAGATACATAGCGTCTGAGGCAAGGCCAGTGGTGGGTTCCTCCCGGCTCGGCCCGGTTCGGCCGAGCCAGTAGCAGTGACGATATGACGTCACCGAACCGGTTCTCTTTGTTCGGGAGCTGGGCCCTCCCGCCTCACCCGTGTTATTCTTACCTTTTATTTGGCCCTGCCCCCAATCTATTTGCTGCCTCCCGAGTCCCAGCTGATGGCTAGAAGGAAAAAAAACTGTTTAAATTCTTGCCGTGGGGCTTCAAAGGGCAACCCTACAGCTGATCAGTGTTAAAAGGCAGTGTGGTGGTAGACCAGTGCACTGGAAAAACAAATGGGTAGACCAGGACACTCAAAAAACAAATGGGTAGACCAACAGTCCATTTAGTGATTGTTCAAAGTTGCAACGGCACTGGAAAAAAAGTGATTTATGACTGTTTTTCACATCTACAAGTTTTGCAGCATGTCCATGGTCACGTGATCAATCTTAAAATGCTTAGCAACTGACTTGTATTTATGATGGTGGCAGTATCCTGGGGTCATGTTGTAGAGGTAAAAGGTCATGGTGTCAGGCTGAGTGCAGCACACTGCCTTGCCCAGAGGTGAGTTCTAATTTTTTTTACTACCAGTTCTGTGGGTGTGGCTTATTTTGTGGGCGTGGTTAAATGGTCATGTGACAATTCTTTAGGATTTAGCAGAGGTACTGGTCTACCAGGCTTTTAACTGCTTGCAGAGCTGTACCGGTCTACTCATTTGTTTTTGAAGGCACTGGTCTACTCATTTGTTTTTGGAGGCACCGGTCTACTCATTCGTTTTTCAAGCATCCCGAAAGTCAAGGACTACCTGTATTATGAAAGGTGTTTAAAAAAAATAATCTCTCCCTATCTTTCCTTTTTAAATGTCAGGGCATTTTGGTCTTTATGGGAAAATGTTGTTTCTGGAATCGCACGAGTAGTTTACCTCTAGTGAACTCAAATTTGTGCTGTTCCAAAATGGGGTTCCCCAATTTGCAACAGTGAGCAGGGGGAGGCAGTTACCGTAAGTCTGGAGACTCAAAGGAACAATTATTGACTGATTGATCAGATTTAGAGACCTCCCATCTCACTCACAGGGCAACTCAATGCTATTTTAGTGATGGTTTTCCATTTTTCCCTTATTCTTCCTCAAAAATGAGGCATGCTTAACAGAATAAGAGAGTTGGAAGGGAACTTGGAGATCTTCTAGTCCAGCCCCCTGTTCAGGCAAGAAATGCACACTCAGACAAATGGTTGCCCAATTTCTTCTTAAAAACCTCCAGTGCCTACAACTTCTGGAGGCAAGTCGTTCCACTGATTAATTGTTCTAACTGTCAAGAAATTTCTCTTTTGTTCTAGGTTGGTTCTCTCCTTGATTATGGCCTTCAGGTGTTTTGGAAAATAGATTTATCCCCTCTTCTTTGTGGCAGCCCCTCAAATATTGGAACACTGCTATAATGTCACCCCTAGTCCTTCTTTTCATTAAACTAGACATACCCTTATAGCTTAGCCAACTAAGGATAGGCTCCAAGTGAGCTGAAGGCCTCCATAAAGACTTCCATTCAGAAAATGTTGCCTCAACCTTCCAGAACGACCTTTGACATGTGTTTATTTTTTTTTGGAGGGGGTCTTTTCTTCTTGAATTGGGCCTGCAGCAGTGGTGGGCTTCAAATAATTTAACAACTGGTTCTCTGCCCTAATGACCGGCTGGGTGGGCGTGGCCATGGTGGGCGTGGCTGGGGTGTGTGACAGACAGCACTTAGCCTCCTGCATCCCCCTGGGAGCAAAAATGGGCCATGGGGGGGGATGCACCGCACACACCCCCGCACCCCATTTTGGGCCTAGTAGGCCTCCCTGCAGCCTCCTGGGAGCAAAAATGTGCCGCAGGAGGCACGCCGTCCCTCCCCGAGCCCCATTCTGGGCCTAGGAGGCATCCCTGCATTTACCTGGGAGCCAAAATGGGGTGCATGGGGACTCTTGGAAGGGGCGGGGCAAGAAGGGGTGGAGCCAGCTAGCAGTTTAACTACCGGTTCACACGAACCGGCCCGAACTGGCTGAATCCCACCACTGGCCTGCAGCCATGTTCTAAGGAACGACAGCACAGGTAGATACACTTATGGACAATAAGACATCTTAAAGACATTTTTTCTTCTTCTTTTAATAAGGAATTCAGGTGTCTGTTGAGATAGAACTGCATCATATTTCATGGAGAAAAAAGAGGGAGAGAGATGCTCAGGAGAACTCTTTATTTGGAGAAGAAGCAGCCTATCTTCCGAACACAACTCACTGTAACTGAGTACGCCACTTAATAACAGAACAGAATATTTGTTTTTAAGGAAAACAACAAGAAGGAAAGAGATAAATGGTAGGAATGGGAGACCTTGTCGTTTAAAGACCTAGAAGGCACCAGGTTGCCCTTTTAGGTCTGATAAAGTTGTCGGGTGTCTAAGGAAGCGTTCCTACACATATCACACTCCCCTTTTACAGATCCTTTGTGTCACTGGCATTTGTCAGCCACTTTGGTTGAAGAGGGAGGGGAGGGAGGGGGAGTAAAAATTGTGAGGCACATCCCTGCTCATCATTTATTTAAAGCAAATTTTTTATCCTGCCAGATTGGCAGAAGGAAATATAATTAATGGCCCTCTATTGCTCCCTGGGAAAAAGTAAGCTGCTGTGCAATGCAAATTGACAATCGTGCAAATTTTGCAAACCTGCCTTCTTTAGCTAAAAAAAAAAAAATCTAAGACTCCACCATCCTGGAGACTTAGCAACAAGAATTATTTCAAGGCATGCAAGCAATGGAATGATAGGGCAAACTTTTGGCAGGAACAGTTTTGAAGAAAATAACATTTAAGCCACTAATATTTAAGCCACTGACTCAGGCAAAGAAGCCAAGCTTACTACTCTAAAGTTGGACGTAAAGTGAAATTTGGATCTAAGAGTAAATGATACGGGGTTGGCTTGGATGATCTCTAAAGGTCCCTTGACTTGTTATTTTCAGAGACAGTTGCTGACTTCAAAAAGTCAAACCGCAGACTTAGCTAATGTTCTCCTTCCACATCAAAAATGCAGAACTAAAAACCACATGGATCAGCATGAATCAGCCTTTTTGCCCAGCAACAAGGGGCCTAGATATTAGGACTGATTTCACATATTTCCTGTTTTTGCTACTTTTGAAGATTATAAGAATGCATGTCTTAATCAGAACGTTGTTCAGATGTTAGATGGTTATATTTCTGTCTGAAACTTTTTGGCCAAAATAAAGCTTCTCTTGATTTCGAAATCTGACTCCTTTGATTTTCTGCAACAACTCCAGTAAATTCCATGAAAGGGTTACTGCAGCTAACTAGTTTCTAAATCTTACGGAATTTTCAAGCTATTAATAAAATTGAATCCTCTTAGATGCATTACCTTAGGGAAAATGAGAGAAATGTAACAAGGATTCCTTTTATGGGAGGGAGGGAGAAAGAGGGGGAGGAGGAGGAGAACAGTAATTGTCAAGAACCATGCATTTTATATGGTATGCCTGGATAGTACTTGACGTATGACCACAATTGCGAACAGAATTTCTAGTGCTAAGCAAGGTCGTTACACGAATCACCCATATTTTCATGATCTTTTTGCCATGGAGGTTGGTGAATCACTGCAATTACATGAATCACAAGTGAATCCAGTTTTCCCCACTGACCTTACTTGTTGGAAGCCAACTAGGAAGATCGCAAATGGCAATTACGCTATCCCAGAATGCTACAACCTTTGTAAATACGGGCAGGTTGCCGACCATCCAAATTTTGATCACATGACCATTAGAATGCTGCAATAGTCATAAATGCAAAGACTGATCAAACATCACTTTTTCCAGTACCGTTGTAACTTCAAACACTCACTAAACAAATTGTTGTAAGTCAAGGACTACCTGTCAGGTTTCGGTGTCATCTCAAATAAATTGCATTTCCAAACAAATAGTCTTTGATGAAATCTTTCATTTATTAAGCACGACAATCTGTCCCCGACTACGTCGTAGCCAACACTGACTTCCTGACCCCAAACCTTCCCTTTCCGTTCCCCAATTCTCTGCGTCTCATTGGCCATCTTCCAAATCACTCTCCCTATATCTACTACTTCAGCTCCCAGGAATGTCCCCGCTCCCATCCCATCTCCTAGGGGATATTATCTTCAGGGAAAATAAGTAGGTGAAAAGTCAAGCGTCCTCTTGCCAACTGCCCCCTCTTCTCCTCCTTATGTCAGCACTGGAACGAATGTAGTTTGGAGTGCTGACACTACCTGTATTATGTGCATACAGGACAGTTTAATACACTGGTTGAAAAGCCTCTTGAATGTTGCACAGTACAATCCAGGGGTGAAATCCTACCGGTTCGGACCGGTTAGGGCAAACTGATAGGGATTATGGGCATCAGTTCGCTGAACCGGTAGTAATTACCCCTCCTTGGCCCCACCCATGCCCGACCAGTCGCCACTCACCTCTTCCGGCCGCTCGATATTCCACTAATTCAATGTTAAATGCATCAGAGAGAATGCTAACTTTTCTCCCTCCATTCAAAGCGGACCTGCTGCAGCCTGTCCCTTTTAAGGTAATCCCCAGGAGGGACGGGGATGGGGGGGAGCAACTGAAATGGAGCCATTTTTGTGAAAGGCAGGAAAATGGGGAAGGGGATTTTCCTGCCTGTCATCCATTCCTCAATCTCAGCACAGACTGAGGGAAGGACGGTAGGCAGGAATATTCCCCTCCCCATTTTCCTGCCATTCGTAACAGGGAGTGGCTGGGAGGGGAGGGGCCGGTGAGGAGCCCCCCGATGTGAGTGATGTCAAGTTGGCCACGCCCACCCAGTCACATGACTTCTCCCCCAACAAGCCATACCCACAGAACCAGTAGGGGAATTTTTTTAATTTCACCCCTGGTACAATCCCTTGAATCCTGAGAAGCATTCAAGAATATTCAAGAAATAAAGAGTTGGGGCATCATCTCCCTCTCTTCAGAGAGGGATGAGACAATGTAGAGATAGGAATGGGGCAAAGTAACTTCTCCTCTTGGTTCCTCAACCCTCAATAAAATATTTGCCAGATATGAGCTTTGGATCCAAGACAATGAGAACAAGTTTCTTAAGAACAGTTCAAAAAGATTGCACTTTGCCTTGCATACAAAAATGTAAAGAAGAACAATTCTTGAGTTTCTTTAACCAACTAGCTTCGGGTTTAATTAACAGTGTTGAAAAGCTTTGTTTCAAATATTTAACTGAAGGCAGTTGAGAAAAATACTCCTTAAAACCTAACAGCTGAATTGATTTAGTGCACCCATTCATTAAATGGGCACCTATGGACTTTTGCACCTGCATACATATAAACCACATATGCACCCGTACACTTTATCAAATCTACTTGACTGAAATCAAGTCAACTCCATTTGACTCCAATCATCTCAATATATCAAACCTTGCTTAAGTTCCACTTCTGATAAGTCACCCTGTTTTCTCTGGCATTTCTCTATAATTTGATTCCCTTTCAAAGACTTGATAAAATATGGAACAACTGCCTTGTACCAGAAGGGTTTATAAATCCCTCCAGCTAGCAGATCTTGTTCAGTCTCAGGTCCTTGGATGAAAAAGGCTTTTTCTCCCTTCTTTCATGCCCTATGATTTTCTTTCTCTCAATTCATCACCGTTTTAGATCAGCGTTTCCTTACCTGGTATTCCCCCAAATGTGCTGAGACCACTGATACCAGCCTTTTCCAGTCCCCATACATTTGGAGGACAGTCGGGTTAAGCAAGAAGAATCTGTGCAATTTAGTTTGTACTCTCTTGGCATGATTACAATGTCTCTCTGTATCAGGAATATGGGATGAACTAGGAGCTGGGACCCACAAGCCAGGAAACTAATGGCAAGGAATAAGATGAACAACTATAAAAGATGGATGAAACGTCAAGGAACGCATCTGAGCTGAAGACAAGGCAGGAGCTAGATCCTGGAAGCAATCCAGATCAGAAGCTAAGAGCAAAGAATACTCCAAGGAGTATAGTAGAATGCATAATCAGAAATAGCACGATTCTGCTGCTTAGGAAAGAAGTTGACCCAATTTAGAGCCCTTTGTGGCTCTCATCTGGAAAGAACACGTGATTAGCATGGGCAGCTAGAGTTATTCCCAAGTGCAGAAATTGCTTGATTCCCACGCTTGTCTGCATTGCTCGGAACGGAGAGAGTGTGCATATATTGAAACTGCCAATTTTCAGCTTGACCGTTCCTGACACAACAAAAGAGCTTTTATCACATTGATGGATTATGGCAAGCAGCAGCACATCGAAGCGTAAGAGATACATAGAGATGGGCAAACATGTCCATCGAGGACTGCATTTTTTTTCCAGATGGATGGAAAACCATTGTAATTCGTGTTAGCGACGTGGCGCTCCCATGTAACACCTCTCCTGCGCAAGCTGCACTGGCTTCCGGTGGTCTTCCGGGTGTGCTTTAAGGTGTTGGTTCTCACCTTTAAAGAGCTCCATGGCTTAGGGCCAGGGTATTTACGAGACCGCCTGCTGCTACCGATAACCTCCCACCGGCCAATACGCTCTCACAGAGAGGGCCTCCTCAGGGTGCCGTCGGTCAAGCAATGTCGGCTGGCGGCCCCCAGGAGGAGGGCCTTCTCTGTGGGGGCACCCACCCTGTGGAATGAGCTACCTCCTGGAATATGACTGATCCCGGACCTCCAGATCTTCCGTAAGGCCCTGAAGACTTATTTATTCCAGCAAACCAGCCTAGCCTAAATGGTTTTTAATGGGATTTTTAAATTTTATAGACTTGGGGTTTTAAATTGGGAGGCTGATTGATTTAATCTCTTTTAATTATCTTAACTTTTGTATTGTATGTATTTTAATTTTGGCTGTTCACAGCCCTGAGTCCCTTTTGGGAGAAGGACGGTATACAAATTAAATTAAATAATAAATAATAAATAATAATAGTCAATGGTGATAGATGGCACGAGGACTAAGTGATCATCTTTTGTCCTTGATTGCTTTACGTGCTGTTCCTCCTAACTCAGCTCTTTCCAGAGCTTTTTAGATCAATATCCAGATTCTTGGTGCTCTCTGAGCTTGGTTGTTTTCTTGCAGATGTTTCATTATCAAACTAGGTAACAGTGGGAAGCAGAGGTGATATTCAGCCGGTTCGGACTAGTTCAGGTGAACCGGTAGCGGAAATTGTGGGCCCACCCCCACCCACCCTGCCCACCTGCCCTGGCTCTATGGTGTGCTATTTAGGCATGTTTTTGAGGCCGGGGGTATGTGCAGAAGGCGCGCGCATGAGCAAAGCGCATGCGCAAAGACCGGCACATGAGCAGAGGTGGCAAGCGAAGCGAGTGAGAGGCATGCACGCTCACATTTTCGGTGCTGAGCGAAGTAAATTATGTGAATCCCACATATGAATTATGTGGATCTTACCTACCTGGGAAGGTAACAGCTGTTCCTGTTGTGGTCCGCCAGCAGCCTACAGAGCTGGTAGCAGAGTCGGACAGTGATGAGGCTGAGGAAGAACATGGGCCAGTCCTGGAGGCTGGGGAAGGCCCGGATGAGGGCTCTGCATCGGAGGCAGAGATGGGGCCATGGCCATTGGGGAGTGATGTATGGACTCCAGGACCTCCAGAGGCTGACAGTAGAGAGGAATGAGTAGGGAGGAGCCTGTTCCTAGTGCACGTATGAGAAGAGCAGGAGGCAGGAGAAGCTAAAGCAGAGAGGATGACTCAGGAGTAGGGCCAAGAGATGATTTGCCCCTCCCATAAGGCTTAAAAGACCAGCAACGGCTCTTGGCCTCTTTGCTGGAAAACAACATTGATAAACTTGGTTCTTATCTTGCTCAGCGTCTTCTGCTTCTGAACTTTTGCCAAGAGAAGCCTTTGGCAGTTTGCCTAATTATCCCAAGGTCAGGTGATAAACTGTGGAATGGTGTTTTGAAGAATTTGCTTTAATTTAGTTTGGACTGTGCTGAGAATGAGTTAATTCTCAGCTGTTCTAATAAAGTCTGTTTGTTTTAGAACTGTTTGTATTGAATACTAACTACTTGGGCCTGGGTCACAACAGTTCCATGTACCTTTGGCATATAGCCATGCTGGTCACATGACCACGGAAATTGTCTTCGGACAATGCTGGTTCCCTCGGCCAAGAAACAGAAGTGAGTCCACATCCTAGAGTCAGACATGACTAATAGGGAAATCTTTACCTTTTTTTTTTTTTGAATTTTTTATTTTTGAACACAAACAAACGTACAACGTAAATACATGTAAAAACACATACATATACATCAATACAATACACACACAAAGAAAAAAGAAAAAACTATCCTAAGAAGCTATCATATTGGTGGTTGTTTTCTAATTTACCTGTTGTTTCTTTATTTAAAAGTTTGCATTTCTGCTTATTTGTACCTTAACATAATTGTGCATTCCTAAGCGTAGTTTTCTGCAATTCGTACTAACTATTCATAACTACCATCCTACTGTTTTCCTCATGTGCCACTTTCTGTACTCCTATTTAAGTTTTCCTAACATTTTATTTTACTGGCCCTATCTTTCCCTCCAGCCATGAGTACCATCTTTGCCAAACTGTATATTAATCGGTATCTTTCTTCTCTTGAAGCTCTTTAGTGAGTCTATCCATTTCTGCACATTCGGTTATTTTTGCAATTATTTTTGCTTCTGTTGGTAGTAATTCAGATTTCCAATTTTGGGCATACAGTATGCATTTAAATGCATTACCAGGGCATTGATGATAATGAAACATCTGCAAGAAAACAACCAAGCTCAGAGGGCACCAAGGACTCATCCGTTCAGCCCTGAGCTACAAATATTCTCTTTTAGCAATCTGAGAACCACATTTATCCTGTAGGTCTTAGGTAGCTTATTCTGTCTTGTATATGTTGGGCAAGGGGATACACAGAATTTGTGAAGGGTTAAACTCATCAAAGGACTGGTATTTTTGGTGGCAGCCAAAGATTCCTTTCCATGGTTGGTTGTCCCTTTGATGGCTCAGTGGCTAAGACGCTGAGCTTGTCGATCGAAAGGTTGGCAATTCAGCGGTTCGAATCCCTAGTGCCACGTAATGGGGTGAGCTCCCGTTACTTGTCCCAGCTTCTGCCAACCTAGCAGTTCAAAAGCACACTAAAATTGCAAGTAAAAAAATAGGGACCATCTTTGGTGGGAAGGTAACAGCGTTCCGTGCGCCTTTGGTGTTTAGTCATGCTGGCCACATGACCACGGAGACGTCTTCAGACAGCGCTGCCTCTTCAGTTTAGAAACGGAGATGAGCATCACCCCCTAGAGTCGGGAATGACTAGCGCATATGTGCGAGGGGACCCTTTACCTTTACCTTAAGGGGAAATGAAATCCCACACATGATAAGGTCAATTTCTAGACCCCAGGTATTAAGGCTGCATTGTCTCAGGAGACCCACTTTATCATTCTAAGAATAAACAAATTTACAGCCATAATTAGAATGACAACACCGATTTGCAATGCAAAAGACACCGGAGAATTGCAACCTTAGCAAAGTTTGCTTTTCTCAATCATTTATGCAGGTTTGCAGCTGATTAATGGTGATGATGCTTTTTTTTTTAATTTATTCAACCAGCAAACGCAAAGCTCTAGGGACATTCTATGGTGCTAGCCTTGTAAACGTCTAACAATGAATGGGTTTCTCTCTAAATTTTGTTCTCTATATTGAAGCCTACATTTTTCTCCTTGACTAGAAATGTAGAACTTGACCAGAGATTTAAATGACAGCAAATTTGCTGATGTCAGCATGAAATGGGCCAGTTTACATTGATCTTTTTTTGGTTAAAAAAAAAATCTATATACACACAGATTTATTAGCGATGCTTCTGAAACGGATCTTTCTGAAATCTACATACAAAAATGCAAACTTATACATTAAAAAGCACTTGCTTTGGGGAAAATGGACATACCAATGATGAAATCTGTATTAAACTGTTCTTTAGGAGACTTACGTTAAAACTGGATATATTAAGGGAAGTTATTTTCAGTAAGCCACTGAAGCTTGCAAATGAGAATGGATATGCATTCTTTTTTTCGTAGATGTTTAAGAAATCTATTAAAAATGTCAACAGGGCAGGACATTGCTGTGCATTTACAGATAATAAACCCACAAGATTTAATCTTATTCACATAAGTTAAATCAATCTGTTCTTGTGCAAGCATTTGTGACTGGAGAGACAGTTCATTAGCTGGATGTAGTAGTGATGGTTTATGTGACAGGCACATCTAACACTGAATAGAAGGATAGCTGTGAAGTAATGCTTGGTCAAGTGTGAGTGGAAAGCATTGCAATCACCAGCAACTTCTGTGTGTTCTTTCCACTTTACACCAACTCTCATTTAAACCATTTCTCTTTAGGTCAACAATAAGGAACTAATTCTGTTTATTTAGCCATGTTGAAATGCCGTATTGAATTATTGCCTCATCCTTGTCAACTTCATCTTCACCCTCTTTAAAAAGGTTAAAAAAAAACACTTGAGGGCCAGGCAAGAAACAATCGATAGAAAGTGATGAAGGAGAGATTCAACCTAGAACTAAGGAGAAATCAACCAATAGAACTGCTTGCCTTTAGAAGTTGTGGGTTCTCTATCACTGGAGGCTTTCAAGAAGAGACTTGGCAGCCACTTGTCAAAAATTGTATAGGGTCTTCTACTTGAGCAGGATGTTGGACTAGATGACCTCCAAGGTCCCTTCCAAATCTGTTTCTGTTCTTTATTTTCCTGGCAAATTCTTCTTCTTTAACAGGTTGCATGTATATATGTGTATATGAGACCCACTTTGGTGTAATGGTTAAGGAATCAGATTAGAATCCAGGAAACCATGAGTTCGAGTCCTGTTTTAGGCATGAAGGCTTCTGGGTGATTTTGGCCAATCACTTTCTTTCAGTCCTGGAAAGGAGGTACTGGCAAACCACTTGTAAAATCTTGCCAATAAAATTGCAGGGACTTGTCCAAGTAGTTACCCAGAGTTGACTCTGACTCAAAAGTGCATGCACAAAAAACACACACAAAAAAAACCCACACACACAAACATAATGTAAATGGAAGGAAAAACATTTCAGATTAAAACAAAAAACAAAAATAGAATATCAGGGTTCCTCCGAGGCTTGAGTTTCCTCAAAGCTCCATTTTATTCGAGATGTCATATTGGCACATCTGGGAAAACCCAAATCTTAAAGTTTCCAGGTTTTCCCCACCCAAAAGAAAGTTCAAGTCCCTGCCCAACACCCCACAAGTCCATCACATGATCCAATCAGGCACCATCCAAAACTGGAGATGCTGTCCAATCACTTCATCGCAACTGTAGGGCAAGGTGGCCTTGACTCTCTGAGAAAAGAATGTTATTTTGACTATATATCACCCATACTCTATGCAACCCCCCCTCCCATTTTCCCACAGTAGAAAATGTGGCAGGCCTGAAGGCCCAAATGTAAAAGATGGCTTCCAGGTCTGACACAGAATATGGGGTATCAAAAGCTGGTACAGAATATGAGTTATCAAAAGCTGATATGTCCATCGTTGGTCATAAGCTTAAATGGCTTAGCAGGATCATGCCTCTTTTGTAATTAGAAATTACCAAGGTTTAATATATGGAATTTCAGGCAGAATATGAAGATTATTGTGTCAAAACTATAATTATAAGCAGCCAATCAGCGCCAATGTTTTTACTATAACAGTTTTTCCTATGTTTGTTGCACCAGGTTGCAACATGCAAAAGACTTTTTGTTAGATTCCAGGCTGACATTTATCTCTTGGCTCATCATTTCACTCACTGACCGGACCTGTGGTATTGTCTGAGGTGGCCTTGTGCTCAAGGCAGCAGGTGTCTAACCCTTTTAATGCAAATTGATTGCATTTTCTTTTTGTATGCTGAGCCCCTTCAGTGCTGAGCATTAAGAGAGATGAATATGCCTTTTCCATGGGAACAGCCTTGGGAGAGCTGTAAAAAGATAATCTATAATATATTTCGTTCAACTGCCAAGACCGTGTGACACTGAAGAGCAAACATCAGCATTTTGTGGAATATTTTATAAAATATCTAAGCTTGATTTTTCCTGAAATGGATTGATCTGAAATATTACTCTACTTTATTTCAAGCATCATTCTAAAGTCAGTTTGGAATTTTGATCTGTGGGTTATCTCATTTTTTTTTATTCTAAGTCTTATTATATTTTTGTACTCATAAAGCAACAATGGAGATAATTGTCCCTCCTCATATTTATACAGATATAGCCACCCTAATAAGTCCCAATTCCCATATGTATATAACTATATGTTCCTATAATCCTTTCATGATAATTTAATCGATAGCACTTTACTAAACATTTGTGGTCACATCTCCTAAAAATGAAATAGCTCTCCTAAGAATATTTTTAGGATAAATAAATAAAATATTCTCCTAAGAATATTTTAAAAGAATAATATCCATTTTCAAGATGGTAATAGCTCCAAGCCAAATCAATGGAGATCATACAAGATGATTCCAGAAAGTTCCTTGCTCAAGTTTGCCTCTTGATTTTTGAATTTTGTATTATCTAATCCTACTGTCAAGTGCTGGGAAAATCAGGAAATTCGGGCAATTTAAATGAATATAAAGGTTTATTGCAAAGTTAAGCCCTCTGCAAGAATCTGAACTACTAATGGCAAAAACAAATTGGGGGTAGAATATATACAAATTGGTACCTTTTGAAAGCTCTTGTGGATATGTTATAGCATTAAACAACTACAAGATTATTCTCCCTCTGCTTTTTAATCAACTATTTGTATCAGGACACCTACATTTTTTAAAAAGTAAAAAAAAAAAATCATTGTCCTTTCTCTTTTGTATTCCCAACACTTGGGAAATTACTTTCCAGTGCAATTAATGACTGCATGGATTAAATCTTCCCCTTTATTATCATTTTAGCCTGCTATCTTCTGTATTGTTTACTCATGCTGATAAAACCAGAAAATTGCTCATTGCCCTTACTGATCATTTTGCATTTGCTGTCTCAGCCAGAATATCTTATCGGCCTTCATTAAATTCAAAGCTAGGACATTGGCATTATAATCCAGGAAGCCTAGCTATTTGCTAGACCGTTCTTAGTCTTATTTCTTCACCCTTACTTCCTCTATAATATGGGATATGGCCTAGTCATTTTGCTGTCAGAATTTAAGGATAGAAGGAACTGGATTGGAAAGTGTATTTTCAGAATTATCAAGAATTCAACTCAATATATAGCTGGGAAGTATCGAAATCATTAAATAGCAATAGTACTTAGACTTATATACCATTTCATAGTGCTTTACAACACTCTCTAAGCAGTTTACAGAGTCAGCCTATTGCCCCCAACAATCTGGGTCCTCATTTTACCAACCTGGAAAGACGGAAGGCTGAGTCAACCTTGAGCCAGTCAGAATCAAACTCCTGGCAGTGAGCAGTGAGTTAGCCTGCCAGGAGTTCAATTCTGACCAGCTGAACAGACTGTGCACAACAAGGTACAACAAGATCCAGAGACACTCCGAAGAAATGGGGCTATCCCGTGGCTTCTGTCCTTTGCAATTGTGGTGACATGCAGACAACAACACATATGTATACCTGTCTTTGTGTCCCAATCAGTGTACACTTGAGGATCTCATGGCAGCATGACAGAATACAATTAATATTGTTAATTGCTGGGCAAGGTCTGTTTAACTTGCACATATTTTAATCTTATATTTTATATTTTAATTGTTATTCATATAGTATGCCTTATTTTAATTGTGATGCTTCTGACACAAATAAACAAACGAACCCAATATATGTCTCACCACTTCTATAGCATGCGTATTGCCCCCAACGATCTGAGTCCTCATTTTACCCACCTCGCAAGGATGGAAGGCTGAGTCAACCTTGAGCCTGGTGAGATTTGAACTGCAAATTGCAGGCATCCGTCAGTCAGCAGAAGTAGCCTGCAGTACTGCATTCTAACCACTGCGCCACCACAGCTAATTAGGATAGGATAGGATAGGATAGGATAGGATAGGATAGGATAGGATAGGATAGGATAGGATAGGATAGGATAGGATAGGATAGGATAGGAACAAGTTAGAAGATTGCTGCAGTGGTAGTAGAATGACCCAAGTTCTATAGATTTGCTCTAACATATGATACCTTTATGTCAGACTTGGTGAGCAAAGTTAAAATAAATAAGCAAACAACATCTCCCATAACAATGCAGATGAGTTACTTTTGCTTATCTGCTAGCACAATATAAACATATGGAGGGGGAGAAATTAATGGATATAATTTTAAACTTCAGGGAATGTTCTTTTTCCCTGACACATATATTCTAACATTCCCCTGAAGTCTTTTTGGTGTAGTTATTAAACAGTTGGAAAAGGACTAGAAAGAATCAGTTTCAAATCTCTCTTCAGCAATTAAACCCACTGGATTATTTGTATAAGCATAACCTACTTCGTAAGATTATTATGATTACCAAATGAGTTGTGCAAAAAAAAAAAAATTATGGCACAGAAACAAACAAACTGGAACAAACAAACTGAATGCATATTAGTTGTCCTTTGAGTCAGATAGAGAAGGCCCTGAACAGCAGTGCATTCTATCTATAGTCAGATGCTTGATGTTTTGCTGGTTATTTCAGTTCTCACCTTGTTCTCTAAGTCCAATCTTTTATTCGGCCCTGACTTCACTTCAATTTTAACTTTTAGTGTCTAGCTCCAGGGTGCTGCAGAAACTTCTGACTCAGGGTTGACTAATCACCACTAATTAATTCTATTTTTTTAAAAAGTGAACATATTCCCTTAAGGCTGTGTAATGAACTGGAGTTCTATTTTTTTTTTTATTTGATTTATATGCCGCCCTTCTCCGGAGACTCAGGGCGGCTTACAATGCGTTAAGCAATAGCCTTCATACTTTTGTATATTTATACAAAGTCAGCTTATTGCCCCCACAACTGGGTCCTCAATTTACCTACCTTAGAAAGGATGGAAGGCTGAGTCAACCTTGAGCCTGGTGAGATTCGAACCTGCAGTAATTGCAGGCAGCTGGTCTTAATAACCAGCTTAATAACAGGGTGCCTTAGACCACTGTACTACCAAGGCTCTTTCAAAACATTTATTCACTCCAGCAAGTGAACCGAATATTAGGTTTTGGCAAACCATCTGACCCAAATTTAATATATGCGGTTGCAAAGATGAGTAGAAAGTAGTATAAGTTAAGATGTTGGATATTATTGTTTTTGTTGTATGGTGTTGTTAGATTAGCCAGGAGAACACAATGCTATTGCAGAGTAGTAGTTTGGCTGCCAGGTTACCAGCTCTGTTGTAGGAAAAGTTTGTGTGTTCCCAAGGTGCACCACAAGAGGGTGAGCTGGCTTCACACCAGAAATAAGACAAGCAACTCTTCCTGCAGTGTCATCCTATGCTCCCTCCCTTCCTGGAGCCACCTTACAATTGGATCCTGCAGCCAGGAAGGTTCAGAGCTGGCAGGAATCTGACTGCCTGTATGGAGCACCAGCTCATCTTCCCACTGAAGTGGTACCTATTTATCTACTCACACAGAACATGCTTTCAGACTGTTAGATGGACAGAAGCTGAGGCAAGTGACCGAAGCTCACCCTGCCACACAGTAGCAGGGGGTCAAACCATTGGAGCGGAGACCATCTCCAGCTTCATTAAGCCCCTGAGCTGCCGCGCCTCTAAAATGTTGGTTTACTTTTGGAATTAAATTGTATTCTGAGTTGAATAAACCAAAAGGAAAGTAATCATCCTTCAGATCGTCCATCTATTCCCAAAGTTTGCAATTCATGCTTCAAAAATAAGATATAAAAATATACATCTTAAGGAAACGGCACAAGAAAGCAACTTCCATTTTCATTTATGTACTGTTTGTTTTTGATAGCCCATAGAATTAATTAGCACATGTTTAAAAACAGAACGTCGTCTCGGAATTAGGATCATAAAAGTGAAAATATAATGAATGCTATTGGATTTGCCATTCCGAACGGCAGGATAGAAAAGGTCACAGGCTAAATCTCTGGCATCTGCAGCGAAAGTTCCAACTTGATCAAAGACAAAACAATGACAAGAAGAAAAGCGAACGCTATGCTGGATGGAGCTTGTTTATGTTCCTAAGGAATTTACACAGGCCAAATAGAAGATGATTTGTAGATTCTTTGACAAGCGAACAATTGACACTTCGCCATGTTTATAAGATTTTGCGCAAGTTAAGCTCCCTGTTTGGGTCTCTGAAAGGCTGATGCTACCAGTTTGGTATCTTTTTGGTGTTGTAAAATCACTTCTTTCCCTTCATTGGCTTGTGCCCTTCTAGAAATTAACCACTTGCTTAGTATTCAGTGCTCATCTTCTTCATTCGATAAAATCAGCATTTTCGGAAAGGCTAGGTGCAATTGCAAACTGCCTCATTTACAGCTTAAATCACTCAGAAAAACCATCCTGTCTCAAACGAACTCCAACAATCTGAGTTCTCATTTCCACCAAGGAAATGTCTCCTTTATCTTTATTATCAGCACTCGGATTGTTCAATATTTCAAGCTTATTTATGCTTTTGTTTTCCAGCAGAGTTAATTTCCCCTACGCCTGCTTTTAAATGCTGACAAAGGATTGTGGGGGTTTTTTTTCTCCTGGTGTAGGAATGAAAATATCAGTCAATTATTATTTTTTATAAAAATGAGAACAAAGGATTCCTTCACAGGGGGTAAGTATTATACTAATGCAGCAAGCCTGCTGCATGCTGATAAACGATTATGTGGTTGTCAGTGTTTTGATCTCATTTCTGTTCTGCAGTGAAATGAGGGATAGACACAATGAGGAGTTGTAGCTTAATGACAAAGGTACAAAGATGAAAAGGAGATAAAAGGGAATGGAATGGAATGGAATGGAATGGAATGGAATGGAATAGAATAGAATAGAATAGAATAGAATAGAATAGAATAGAATAGAATAGAATAGAATAGAATAGAATAGAATAAGAGTAGAGTAGAGTAGAGTAGAGTAGAGTAGAGTAGAGTAGAGTAGAGTAGAGTAGAATTTAGAGTAGAGTAGAGTAGAGTAGAATTTAGAATAGAGTAGAGTGGAGTGGAGTGGAGTGGAGTGGAATGGAACTGAACGGAACGGAACGGAACGGAACGGAACGGAACGGAACGGAACAGAGTAGAGTAGAGTAGAGTAGAGTAGAGTAGAATAGAATAGAATAGAATAGAATAGAATAGAATAGAATAGAATAGAATAGAATAGAATAGAATAGAATAGAATAGAATCTTCATTAATTTAGTCATTTGAACATATCGAAAATATAAAACTAATACAAATATACTGTCAGGCACAAAAGTTCAGGACCATAAGTCATGCTGTAGCTCAGAAAGTTTTATTGCTAACACCTATACAAAAGAATCTTGTCAATTAACAGCATTAAATTGGCGCTAGATAAGGGACAATGAAACTTAAGGGAGTTGGATTTGGATGTCTAATGGCAATGCAAGGACTCTCAACAGATGATGCATTTAACTTCGCCCCCAACTCTGCTTGCTCTTCTCCTACATATGCAAGTAGATTTAACAACAACAACAACAACAAAAAGATTCATAGTAAGTTGTCACCCCTAAACTCCAATCTGATCTAAATTGTCCGTCCTCCTCTAAATAACCTTTGTTATAAAGAGTGAAGTCTTATTAATGATATGCAGGTTCATTCTCTCCAAAAAGTAAAGTAGTTTCTCCCTCTGTTTTTTTTTTTAAATATTTTTTTTTAAATAAAATAAATAAAAATAAAAATCTCAAGAAGCAACCTTTTCTGCATAGTACACTTTGCATTCAAAAAAGGGTGTGTCCAATCTTTTCAACAATTGGTGCTTCACAAATGCACAATCTTTCTTCAAATGGATCTCCATGAAATCTACAGTATCCTACTAAGGAGTGTAGTTGGATGAAATATGCTCTAGAAAAAGCTCTTGTGATATGTTGAGGCATATAATTTGTTAAATACTTTTCTAACTAGGAGAAAGTAAGTACCATATTTTTCGGAGTATAAGACACACCTATCTTTTTTGGTGAGGAAAACAAGGAAAAGAAATCTGTCTCTGCCTCCCTGCAATTTTGCCTCCTTGCAGCAAACAGCAAACAGCCTGCTTTACTTTCATTTTCGTTTTCAGCATAGCTTGATTAGCACAAGGAAAAAAAACCTGCTCCCAGCAATTTACCTCCTTGCAGCAAGCAGCAGCAATAGGCAATGGCAATCCCTGCAGCCTGAAACAGCTGAGAATCGGGAGGCCGATCCAAGGGACAATCAACTTGTGCTAATTAGGCTGTCCTGAAGCTGAAATGGGCTGTTTCTTCTTGCTGCTTGCTGCAAGGAGATAAATTGCTCGGAGGCAGAGGCCAAAGGGTGGGGGCCAGTGGGTGGGCAGGGCTACATTCGGTGTATAAGACGCACCCAAATTTTCACCCCCTTTTAGGAGGAAAAAGATGTGTCTTATACTCCAAAAAAATACAGTACCTGAATTTGATCAGTTTTGAACTTTAGTTCAAAAGGAGTACAAGATTATTTTGTTTTTCAGTTCATGCCAATTTGCTTTCTAGCTTTCCAGAAACATTCTCGCGCTGCATCTATCTTTTTTTTTTACTTCAGCTTGATACTTTCCTATTTAATATGTTTCCTTTTTTATCTAGTCAAGAGGACTTTTTTTCCCTAAATCTTAAAAGAATTATAAAACAAATTCTCTTTCATTTATTTGAAAAAGAGCTAATTAAAGGGGAAAACAGCAGGAGGCTTTCTCTACAATACATGGCAGTATTTTAAATGGTCAAATTTGAACTGTATCAGCTGATGTCATTATAATGTTGGTCTTTATTTAAATTCTGTATTATGGGTTACGACTTGCACTCAAAATAATAAGCATATTAATAATGCTTTTTTTAAAAAAAATTGATTTATATGCCGCCCTTCTCCGGAGACTCAGGGCGGCTTACAGTGCGTTAAGCAATAGCCTTCATACTTTTGTATATTTATACAAAGTCAGTTTATTGCCCCCACAAACTGGGTCCTCAATTTACCTACCTTAGAAAGGATGGAAGGCTGAGTCAACCTTGAGCCTGGCAAGTTTCGAACTTACTTTAATTGCAGACAGCTGGTGTTAAATTACAGTGCCTTTGTCTACAGAGCTATCCAGGCTCCTGGATTTTGCATATTATTATGCTTAATAATAATAATAATAATAATTTTGTTCAAAGTTTTCCCATCTACTCATCATTATCCCACTGCAGTTGGACACTCATAAGGTTTCTTTTCATGTACTTGACCAAGATTGGGTATAGAAGCTTTTTTTTCAATCCTACTCTAGAAATAGGATTTGCCGAGTTTTGCAGTTGTTACATGCAAATTGTGTAATAACTCCATTAATTTTGACTAGCAAACTCTCCCCCTTTTTTATAGCCAGTTTGGTGTAGTGATTAAAGCCATCAGGCTAGGAAGAAGGAGGGTAAGTTCCAGTCCTTCCTTTGGCACAAAGCCAGCTGGATGACCGCAGTCCTAGGAAGGAAAAGGCAAAGACAAATCACTTCAGAAATCTTGCCAAGAATACTGTAGGAACTTGTCCAGGTACATGCGATGTGTCAATAGTGACTTGAAGGGGGAAACATGCACACATACCAGAGGTGGGTTTCAGCAGGTTCTGACCAGTTCTGGAGAACCGGTAGCGGAAATTTTGAGTAGTTCGGAGAACCGGTAGTAAAAATTCTGACTGGCCCCGCCCCCATCTATTATCTGCCTCCAAAGTCCCAGCTGATCGGGAGGAAATGGGGATTTTGCAGTCTCCTTCCCCTGGATTGGGGAGGGAATGGAGTTTTTACAGTATCCTTCCCCTGCCATGCCCACCAAGCCACGCCCACTAAGCCATGCCATGCCACGCCAATCAAGCCAAGCCCACAGAAGCAGTAGTAAAAAAATTTGAAACCCACCACTGACACACACACGGAGAGACAGACAGACAGACAGACAGACAGAAACAGAGTGATCAATATTTGATTATATATATATATATATATATATATATATATATATATATATATATATATATGTCTTTGGTTATTCGGGTTTTCTCCCGCGTAAAATTGGAGGTTTCTTGGCAACGTTTCAACGAAGTCTCATTCGTCATCTTCAGGCTGGTGTCTTCGGCTTCGTGCTTCTAGGAGCAATGTGACATTGTCACGATGTCACGAATAAAAGAAGCACGAAGCCGAAGACACCAGCCTGAAGATGACGAATGAGACTTCGTTGAAACGTTGCCAAGAAACCTCCAATTTTACGCGGGAGAAAACCCGAATAACCAAAGACCTACATACAAACACTCGCGAAAACCTCAGAAAACATATATATAAATATATATATTTTATATATATATATATATATATATATATATATATCTTCCTGCTGAGGAGATCGTGAGTTGAATCCAGATTTCCCAGACCTATTAAGATAACAGAAGCTTAAAGTTAGGCATCACAAATGTATCACATCGATTTTATCTATTAAACATCTATTTAAAAACTTCTTAGCCTGGATCCAATGTATTTATTAACTTTAAATGACTTTATAAATAAAGAAGACCCTCTTACAAAGAGATAAAATGTCAAAATATATGACAGTGGTTAAGATCCGCTTTCCCTAGTATAGATCAATTTTATGGTCCCCGGAGAGCTTGACCAAGGTTACATGATTTAAATTATTCTTTTACACACCCATTAACTTTTCTTCAGTGTGTAATGACATCAGACTACTTATGGATGTCAGGAATAAAAGAACATGGATTTAGTCTTCTCAAGGATTTTGTTCAGTCTGCTTTTTTTTAAAAAAAAGAAAAGCAAATTGAATTTATATTCCCTGCATTAATACTTAGATAGTAGACACAATAGCTCTTTCACACTTACATTTATGATCAGTGGTGATATCTGAACTGGTTTGCTATCGGTTTCCTGGCCGCACTGCACACATGCACATGTGCAGTACACGCCAATAGGAGGCTTGGGAAGATAAGTAGAACAGTGAGGGGGGATCAACTGTGCGGCATGATTTAGCTTCGCTAGAAAGCAGGATTTCCTGCTTTCTAGCAAAGCTAAACCGCGCAGCACAGCTGATCGTCGGAAATACCAATTCAGAGGAACCAATAGCTTTTTTTACCTACCGGTTTGACCGAACCAGTAGCCTTTTTTTACTTTTTTTTTTAATCGGTAGTTTTTAATCACTACTGGTTTGTCCAAACCAGAGCAAACTGGTAGCATTTCACCCCTGTTTATGATGTAGTTGTCATTTAAGAAAACGCTCCAAATATATTCCATTTTTTCAAATAAAATGCATATTGGGGCAGGGAATCAACTGAGAAAAACATATTAAAATACCAGTATTTATGCTTTAAAATAATATGACAATTTGCAATAGAGGTATGATAGTGAAAGCACGGCTGGGGAACTGTTAGATTGACATGATTCAGAAATAGATTAATCTCAATATGGGACTATATGGCTATAACTAAATTACTATAATGTATGCCAAAGGGATTCTTTTCTGCAAAAAAAAAAAAAAAAAATACTGCCAGATTGCATATTGTATCTCAGTAACCCATTCAGGTTTAGATGGGTCTCCAATTAAACTGCTAATTTCATGCAAAAAACATTGCCATCTGCTACCTGTCAATAAATAATTTAATTGGAGTAAAAGGCTCACATCTGCTAACTCTGAAGCATAATTTCACTGTAGTTGATATTGAAATAGAACCAATATAATTGATTTATGTAGAATTCTCTTGTACATTGATTTGATACATTTAATTGTGTGTTCAAAAGATTTAATGAAATTATTTCAGACCTTAGATAATACAGTGGAGAGGAGGAACGGTGAAAGATTTTGGTTTAGTTAATCCTTCGAAAATGTTGAGGCGCACAAAAAGGATATGGAAACAGCAGAACTCCTGAGTTCAATACGACGCTAAATTTAATTCTCTTGCAGTTCTGTTGAAGTAGTTGCTAAAGTTTGTAGCCCCAGTGGTAAATTTTGATATAATAACCAGTTCCTGTCTGTTAAATTCTCTTCTGGGCTGTTTTCTACCAACTGAGGGTGAGAAACGGGTATTGTATGTATGTATGTGTGAGTGTGTAATACTCATGTTTCAATTTACATTTTCACTCATCCACATATTTACTGCAAGTCTGATTTTTCCCAGCATCTTGTGCAGATTTTTTTCCTCTAATATATGCATTTTTGTGTCTCTTCAAATTGCAAATGGCGTTGCAACATTCTAAAAAAAAAAAAAAAAAACCCTCCACAAACTTTGATGTGGAAATGAAAGTTTGGTTAAGTACAACATGGGCATGCTTCTTTTAAAAAATTAGGTGAAACACGTTGCTTATCCATCACTCCCTAGAGTGAAACTAGATGGGATATTCTGAATATATATTGAGACATCTTTGTCTTTTTTTAAAAAAAACTATATTTTTGATTGATTCAAATATAAAAACTATATATTTTTCCTGATACTGGAATACTGATATTCATAATAAAGAAAAAAATGTATACATATGAGCCAGAAAAAAGTGTCTCACTGCTACTGTTCTGATTCTTAATGATATAATATATACTTTGAGTGAGAGAGAATCATTAGATGTTTATTTTTAACTAAATCTGTAAAAGATGGGCATGGTGTAGCCAGACTTTTTTCCAGAAATAGATACAAGAATTTACAGTACAATTTACAATACAGTTTACGACACAACAATTCCTTCTTGTATTGTCTACAAACATACCAAGCTAATTCACATATTATGCTAAGTCATAATATGAGGAGCAATGGGACAAGTCTGCTGTTTAAACCAAGCCATTATTTGTCAGATCAGGATTAAACATATTATGGTTTAACAAAATAAGCAAACCCGGAAACAGATTACTAGCTTCACAATAGTTCTTCAGTGACTTCTATTAAAATTTTTATGCATTGCAAAATGTTATTTTTAGATATAAGATGGATGATGTATGCAATTAAATCTCCTGGGGTTTTTTTTCTGAGCAATCACAAAGAACTATTGGGTACTAGTAAGATTTCCCTAATGGAGCAAGTAATGGCTATGGAAAGAATGTATGTCTTAAGAATGATTAATGTATTCCTCCAATCTAATAATTCCTTAGGCATACACTGAGGTATACAATTGGACTACATGACTTCACTTCAATATTTTGTTCCTATTAAAGCTTAACTAAAGAAGAAAACCTTCAAGACATTTTTAAATCTTGTTATAAAAAAAGAGGCAAAATAAATTTAGTCTTTAAGAGAGTTTGGGGAGAGTGAGGGGAGGAAATAGATCCTGACACTAATGGCTTGAAATTTGCTAGGCAATATTTCTTTTTCTAAATGTTGCAACCAGGGGTGAAATCCAGAAGGTTCTCACAGGTTCTGGAGAAACAGTAGTGGAAATTTTGAGCAGTTCAGAGAACCTTGGTAGAAAGGTTAAAGAGCCTTGGTAGTACAGTGGTCTAAGGCACCCTGGTATTAAGCTGGTTATTAAGACCAGCTGCCTGCAATTACTGCAGGTTCGAATCTCGCCAAGGCTCAAGGTTGACTCAGCCTTCCATCCTTTCTAAGGTAGGTAAATTGAGGACCCAGTTGTGGGGGCAATAAGCTGACTTTGTATAAATATACAAGAGGATGAAGGCTATTGCTGAGCACATTGTAAGCTGCCCTGAGTCTCCGGAGAAGGGCGGCATATAAATCAAATTAAAAAAAAAAAAAACCGGCAGTGGAAATTTTGAGTAGTTCAGAGAACCAGCAAATACCATCTCTGGCTGGCCCCAGAGTGGAGTGGGAATGGAGATTTTGCAATATCCTTCCCCTGGAGTGGGGTGGGAATGAAGATTTTGCAGTATCCTTCCACTGCCATGCCCATCAAGCCAGGCCCATAGAACCGGTAGTAAAAAAAATTGGATTTCACCACTGGTTGCAACTATCTATACTTCCATCACGAGAGCTCTCGTGTTTCTGTCACCAATAGACATGATATTACATTTTTTTTTTAAATGGACTACTAAGCACGCACAAACACACACACACATACACAACAAGCTGTGCTGAATACTGGTAGAAGTATCTAAGATATCTCTCCTTGCCTCCATAAATTGGGAGATAAATTTCAGATTCCTCTGTTATAACAGAGGACAATTTTTCCTTATAGAGATGCTATACAATTTTGAATTCCATCAGTAAAGGCTCTCTGGTGGTGGTGGGAAATAACAACAGTAGGCATAAAAATATAATGAAAATGTCTTTGTTCTTGATCGGTTACTTGCTTCTCAGCCACCAATTCTTCTTCTTTAGAAGTTAGCAATCTCTCTCTGGGAACAGAGCTTATTTTCTCATTCTCTCATACCAGATAGAATTTGAAAATACCTTTCTTGTCACATCTAAGATTGTCCTTCTCTCTCCTTGTCCTCTTTCATTTGTGGGGACTGCATGCAAATGGATGAACTCATAAATATAAAGCAGACTTTATTTTCTTTTCAAAGGCATATGGGAATATATATTTTGTGGCTCCTTCACAAGTTATTGACAGATATTTTATTTTCACATCACTTATTTTTTTTTCTATTCCCCATGTTTCTTTGGTGAAACAAACAAACAAACAAAAAAGACAGGGAATGATCTGGGAGAGTGATGTATGGTGGAAATCTTGAACATGACACAGTCAACAATAATGCTGGCTTGCAAGTTCATTGCTCAATTAGAGACGAAAGATGAAAGATCCTAGCTTATATAGAATAGTGTGCTTTGTTTGGAACATATTGTGCAATCTCTCTTCTACCGTTGGCTGACAATGGAGCCTTTGACATAAATCCAGCTAAGGCTGGAAATCTAGACTGCACATTCTTATTTTACTGCAAAAAGATTCTTCTACATCAAACATCCATTGGTCAAAGCCAGGGGTGAAATGTAAAATTTGTTACTACTGGTTCTGTGGGCATGGCTTGGGGGGGGGATGTAATGTGACTGGGTGGGTGTGGCCAACTTTTTTTTTTTTAACTTTTCAGAGCATTTTTTCTAATGCTTTGAAAAGCCTCTGCCGATCAGGCAACTCAGCTGGGATTGTCAGAGAGGCTTTTTAAGAAATGCCTCTCTGCTATCAGGCAACTCAGCTGGGATCGCCAGAGACTTTTCAAAGCATTTTTTTTACCAGCTCTTCGGCCAAGAGATTGCAGGAAAAAATGCTTTGAAAAGCCTCTGACGATCCCAGCTGAGCCGCGCGATCATCAGAGGCTTTTTGTTTTCCAACTTTTAAAAGCATTTTTTCATTGGAAGAGGTTGTAGAAAAAATGCTTTTAAAAGTTAAAAAAAAGCCTCTGATGATCGTGCAGCTCAGCTGGACTTGGGGGGGGGCACGCAGGGATTTTTGCAACCGGTTCTCCGAACCACCCGCCGTCATCGCTACCGGATCGAGCGATCCGGTCCGAACCGGGAGCATTTCACCCCTGGTCAAAGCCATGAAGAGTGGTAAAAGTCAGTATCTATGGGATCACCTGGCGATAACCATGATATATGGAAGGTTGCAATTTGAAACGTAAGAAGGGTAAGCGAGAAAGAGCATGAATTCATGCTACATTTTAGGATAATTTCCTGGTCCTGTGCGCCCAGAATTCAGAAAACGTTTAGATCTTTTTACTTCACAAGCTAGATTTGCAATCACAAATCTACATGCAAGGATTGGGGGGGGGGGTTCAACTTTTTGGCTGGTGGGACATATTGGAATGTTTGAAAAACCATGTTGGCATTCTTACATAATAGCATCTTTGATGCTGCTGGCCCATTTACTAAAACGGCCACTTGTGGTGGGCTTGGACACTCATAAACCTCTGTTTGCCAGAAAGTAAATTAGTGAGGTTTATTTAAGATACTATTTCACTAATTCTGACATCAAGTGACCATTTTGCACACTCAACCAAATAAAAAACAACGCCACTCAGCGCATTATATTTCAATATGCACAAAACTTAACATTTATAACAGCTTGCTTGCATAAGGCCTGTGTGTGCTGACTCTTGCAATCTTCCTTGATTGAAGTGCAATAGAATTTTCCATTATTAAGTCCTAGACCAGTGTTTCTCAACCTTGGAAGCTTGAAGATGGGTGGACTTCAACTCCCAGAATGCCCCAGCCAGCGCTGCTTGCTGGGGGATTCTGGGAATTGAAGTCCACCCATCTTCAAGCTACCAAGGTTGAGAAACACTGTCCTAGACCAACCACTATGAACTTACTTAGAACTGTGAGCTTCTAAAATTCCATAAAATGTTTTACACTTAGAGCATTATATGAATTTATGCAACTATTCATTTATTTTCTGCTTTGCGCTTCATATTTATATTTAGGCAGTGGTGAAATCCAGTTTTTTTTACTACTGGTTCTGTGGGCGTGGCTTGGTGGGCATGGCAGGGGAAGGATACTGCAAAATCTCCATTCCCACCCCATTCCAGGGGAAGGATACTGCAAAATCTCCATTCCCACCCCACTCCTGGGGGAAGGATATTGCAAAATCTCCATTCTCATCCCACTCTGGGGCCAGCCAGAGGTGGCATTTGCTGGTTCTCTGAACTACTCAAAATTTCCGCTACCGGTTCTCCGAACTGCTCAAAATTTCCGCTACCAGTTCCCCAGAACCTGTCAGAACCTGCTGGATTTCACCCCTGTATTTACGATAATCCAGATTATTAAAGAAATACCCAATTAGAATTTGTTGATATCTTTACAGATTGGCATGAATGGGGCAGACTGACAGAGTTTCAAAAATGGGCCCTGGCAATTGGCCTTTTTTAAAAATCCTGAATAGCAATAATACCATGTTCTTACAACAGTACAAGTGTCAGGTTCCAAGTAACATCCCCAATGGAAGAAGATTCCAAGGCTTGAATTTCCTCAAAGTTCCATTTTATTAGAGATGTCCTATTGGCACATCTGGGAAAACCCGGAACTGAAAGTTTCCAGGTTTTTCCCACACAAAAAAAAGTTCAAGTCCCTGCCCAACACCCACAAGTCCATCACATGATCCAATCAGGCACCATCCAAAACTGGAGAAGCAGCCCAATCACCTCATCGCAGCTGCAAGGCATGGTGGCCTTGACTCTCTGAGAAAAGAATGTTATTTTGACTACATGTCACCCATACTCTATACAATCCCCCCTCCCATTTTTCCACAGTAGAAAATGTGGCAGGCCTGAAGGCCCAAATGTAAAAGATGGCTTCCAGCAAGGCTTTTGTTAAGGACCAAATCTCTCCTAACTATCCTAATTTATCATATGTTTAAACAAAAACATGCTGAAGTAAGATTGAGCAAAGATTCCCTTCAGAGATCTATTTCATAATGATCTATTATTATTATTATTATTATTATTATTATTATTATTATTATTATTATTAATTTGCATGGCACCCAAGTCACTGTAGTGAAAGAAAATACAATAGTTATAAGATAAAATACAATAATTTAATATGTAAATATATAAAATGGAATAAAACAACATGAAATTATATTTCTGTATCACCCCTGCAATCTACCTCAATCAGGCCCACATATGCCGATCTCAGTCGGACCATCTTAGTCAGAAATTGTGCTGTATTAAATGTCATTTTCAGATTCTGGGCACACATAAAGTATGTTGTTTTAATATGGGCCTCCCCCTGGGCCATACCAGTGGTGAGTTGCTACCGGTTTGCCCCGGATCTGGCGAACTGATAGAGGCGGCAGGAGGCTCCGCCCACCCTCCTGGACAAGCGAACTGGTAGTGATGGGATTTGCAACCCACTACTGGACCATATATTTAATATGTGGACCAAAGTACTTATCTCTCACCCCCTTATACAGACAGCAATCAAATAATATACGGGTCAGATCTTCTACCTCTTCAGCTCCACAGATACTTGTACTTTCATTGTATGGGATAGAATGGAATCTCCCAAATCTAACCAATGTATCAAGCGGTTCGAATCTATTATTTGAAATGTAATGTACTTAGGAAGAGTGGCTAAAGCCATTTGGGATACCTGATTGTCCTGGTACCTACAAATCAGTGGTGGGATTCCAATAATTTAACAACTGGTTCTCTGCCCTATTGATTTCTTCCAACAACCACTTCACCAGACTGCTCAGAAAGTTAACAACCGGTTCTCCCAACGTGGTGCGAACTGGCTGAATCCCATCGCTGCTACAAATGCTATGCTGTTAAAATCTCCAAGCAAAGCAAAAAAACAAAAACAAAAACCACCTTGCTTCATGGATGTGAAAGTGACAGCAGATTTTCATATTGGTTTGATGTCAACGTTCAGAACTTGCTTGCTTAAAGTGTCTTTAAAAGCTTTCATAGAAGGAATTCTGGAACGGTTTTAGTGCAGAGAAATGTCAACTTCTGAGCCAGTTGCCAACTAGAGATACAAATGGATGCAGCATTCTTTTTTCCTGGCATCAGCTCTCTCTCTCTGAAAGATGCTAAAACAGGCTGCACTTAAACCACTGATGCATTGCAGATAAAATGTAGATTAGCTCTTCTTGGCAAGCGGTTTGTCGAGATGCAGTGCAGCATTTTCAACAGTTGGGAATATTAAGTTATTCCTAGTTCGATATTAATAATCATACCCCAGACTTAGCAATTCTTAGTAACAAAAACACACAAAAAAAATCTTGCTAGATAGTGGACATTGCAGTGCCTGAAGGCATCAGAATACAAGAGAAAGAACTAGAGCAAAATCACAAAATACAAAGTATTCTGCGAATAGTAGAACAACTGTAGCAAAGTAAAGCAAACATATTACCAAGAGTAATAGGCGCCTTGGGTGCTATCGCCAAAAATCTAAAGCACCACTTGAATATCATAAAAGCACCATCAGGAAATGGCAAAAAGCACTTTTAATATCATACACAGTGGTGGGATTCAAATAATTTAACAACCGGTTCTCTGCCCTAATGACTGCCTGGGTGGGTGTGGCCATGGTGGGCGTGGCCAGGGGTGTGTGACAGGAAACACTCGGCCTCCCTGCAGCCTCCTGGGAGCAAAAACGGGCCTTGGGGGAGGCTGTGCCACACACACACCCGCACCCCGTTTTGGGCCTAGTAGGCCTCCCTGCACTTACCTGGGAGCCACAACGGGGTGCATGGGGACTCCTGGAAGGGGCGGAGAGGGGAGGGGGCAGGGCCAGTCAACAATTTAACAATCGATTCACCCAGTTGTGGGATTCAAGTAATGTAACAACTGGTTCTCTGCCCTAATGATTTCTTTCAACAACCAGTTTGCCAAACTGCCCAGAAAGTTAACAACCGGTTCTCCCGAAGTGGTGCGAACTGGCTGAATCCCACCACTGGATTCACCCGAACCAGCTGAATCCCACTACTGATCATACACATCAACAGCTGCCTATCCCAGATCTTTGGGAAGGACTCAATACACAAAATGCCGAATCTAGTCTAAATATCTGGCTGGCTGTGTGATCAACCATAATAATACATAGTTGATGTGTATGCCACCTCTGTGAAATTTGCACATATCCTCCATGCTTGCTCTTTTTCATCCTCCTTTAAGAGAATGAAAGTGACCTCTCTCTCTCTCTTTTTCATTTTAGACCACATTGTGTGGGGCTTTATAAATAGTCTTTTAAACCAGTGGTCACCAACTGGTGGTCCGTGGACCACTGGTGGTCCGCGAGAAACTACGGCCCCTGGGACAGATATGTGCAATGTGTTGTGGCCCTGCCCTCTGAGCCTGTCCCATCGGAGGAAGAAAGCTCCGAGCATGAGGAAGAGGAGTCAGCCAGGCCTCCCTCTCCAGGCCCCTCCCCTCTGGCACTGTCTCAGGTGCCAGCCGAGGGAGAGGAGATTAGCAGGGAGACAGGTGGCTTGGATGAGAGCGAGGGAGAGTCATCATTCCTTGACGCACGCCTCCGAAGGCGTGATAAACGTTTGCAGCAGCTCAGGAGGCGTGCTAGGGATTAGAACTGAGTCACTGGACCACACCCCAGAGACTATATAATAGAGGGTGGTGGCCAGCGATCCCTGTGACGAACAAAAGTAAACCTTGGATAGTCACTAAAGCCTTATCCGGAAACTGCTGAGAGGAATATTATTCTGATTTGACTTTTGTACGCTCAGTATCTTATCTTTCTGTTTTGTGGAAATAAATGCACTTGGCAGACGGTGTGTATATCACTGCCAAGTTGGAGATAAAGACCTGGGTGTGTGCCAAAGTGTTTCCTTAACCCTCGGCTGGCTGTGTTTGTGTGTGTGTGTGGACGGGGACAGATCACAATGAAAGTTTGTGTTTCTGCAGAGAGTCTCCCCCTTTGGGGTCTTTTTGTGTGGGTCAGAGGGGGGGGGGAGAAATTTTGACTTGGGATCTGCTTCAGCCTCCTGGTGTGGGGCTTTGGGCGAAGGCTGGGGGAAGTGCCACTGGTGGCTAAGAGCTGGAGGGCCTTGTTCCAGAGGGACTGTATCAGGGGTGGGTTCTAAATTTTTTTACTACCGGTTCTGTGGGCATGGCTTATTTTGTGGGTGTGGCTTGATGATCACATGACAATTCTTTAGGATTTATCAGAGGTACTGGTCTACCAGGCTTTTAACTGCTTGCAGAGTTGTACCAGTCTACCCATTTGTTTTTGGAGGCACTGGTCTACTCATTTGTTTTTGGAGGCACCGGTCTACCCATTTGTTTTTGGAGTCACCAGTCTACTCATTCGTTTTTGGAAGCACCAGTCTACTCATTTGTTTTTGGAGGCACCAGTCTACTCATTTGTTTTTGGAGGCACTGGTCTACCCATTTGTTTTTGGAGGCACCGGTCTACTCATTCGTTTTTGGAGGCATCGGTCTACCACCACACTGCCTTTTAACACTGATCAGCTGTAGGGCAGCCCTTTGAAGCCCCGCGGCAAGAGTTTAAACAATTTTTTTCCTTCTAGCCGATCAGCTGGGACTCGAGAGGCAGCCATAGATTGGGGGTGAGGCCAAATAAAAGGTAAGAATAATGGGGGGGGTCAGTTCCCGAACAAAGAGAACTGGTTCAGTGATGTCATATCGTCACCGCTACCGGCTCGGCCGAACTGGGCCGAACCGGGAGGAACCCACCACTGGACTGTATCATGGCCTGGAACTGACTGACCATCTCAGCCTGCTGAACCTCCAGGTGCCAGTACCTGGCCTTGCACTCTCACAGGTCTTCCCTCTGCTTGGAAACCCAATGCTCCTAGTCCTCAGTGAGGTGCTTCTGCTGAGCCTCCTTCTCGGCCAGATCCTATTTGAACTGAGCCAGCTGTTTTGCCAACTCTTTCTCGTGGTGGCTGCTTAGCTCCAACAACTGCTTCCTGTTGGGTCCCTAAGGAGTCCGGGCGTGCAGGCGAGGAGTGGCTGGGAGGGAGGGGCGAGTAGAGGCTGGCGAGGTGCCCTTTGACGTGAGTGACATCAAGTTGGCCACACCCACCCTGTCACATGACTATCTAACCACGCCCACCCAGCCGGTCATTAGGCAGATCATATTAGTGGTTCACAGGATTTAAAATTATGAATTTAGTGGTCCCTGAGGTCCGAAAGGTTGGTGACCCCCGTTTTAAACTGTTGTCACAATTGATTTATTATATAAAGTGCCCCTGGCAGCAAATCACACTAAAGTTTAGATGTTACATCTGGCAAGTTCTTTGGGTGTGGTTTATACCATAGGAGACAGGTCTAGGATTACACAAGCGAGGAAAACAGTTTCTTCATATAAAAAAAAAATAATGGAAATGGAATGGACCTCCATGCTTAGACTTTGATGTAGCTGCACTTTAAATATTGTCTATTGTTCTTATTCCTCCATCTCAAACAATCCATGGAGAATTGAAGAAAGTGCAGAAAAGGACAATCAAAATGATCAGTTGCTTTGAATTTTCCTGGGAGGGAAAAATTGCTTTCCAAGTTAGAAAAAAAAATGAATGAAAACAAGGCTATGAGGTTTATTAATGTATTTTATTTTATCTGCCATTTCACAAAATGCAGCATTCTACTTGGCAACCAGTAAAAAAAAATAGTTTAAGTTCTAATTAAAACATTAGAACTCATCAATTAAAAAATCATTTTTTTAAAAAAGAAAAAAGCAGCATCCTTAAAGGTAACTTTCCTGTTAGCCTCTATTAAAAGAGGGAACTAATAACTTTGAAATGAATTATGTACAAACTGCCTTTGAAATATTAATCTCCTTGTTTCTATCTGTCTCTGTTTTCATCTTCAAGAAACTGAGCTAACTGCAACGTTTTGGCTATGATCAGGTTCAATTTTTCATTCTTTCATATATAAAGATAATTTATGCTCATATTTTTATACTTTTCCCCCTGATTTGTGTATGTAGGTATGCCATATATCAGAAAAAAGGAAGGAAGGAAGGAAGGAAGGAAGGAAGGAAGGAAGGAAGGAAGGAAGGAAGGAAGGAAGGAAGGAAGGAAGGAAGGAAGGAAAGATTTGTTGACAGCATTGAAAATTCACACCCTACATCTTCATGGACTGGCAAGCATCGGGAAATATCAAATTCCACATTTTGATTTGCTAATACAGGAGATTATGAAACATTTGGTTTCCAAAACAAAAATGTCTAACAGGACAATATGTGTTTGTCTGAAATAATGGGACTTATCACATTTTTATTGAAATGAACACTCTGGTTATCTTTTTCAAAAACCGATAACTTGCATTAACATTAAAGGAACTCTGAAGAGCATCCAATGAAACTCTGTATAATTCTAAATATTATTAAACCTGATGAGTCCTTGGTGTTCTCTGAGCTTGCTTGTTTTCTTGTAGATGTTTCATTACCCAGACTAGTTTGGGTAATGATACATCTGCAAAGAAAACAAGCAAGCTCAGAGAGACCCAAGGATCGTTCATTTCAGAGGAGGTATTTAGCCGGTTTGGACCGATTCTGGCGAACCGGTAGTAGAAATTTTGAGTAGTTTGGAGAACCGGCAAATACCACCTCTGGTTGGCCCTGCCCCCACCTGCCCCACTCCTTCAAGGAGTCAACACACACTGCGTTTTGGCTCCCAGGTAAGTGCAGGGAGGCCCACTAGGCCCAAAATGGGGTGCGGGGGTATGTGTCCCCCATGCAGCCCGTTTTTGCTCCCAGGGGCATGCAGGAGGACAAGTACTGCCTGTCACACTCACTGGCCATGCCAACCATGGCCACGCCCACCCATCCGGTCATTAGGGCAGAGATCTAACGCACCCCATCCCCCCCTGTGGCCCGTTTTTGCTCCCGGGGGCTGTAGAGAGGCCTAGGCACCCAATTTCTCTATTCGCTGCCTCCCAGCCTCCCAGCTGATCGGCGTGGTTGGTCTATTGCTGCCTCCCAGCCTCCTAGGTCGGCAGTTCAACGGTTCGAATCCCTAGTGCTGCATAACGGGGTAAGCTCCTGTTATTTGTCCCAGCTTCTGCCAACCTAGCAGTTCGAAAGCACATAAAAAATGCAAGTAGAAAAATAAGGACCACCTTTGGTGGGAAGGGAACAGCGTTCCATGCTCCTTTGGTGTTTAATCATGCCAGCCACACGACTAGCACATATGTGCGAGGGGAACCTTTACTTTTACCTTATTTACACCATTAAGTATTGGCAAAAAATTGGGTATTTGGTACAAATGGGTAAATCAAACCCAATTCTATTGTCCAAATGTAAAGAGAAGCATCTTCAAGAGGAAGGGACACCGGGAGCAAATGACAAGATAAGCATTATGCCATTGCAGTGAATATTCCCCATTTTCTACATGTGCATCATATCACATGTGCAAAGGGCTGGAATTGTGCTGCTGTGACACCTTTCATCACTTTGATGAAATCATTGGATTCTTGGGATACCTTCATCCTCTTTGATACCCAATCTGTTCACAAAATAGAGGCATCCATCCTGATGGAAGAGAGACATGATCCATAATGTTGACAGTACAAGCCAATCATTTGCCTACCCAGCTGACATTCCTGTGGTTTAAATTAAACCTCACTGAAGCCGTCTGCGGTGTTTTTTTTTTCTTCCCTGGAACTTTCCCCAGAACAGGAAAAATATAGTTTGGAAAGCATCAAATTACTTTTGCCATTAAAATATTGCCTGCGTCCACTCTGGACTTTTTGAGACCTTTGTCCCAATTTGTCCTTTGAGGGACAGTTAATCAATGCAGCTGAATCTGTGTGGATGTAAGTAATCTTGCAGTCCGCTAGAACCAAGTCAGGTTTTTATTTTTATTTTTTTTATTTTCCTTAGAGGGAACCAAAAACGTTTATATTTAGCAACTGCTATAATGGGAGACATTTTTCATCGGTTGTTAACTCAAAAGGCTTTTTTGTCTTCCAGCAGGCATGATCTCATACCCTGATGTTCATCAACCCAAGGCACTTATCACATTGACAAAGCCAACTCCAGCAATACACAGGATAATAGCTACTTAGACACTTGTTGTGTCACAAGTGTTACAATATTTCCAGGACTGGTAATACTTTTTTCAAAACTTCCAATAACGTTGTTGTTGTTGTTGTTTTTAAAAAACCTACCAAATTCAGAGTTAATCCTAGACAATTAAGATCTAAAAAAAATTTAGAATGGATATTGATATATTGATATTTTGTGATATAGAAGTGATTTTAAAAAAAAACAACAGTGAAATTCCATAGAATTGCACCTGCTAAGGAAATTATTCTCTTTCATCATGTTTGTTCTTTTGGTTGTTCTATCTCTCTGAGCCAACACATAAAAGTTTCAGGCTCAAAGTAGCGTTTGAAATTCCTCCAATTGCCAAATCCCTATTCATGATCAGCTGCAGCTACTATAATCTGCTCTGTTTGACTTTTTGCATGCAGCTGTAATTTAATTTGTCTAAAATCAGCAGGATGCAAGACCAAAAGCTCTCCAAAATATGATTCAGGAGATCAATTTGAAGACAATTTGATATAATCTCAAAACTTTTGCTGTACAATTGAGTTAGGACACTTTACTCTGGGTGTCTGGAATGTAAAACACAGATAACAACAAAGATAACATTTGCTCAGTAATTTGGCTGAGTTGCTAAGCTCAGCCTAAGAAACAGGCTGAGCTTAGTGATACAAGATAATATTAGTGAAATCATTTACACCAAGGATCTGAATGTGCTTTGACCAATAAGAGAGCCTTTTCTATACAGTAAATTTGCCTCCTAGAAATCACCCACTCCCATTTATAGTCTTACATGCCTCCAGAAAAAATCCCCCCCAAAAGATTGTCCACATCCATCCTAATAACATCATCAGATGCCCTTCTGCAGCTCTCAAAGTAGTTATGAGGTTGAGCTGTAACCTTCCATATCCACATCTATCCTGGTCTATAATTCAGTATGGTTGGTAATGAGTTTCGGAATTGCATTTGGTTTAGTCAACCAACAAAATTTACAACATTGACTTTGCACAATATATGAACATGGTATATAAGTTTAAAATAAGAGCCATGGCGGTGTAGTGGTTAGAATGCAGTATTGCAGACTGACTCTGCTCACTGCCAGGAGTTCAATCCTGACTGGCTCAAGGTTGACTCAGCTTCCATCCTTACGAGGTTGGTAAAATGGAGACCCATACACTCATAACTGATATAGTTCAAGCATCTTAGAAATGGGAGCTGTCAATCACCATGGCTTTTATCCAATTCAAGATCAACTCATGAGACAATGTGTTTTAAGAGGTTATTCTGAAATTCATTTTGTTAACATCTCCACATTAATTGGATAGATCTTGAGAACATCCATCAAAAGCTTTTGAGTAAACTTAGCAAATAAATGGATGGGTGTATTTGCTGTAGAAACAATAGTAAAAATACTTAGGAAATTAAAGCCTTTTTCATATGAGGGAAAGCTACAATCTTTGGGGAGGGGAAATGAAATATATTTGTATAATTCTATAATGTGTAGAATATTTTTTCTTCCTTTCTTAATCTACATGAACTTCATTGGAAACTACTCCAGGCAAGGAAGAAGCAGTCTATCACTTAATGAATATATTGGATTTGCTGGTTTTAGATGTGACTTGAACATCAATATAGCTTGAAAAGAAAAAAAATAGAGAAACATGATGGGTGATCTACCAGTCATCCTTTGGCTAGTGGGGAATCTCTCATCTTCTAGTTCTGTGGGGCCCTTGGTGCTCTCTGAGCTTGGTTGTTTTCTTGCAAATATTTCATGAACCAACTAGGTTTCATCATCAGTGCTAGTAGGGAGTGGGGTTTCTCTCAATTTGTATTCTAACTATCCCTGTCAATATTGCGAGTGAATTTGGTGATTACTTGATTGCACTGTTTACTATTAGCTCATCTGGCAATTTTTTGATAAAGGTATTGTTTGCTTCTTGATTAATCTTAATCTAATGTTAATCTGCCTGATTAAACCCTGCCAACAAAAGTGTGTATAGTCAAGGCTATGGTTTTTCCAGTTGCAATGTATGGCTGCGAAAGTTGGACCATAAGGAAGGCTGAGTGCCAAAGAATTGGGCAGAATTGAGTTTTCTGCTGGAGAAGACTCCTGCGAGTCCCTTGGACTGTAAAGTGATTCAACCGGTCAGTCCTAGAGGAGATCAACCCTGACTGCTCTTTAGAAGGCCAGATCCTGAAGATGAAACTCAAATACTTTGGCCACCTGATGAGAAGGAAGGACTCCCTGGAGAATGCTGGGAACGATTGAGGGCAAAAGAAGAAAAAGACGACAGAGAACGAGGTGGCTGGATGGAGTCACTGAAGCAGTCGGCGTGAGCTTAAATGGACTCCAGAGGATGGTGGAGGACAGGAAGGCCTGGAGAATCATTGTCCATAGGGTCGTGATGGGTCAAACACGCCTTCACAACTAACAACAACAATGTTAATCCTGGTGTAAATCTCTGCTCAGCTGGGTGTTGATCGTTGGTGACAAAACAACACAAAAGACATTCCGGCCTTTTTGTTTCCTTTTGGACTTTTTGATTGTCTCTTTTGAATGGTATGTAGATGCTGTTTATGTGGGCAGAGAGTTGGACTAGAAGACCTCCAGGGCCCCTTCCAGACCTATGATTCTATGTTTCTATGTCTACGTGCCTTTTGGTAGCCAATTTGTCTGAGTGCCAGGCTTCTAGTAATTTTCTAGCATTTGGGGGCTTGGCTTGGTCTAGGAAAGTTGTAGTTTCCCAGATGAAACTATGGTTAAGCCTGCTCATGTGTTGTGACAGTAAGGAGTTTTCATCATATCTTCTGCCTGCTAGTTGGTGTTCATGGACGTAATCTGCTAGTCTTCTGTTTATTTGTCCTACATAGTGACTGTTGCAGGCCTTAAACTATATTTTGTAGATGACTCCTGCTTTTTATTCTGGGACTGCTGGGTCTTTTGGTTTAATTAGGATGTTTTGGTGGGCTTGACGTGGTCTTCTGGTTCCAAACATGAATTGTGGAGAAACAGTGGTGAAATCCAATTTTTTTTACTACTGGTTCTGTGGGCGTGGCTTGGTGGGTGTGGCAAGGGAAGGATATTGCAAACTCTCCATTCCCACCCCACCCCACTCTGAGGCCAGCCAGAGGTGGTATTTGCCAGTTCTCCGAACTGCTCAAAATTTCCTCTACGGTTCTCCAGAACCTGTCAGAACCTGCTGGATTTCACCCCTGTGGAGAAGTAATATTATCAAAATGAACCACTACTGGATAATTCTCTGTGAGGGAAGAACTGTCTGTAATAAATTAACGCATTGTAAGCCGCCCTGAGTCTCCGGAGAAAGGGCGGCATATAAATTGAACCAATCAATCAATCAATCAATCAATCAATCAATCAATAAATAAATAAATAAGAGATGCCTCAATGGATTTCTACTAAAATATTAAATATTCCTCAAGCTGTTGTAGATCCTTTAAACCACTCTGAAAGAGCTCTTTTCCATTTGTAGCCTGAAGCTGGATTGAGTGATATTTGTCAGTGAGACCAGAAATAAATGTGATTTATCATAGGAGAAAAAATGGAACATGCATAGTCATTTAACAATTCTGAACTAAACAGCAATAAAAAACAAGAAACTTTATTTTCATGGATCATCGATGGCTTCCCCATCATCATGCAACTCTGAATGAGTAACAATCACTAAATCAATTAAAAACATAGTTATATATGATGTCCAAAACATATATATTTAGCTTCATAATGCATTTCGAAATTCTTTTTTACATCATATTATCAGGTGGAGGAAATAAAAATGTTAAAATGTCTCCCATAACTGTATTCTACAAACCGTAACACATGCTCAAGATATATTTTCTGGATAAATATTATATGACTAATCTTCTTGAAGCCGGCATTACTTACTTAATTTCCCACCCGAGAGCAATTCTAAGGAATTGAACTTGGAGGAACAGTTGGCTTCCTTGAAAATGTTCAAGGTTTAGGGCTGCTAAGGTTATTTCTGCAGCTTTCCGGTTCCAATTTATTCATTTTACAAGGAAAGGTTTCATTCACCCGGGAGCAGATTATTCATTCAGAAAAGGTCCAGCAATAGAATGCAGTGGTGTGGACTGCTTTTTGCTGCAAAAAAAAATGCTTTAGTTCAGTTTTATTTTCAACATTGGACTGCTTTCAATTTGGGCTTGCTGAGATTTACTTAAGTAATTTTTTTGAGAACAATGCAGGGATGTTTAATAACACACCAAAATAAACACAGATAAAATCGATGATGAAGATGATTTGGGCTTGCTTGTTGAAGCAGTTCACCATATATCTTTAATTTCACATTCCTATACCCCAACTTATACAGGGTGATCATCCATAAGTCGTTATTTGAAATTAGACAAAACCACCATTCACACAGTGTGCTAACTTTGATGTACCTAATCATGCTTTGTTGAATAATCTACAATTGTTGGGTTCTTATATTGCATTCATTCACTAATATCACCACCATATGAAAAAGAAGCAATTAAGTTTTGGAGTGCACAGAGATGGACAAGCTCACAAAAGAAATACAAGAAAAGGAGGAAACAGAATACTATATGGTATTGGAGAAATGGCATGAAAGGTTAGAGGAGAGATATAAAGGGCAAGGAAAGAGTAAATGAGGAAGATATTGGAGTTGAAATGTAGTTAACAAACAAGTGGAAATGGAACGGACACAGAATGTATGATTCAAATTGAGTATATTGTTATCTTTATGTATATAAATCAATATTAGAATCATATGTATAAATGATAAATTGAAGTAAGGGAGAAAAATAAATACGTAAGGAATGTTTACCGATGCGAAAATGTTGAAAAGAAGAAAATTGTAAAAATTTCTTTTTTTGTTTAAAAAAAACCTGTTTAATAATTTAAAAAAAAAAAAAAGTCCTGCAAATTTTAAATGTCTAATAAAATTCTCAAAAAGAAAAAAGAAAAAAACTTTTCAGGTAGGTTACAAAATCCAGCAAGCAAAAAATATCATCACAGTATGCAAGCTCATCCAGAATTCTCCTATACCTGTGGAAGAGTCAGTCTTTGGTGCCTTACAAAAGGTTGGCATAATTGGGGTCATCTGATTCCTGATTCACACAGATCAATTTTGTCAACTGGGTTTTCTGTGCATGGCACTTAGGCCACAAAATTATCCATGATGATAATGGCCACATTCTAGTCTACCTTTGCCATCAACTCTGCTCTTAGAATTCCGATAGCTGGGGTCAGAACAGATTCTGAAACCAAATGAGTTTCAGCTCACCCATCATATTAAGATTTAAGATCATATAACATGGCTGACGGATGGCTCACTAAAAACTTAAGAGGTAGTGGTGGGTTTCAAATTTTTTACTACCGGATCTGTTGGTGTGGCTTGGTGGGTGTGGCATGGCTTGGTGGGTATGGCTTAGTGGGCATGTCAGGGGAAGGATACTGTAAAATCTCCATTCCCACACCACTCTAGGGGAAGGTTACTGTAAAATCTCCATTCCCTCCCCAATCCAGGGGAAGGTTACTGCAAAATCCCCATTTCCTCCTGATCAGCTGGGACTTGGGAGGCAGAGAATAGATGGGGGTGGGGCCAGTCAGAATTTTACTACCGGTTCTCTGAACTACTGAAAATTTCCACTACCGGTTCTCCAGAACTGGTCAGAACCTGCTGAAAACCACCTCTGCTTAGAGGTGACCCGAAATAAAAGGTTAATTTGGGCTAAAGTTGATACAAATGCAATATTAGACAGTCTTAAAACAGAGAATGCTGTTAATTGGGCTAGAACAGTTCAGTCATCTATAACCAACTGGCTATTAATCTCCAAAGCATTCTTTAATCTCTGCAATGTGCTGAAGAAACATCTAATAACTAACCCCCCTGCCACAAATTATCAAGCGGGTAGTTCTCGCTGGTTTGATTTTGAATGCTGGTTATTAAAAAAGAAATTGGAGGCTCGCTTAGAAGAGTCCTACCGCTCATATTAAGACACACTACAATTAATATGAATGTATGTTACTGGGTTGTGTGATCGTTGATTGTGTGGATTTTAAGTCATGGTGAAGATAGAGTTGCCAGGTGTCCACTATTTGAGCGGACAGTCCGCTTTTTTCACATTATGTTCACTATTTTTTTTCACAAAATAGTGGACATTTTTTTTATTCAAAAGCTTTATGATGAAATGGTACGTAATCTAAAGCTGTACAGTCTAAGAGAATAAGGATAGGAGAATCGCATTTTGTCTTTTTTTTCATAAGTTAGAATGAGACAAAGATCAAATATCCATTGAACTCGATTCTCCGAAAAAATTAATGATGAGATTAAAATAAAAATATATTATAAAATTATGTACAGTTCACATTTTTAAAATGTATTGTAGCTTGTGTCGACTGACCTAAAATGGCGTCGAGTGATGAGAGTGACAGCGGCGAGATTTCGAATTCTTTAAAACGAAAGAGAGGAGTGTGCAAATACACCAAAGACTGGGAAGCTACTTTTGCATGGATTACCAACAACAAAACCGACAGAACAAATACAACGGCCTACTATAAATTGTTTGTAAGAAAATATATAATTTAATTGTAAAATTTTTTTTTATTTTTTTACTACATAATACACACACACGCTTGTCTGCTATTTTTTGGAAGCAGACCTGGCAACCCTAGTGAAGCAAGCTATAGTTCACCATATGTAGCCTCCACTAAGAGAGAAAGGGGGGAGAGGAGAGAGAGGAGGGAGATAAGGGAAAAGAAGGGAGGGCATCAAATGTCAATATCTCACAAACTTCAAGCCTTCTCAGTTATTTTTCTATCTGCTTGTTTCATTAAAAAAAGGTATAATAGAGCTACCTACCGCTTTGAATTTATGTTGAAATATCTTGGCCCAATTACAGTCTTTATAATGTTTCTTTGTAATGTTCTTTGTACAATGGACTTTATTCAAACCAGCCTGCAATTAATGTCAATTTATCAAAATAATCCCTTGTGGAGGTGGGAAAAGCATTTCACCATGCTTATCAAAAAAACCAAATTAGACATTCACAGTTCACTAAACATGGGATTCCTTCGTTATGAAGGATTCCAGGAGTTCGTGTGGAGCACAAAATAAGAATGAATAGCTCCTGAGATAAATTACAGGTTGCTGAAATATAGTTTGGTGTAATGGTTAAGCTGTTGGCCTAAAAGCCAGGAGACTGTGAGTGCTAGTCCATAGACACAAAAGCTATCTGAGTGACTTTGAGGCAGTCACTCTCTTTCAGACCCATTCACCTCACAGGGTTGTTGTGTTGAGGAAAATAGGAGGAGGAAGGTGGGTTGGATATGTTCACTGCGTTGAGTTACCTATAATTAATAAAGGTGAAAGAAAAATCAAATAAATAGATACATACATACATTCATACTAGGGGTGGGTTCTACTTACCTTTACTACTGGTTCACAGCGGGGCCGCGTGTGCACGCTCGCTTTGCTCGTGCATGCTCTTCTGCGCAGAAGCGGTTTGATGACATCAGGGTCGGTGGGCGGAGCCTCCCAACAGTTTTACTACTGGTTCTATAGAACCGGTGTGAACTGGAGGCAACCCACCACTGATACATACATACATACAAACTAGTGGTGCGTTACCCCTGGTTCGGACTGGTTCTATAGAACCGGTAGTAAAACCGGCAGGAGGCTCCGCCCACTGACCCCAACATCATCAGGAAGCTTCTGCGTATGCGCGTGCATCCCCGTTGTGAACCAGTAGTAAAGGTAAGTAGAACATTTACTACATGCTTGAGGGTCTCTTGCTTGAGCAGGGGATTGGAGTAGAATACCTCCAAGGTCCCGTTCAACCTTATTATTCTATGTTATAGTGACCTACTGCATCTTGGAGCATCACATCTTATGGCTATATCAGCACAACGGTACTTGAATGATTCTAGATTATTTTAAAAGCTTCTCTAAGTCTCTAGAGTATTGGGGAAGTAATCTTTGTAATCAGTTCTGTTCCCTTGTTGTGGGATTCCATACCATACAAGGCATATACAAAAAGAGGAGAAGGTCAAAAAACACAAGGCAGATCCAGAACAAGATGGAGAGACAACATCAAAGACACATTACAACAGCATGAAATAACAGAGAAGGAAGGAAGGAAGGAAGGGAGGGAGGGAGGGAGGGAGGAGGAGGAGAAGGAGAAGGAGGAGGAGGAGGAGGAGGAGGAGGAGGAGGAGGAGGAGGAGGAGGAGGAGGAGGAGGAGGAGGAGAAGGAGAAGAGAAGGAGAAGGAGAAGGAGAAGGAGAAGGAGAAGCAGAAGCAGAAGCAGAAGCAGAAGCAGAAGCAGAAGCAGAAGCAGAAGCAGAAGAAGAAGCAGAAGAAGAAGAAGAAGAAGAAGAAGAAGAAGAAGAAGAAGAAGAAGAAGAAGAAGAAGAAGAAGAAGAAGAAGAAGAAGAAGAAGAAGAAGAAGAAGAAGAAGAAGAAGAAGAAGAAGAAGAAGAAATAATAATATTCTTTTAGTCCAACTTACAAACAAAAGAAGAGTAGGGAAAAATGAAATCAAGAAACTCACTGCTAAAATGTAAGCACCGGGACTGTGAATCGTATGGCTGGCCTTAATGGGAGGAGAAAGAGATAATTAGTTTTCAGCATAAGAGCAAAAGGTTTTGTGCAATTTAGAACACAGAGTGGTCCTGATTTAATAATGTGTGTCAAATAAGTTGCAGGATCCTGACCTTTTCCTGGCATTGCTTGGATCAAAATGCTTTTTTTCCTGACTTCAGCATGCCATTAGGCAGGCTTTTCAGGAAACAGGGTTTATTTTTAGCTCCTGCAAAAATAAAGGAGGGGGGAGGGAAGAAAGAGAGAAAGAGAGAGAATCAGTTTTAGCAATGTTAGTATCTGAAAATAACTGAAAAATGATCTGTCTTCTCTGCTGAACCAAATGAATACAAGAGCCGAAAATCAGCTAAGCAATATGCTAAATATGGGTGTGGAAAGGAGAGAAGAGAGAAATCTTACAGTACCTGGAAGTTTTTCAGTTTTTCAAACCTAAAATTAGAACATAGATTTCTAAATCAGAGTTGCTCAATTGAGGTCCAAGCCATAAGCAACTCATCCAAAGCCTTGGGTACAGCCTCATGCTTCAGAAGTTTTTTAAAAAATGTCCAGTTATAATATTTAATTATTTATTTTAAACGGACACGGTGGCTTAGTGACTAAGAAGCTGAGCTTGTCGATCAAAAGGTCGGCAGTTCAGCGGTTCGAATCCCTAGTGCCGCATAAGGGGGTGAGCTCCCGTTACTTGTCCCAGCTTCTGCCAACCTAGCAGTTTGAAAGCACGTAAAAAATGCAAGTAGAAAAATAGGGATCACCTTTGGTGGGAAGGTAACAGCGTTCCGTGCGCCTTTGGCATTGAGTCATGCCGGCCACATGACCACGGAGACGTCTTCAGACAGCGCTGACTCTTCGGCTTTGAAACGGAGATGAGCACCGCCCCCTAGAGTCAGGAACAACTAGCACATATGTGTGAGGGGAAACTTTACCTTTATCTTTTAATGTTTAATGGAGTAGGGTGAGAAATCATTTAACTATTTGAGCAAAGATCATATGAATTCTAATTCACTTAATTTAATTTGAATCAAATTAAAACAAATGGAATTTATGACCTGTTTCTATTTGTCTTTTTTTAAAAAAATCTGGATCTTGCCATGCTACTCAAGGTCTAAGAAAGGTTGTCAGCCTAAATTCACACTCCCTGATGATAAAGGATTGAAGGAGTGATCTAAAGAGCATGTCTAGACATGTTGTCTATGTAAGAGAGGTGAGATGACACTTTGCATTTTATACTCTGCTGTGTACTTTTTAAGTCCTTTGCTCAGTATGTCACCTTCAGCATCTGTTCTTAATATCTCTGAACTAAGGTTGTACATTTAAGACCACCAATGTCAGAGAGAGACTAGTGGGAGGAGGAGAGTCAAGCAGGGGATCAACCTGGAGTCATTACATAGACACAAGAGGACAAGGTTAAGATAGCCAATGCAATCCTAAAGTGTATTAACAGAGGGATACAATCAAGATCAAGGGAGGTACTAATACCACTCTATAAAGCCTTAGTAAGACCACACATCTAGAATACTGCATCCAGACCACACTATAAAAAAGATGTTGAGACTCTAGAAAGAGTGCAGAGAAGAGCAACAAGGATGATTAGGGGACTGGAGGCTAAAACATATGAAGAACGGTTGCAGGAACTGGGCATGGCTAGTCTAGTGAAGAGAAGGACCAGGGGACACATGATAGCAGTCTTCCAATATTTGAGGGGCTGCCCCAGAGAGGAAGGGGTCAAGCTATTTTCCAAGGCACCTGAAGACCAGACAAGGAATAATGGATGGAAACTGAACAAGGAGAGATTCAACCTGGAAATAAGGAGAAACTTTCTGACAGTGAGAGCAATCAACCAATGGAACAGAAGTTGCCTTCAGAAGTTGTGGGAGCTTCATCACTAGAAGCTTTCAAGAAGAGACTGGACTGCCATCTGTCAGAAATGGTGCAGAGTCTCCTGCTTGGCTGGGGTGTGTGTTAGACTAGATGACCTACAAGGTCCCTTCTAACTCTGTTAAACTGTTAAGGATCCAATCCCCTTCTTGAATACTGTTGAATCTTATCTAGTTTTTCCCAGGGGTGAACTGCCAGTCTCGGAAAATTCTTGCAAAATAGGCAATAGAATAATAACGTAGCTAGTTTAAAACATTCTCAAGTGTGAGTCTGGTTGGCTCCGACAGTCCCTCTCCAATAATGTTAAGGTCCTTTGTCTGTTATGCATATACTTTGTGTGCAAAATATTACATAGATAGCCTACATAATTGCATTGGTGATAATTTACTGCTGCAGGATATATATTTTTTTCTGTAATATTTTGCTGCAAGGTTTTCATTCAAAAGTGTAATAAAATGTTCTAGGAGGAAATGTCCCTGCTTCGAGCAAAAATCTGCAGCCAAGAATACAAAAGAGCCTTGAACATCTACAAGTTACCCATAATGTAGCTCTTTCCAAATCCGGCCAGCCAGAATGATCAGCACTTGAGCAATGAATCCTTCTGCCACTCTGCCTACCCTCATTTCATTTTGTGAACATTGCCAGCAAATCTTATTTGGCAGGATGGAAATGAAAGATATGCAGGCAAGGCATCGCGACTCCCACTGGGAAAGAACTTTGCATTGTCATAAATGGCTCAAGGGAAGTCTACACCGGTCCTCAGGAAATGTAATTTCTTAGACTCCTTACACCTAGCATACTATAGTTGGAAGAAATGGCCATCTGGGTTCAGTTCCAAGTGGAGAGAAACATGAAACTGGAAACATGGAGACTGCTTGAAAAGATGGTTTAATGGTGGACAGGACCAGGGGTGAAATGCTCCTGGTTCGGACCGGATCGTCCAATCCAGTAGCGATGGAGGCGGGTGGTTCGGAGAACCGGTAGCAAAAATCCCTGCGGGCCCCCCCCCCCATGCCTAGCTGAGCCGCGCGATCATCAGAGGCTGTTTTTTAAACTTTTAAAAGCATTTTTTCTACAATCTCTTCGGCCGAAAAAATGCTTTTAAAAGTTAAAAAAAAAGCCTCTGATGATCACACGGCTCAGCTGGGATCATCAGAGGCTTTTAAAAGCATTTTTCCTACAACCTCTTCGGCCGACGAGGTTGTAGGAAAAATGCTTTTAAAAGTAAAAAAAAAAGTCCAGGATGCCAGAGAGGTCTGTAAATATTTTCCCAGCCCTCTTTTTGACTCGTGCAGCATACAGGTCCTCAATGGAAGGCAGGTTGGTAGCAATTGTTTTTCCTGCAGTTCTAATTAACAGATATGAAGAGAGCAAATGCACTAATTATCCTGGGAATATATTTGCCATATATTGGCAAATACGTATATTTGCCTTCATTCGAGCAAGGAAAAGCTTTGGTAGAACTTCAATCGCCAAGGGAAAGATGGGCTGTGCCTCGGAGCTTTCTATGGTACAGCCCCCTTTAAACTTGGCTCTGAATTGGAAATTGAAATTAACAGAAAGGGGAAATTATTAAAAAAAAAGTTGGGGATTTATCTGCATATCATGAATCAGGTTGAATTAAAATTAAATATATAGTTTTGGTTACATCCATTGTTTGTTTGCTTGTTTGTTTGTTTTATTTGTCAACAAGTATAAGGAAACAAGTAACAGTATAGACCTAGACATGGACACATGAAAAAATATTGGCACAAATAAAAGGAAATAAATAAGCAAAACATAGCCATAAACACATAAAATGAGTACATATAAATGGGGACAGTAGGACAGGGACGGTAGGCACGCTGGTGCGCTTATGCATGCCCCCTTAGGGACCTCTTAAAGGTCCACGGTAGACAGTTTAAGGTAAAAGGTATGGGGGTTAGAGAGACTAACAAGAGGATCAGGTAGAGTGTTCCAGACATTTACTATTCTATTGCAGAAGTTATATTTCCTACAATCAAGATTAGAGCGAATTACATTGAGTTTGAATCTATTGATAGCTCTTGTGTTATTATGGTTGAAATTAAAGTATTCATTTACAGGTAGGAATTTTTGGTAAATAATCTTATGAACTAAGCATAGGTCGGAACGTAGACGGCGTAGTTCGAGGCTATCCAGGCCTAAAATTACAAGCCTGGTGGTATAGGAAATTTTATTTCGAGCAGAGGATTTGAGTACTCTCTAGTAAAATATCTCTGGACCCTCTCTAATGGATTGATGTCTGAAATACAGTGAGGATTCCAGGCAGGTGAACAGTATTCAAGTATAGGTCTGGCAAAGGTTTTATATGCCCTAGTTTGAAGTATAGCATTACCAGAGAGAAAACTTCATAAAATAAGATTGACAACTCTTAATGTTGTTACATTAAGCTGTTATTACAGTGAGCTTTGGGGCTCACATTAAGCTGTTATTACAGTGAGCTTTGGGGTTTAGATCTTTTGAAATGTTATGTTGTTGGTAGACCATGTATCCCTTCAGCTTGGAAAAAGTGATGGATTTCTGCTATGTAATTTCGCTTGGGTCCATCAGTTGATTTTTATTTTATTTATTTATTTTGCTTCCCTTGCCATTCTCCAAATAGGTCTTCTCCAAACTCTGTCCAGTCCAGCTGCAAGCTCAGAAATCTTCATTTCTATGTAGGAAGTTAGCACCCACCCCTTTCCTAGAAGAATGAAATATTTTGGGAAATATTAAAAAGGCAGAATATTATGTTTCCCTGGATTAGAAATGGAGAAGCATGTTTTAAAGACGAAGCAGCTCCCATCTTCCTGCCCCCACCCTTTTGTCAATGGGCCAGAGGCAGAAACTCAATCTTTGTCAATGGACCATCATCTGCAACACAATAGGACCCATCTAGCAACAGAAACTCGCCACATGGCACCTCGGAAGATTACATCAGCCAGCAAGGCTAGCTAAAACTCCCACTCCCTGGGAGTCTGACAACCAATCAGGATACTCTTTCAGGGCCCCAGGAAGTTCAAAGCCAGAGAGGGCATAAAACTCGGGGACTTGCTGCATCTCGCCCCTTTTCTGTTCAGGAACTCAAACCATGTGATCCTGTCCACCATTAAACCATCTTTCCAAGCAGTCTCCATGTTTCCATTGTCTTTTTCCCCACTTGGAGCTGAACCCAGAAGGATATTTCTTTCTACATCTAAAAAGAGAGAACTTAAAAGAACATGCTTACAAAAAGCTTTCCGAGAATGGCACAACCTTATTAAAGAATAACCCTTCCGAAATGACACTTCAAACATTGATCTTTCTTTCATTTCATGCCCTCTGTAGAAGTATCCATTTTCACCTCAGAGGCAAATCTCCAAAGAAGTGAGACAGATTCTTTATTTGTGGTGGGAGTGTGTTTCTATCCTTGAGCGCCTAATGTATTTTTAAAGAAGGAGACACAAAACAGCTGGAAGGAAGCAGGCTGTTAAAATTTCATCAGTGTGCAAAAAAAAACAAGGAAAAAACCCTAAATCAGCAAATTTGAGGATCCTCACATATTTTTCCCTCCTTGATTTTGTGCTTCTGGAACCTGCAACAGGAGGGAATAATTAAGATAAACAGATTGGTTTGGAGAATACAGCAACAGAAATTGATATTGACTCTTCTGCTAATGGTGCAATCAACTTTCTCTTGTAAGCAAACCAAGGCTATCATCAGAAAGTATTATGGGCTACCGGAGCTGAAATAAGACAGAATGCCAAATATATCTGCTCCAAATGCAGCTTGTCTAGACATAAGCTGCTTGCCATGTTTTCATGTGCAGTTTGATTTTAAAAAATTATGAAAGCTACTTACATTCAGAATTATAGAATAACAGAATTGGGTAGGAACTTGGAGGTCTTCAAGTCCAATCCTCTGCTCAAATTCTGGGCAAATGGTTTATCCAATCTTTTCCTCAAAACCTCCAGATATGGAGAAGCCACAACTTCCAGAGGCAAGTCATTCCACTTATTAATTGTTCTCACTCTCAGAAAGTTTCTCCTTATTTCTAGACTGGATCTCTCTTTGCTAAGCTTCTATCCAATACTTCTTCCCCAGCCCTCGGGTGCTTAGGAGAATAAGTTGACCCTCTCTTCTCTGTGATAGCCTGTCAAATATTGAAAGACTGCTGCATATCACTCCTTGTCATTCTCTTTGTTAGACTAGACATATCCAGTTCAGTGGTGGGTTGCCCCCGGTTCGTACCGGTTCTATAGAACTGGTAGTAAAACCGGTGGGAGGCTCCGCCCACTGACCCTGATGTCATCAAAACGCTTCTGCGCATGCGCAGAAGAGCACACGTGCGCACTTGCTTCGCTCATGCGCACGCGCAGCCCTGTTGCAAACCAGTAGTAAAGGTAAGTAGAACCCACCCCGGATCCAGTTCCTGCAACCATTCATTGTATGCTTTCATCTCCAATCCCCTAACCATATTTGTTGCTCTTCTCTGCACTCCTTCTAGAATCTTCTTGTGGAGGTTAATAAATCAATGAACCATGAATCTTTATCTCTATGATATTCTACTTAAACAAATGAGCCTCTGAAGCAGTTAACAGCAAATGTTTTTATTTACATAATAAAAACATAACAATATATATACAGTTAATAAACAGCACTTAGTTACTATGATAAATTATCCTGTCAGCTATCTATCTATATATCTAATCTCTCTAAGCTATGTTATCTATGACTATTCTTCCTTAGAAGAAATATTATTATTATTATAATAATATTTCTGCTCTTCTAACGGACTTCCTAACTGTTCACAGTTATCTAATGGAAGATCCTTGAAGACAATACAATACTAGACAGAAGATCAAAGAGCCAAGAGCCTTGGTAGTACAGGGGTTTAAGGCACCCTGTTATTAAGCTTATTAAGACCAGCTGCCTGCAATTACTGCAGGGTTCGAATCTCACCAGGCTCAAGGTTGACTCAGCCTTCCATCCTTTCTAAGGTAGGTGAAATGAGGACCCAGTTTGTGGGGGCAATAAGCTGACTTTGTATAAATATACAAAAGGATGAAGGCTATTGCTTAACGCATTGTAAGCCGCCCTGAGTCTTCGGAGAAGGGCGGCATATAAATCAAATTTAAAAAACAAACAAACTGAATAGTAAACCAAAGTGCCAGAGCCAGAGTAAAGTGAAGAGCAAGGGTTTCTGTTAAGAATCTCCTTTTATATTGCTAACTGTGACAGTTAGGGGAGGGCCCTGGAGATTCAAACATATTTATTTATTTATTTATTTATTTATTTATTTATTTATTTATTTATTTATTTTTCATATTTGTATACCGCCCTACTCCCGAAGGACTCGGGGCAGTGAACAGCCATAATAAATACAAATACATATAGAAGTTAAAAACTATTAAGAAACAGATTAAGTAATTTAGGCTCAAAGATTTAAAAACATCCAAATTTATCTAAAGAGGTTTAAAACCCAATTTAAAAGCCAGTTTAAAAGCCAATTAAAAAGGGAGAGTTAGGCCAGACCCGCTTGTTGGAATAGAAATGTTTTCAGGGCATGGCGGAATATGCGTAAGTCTTGGATGTTTCGTAACTCCGGGGGAAGCCCGTTCCAGATGGTAGGTGCCCCCACCTATATTAGCTGCCCTCTGATTGGCTTATGTATCTGTACATTCCAAAAGCCATTAATAGGCACAGCTATAGAGAAATAATTTTTCTCTAACAAATCTCAGCATCTTTTTTGTATTGTGGTGACCAGAACAAGTGTGGTCTTACCAGTGCAGCATAAAGTATTAACACATCACTTGAAGTACAAGTTCACATACCAATTCTGTACTTTGGGTGGACCCACTGTGGTGCTGACTGCCTATACCAATTTTCCATGGAGAATTGATGATATCCACTATCTCCATTGCCTCACCTCATTTCCTGAAAGTATTATTTAAACACATGATCATTTGACACTCTTCAAAGCAGCATGTTAATCTCCTACAATATCTTTGTCTCCAAGAATGTGACTGGGCCCTTCTGGACCCCACAAGGATGTTTAACAATAAAAGTGCATGTGGTTTCAGTCTTGTCCTTTGTTTCATGACTTGTTGAATTAAAAGGTAAAAGTAAAGATTCCCCTGCACATGCGTGCTAGTTGTTCCCGACTCTAGGGGGCAATGCTCATCTCCGTTTCAAAGCCGAAGAGCCAGCGCTGTCCGAAGACGTCTCCGTGGTCATGTGTCCAACATGACTCAACGCCAAAGGCGCACGGAACGCTGTTACCTTCCCACCAAAGGTGGTCCCTATTTTTCTACTTGCATTTTTTACGTGCTTTCGAACTGCTAGGTTGGCAGAAGCTGGGACAAGGAACGGGAGCTCATCCCATTATGCGGCACTAGGGATTTGAACCTTTTGATCGACAAGCTCAGCATCTTAGCCACTGAGCCTCTCCAAATATCCATTCCTGCTGTCTGGAAGTTTGGCTTCTCTAAAAAAATGAAATGCAAAACCTAGGAATAGTTTTCTAGTTTTGGGCCCATTGCTTCTAAAACAGTCTGATGTGGCCTAAAGACATGCCTCAGAGAAATCAGCTTACACTGAACTTCTTACATTTTTAATTCTGTATCATTTACTGGTGAAAAGAACAACATAAACATTGAAATCGTCTCTATGGCAGCATCAAACCAACACAGAAGCTAAAACTATGGAAATTAGTTTTTTTTTTCCTCAACCCGAAAATGAAGAAATGAATTCTCTTTGTGAGGATCACAGATCCATCAGCGAGGAACAAGTTGCTGAGAACAAATAATGAAATGATTTGCACACCCCTCTCCCCCGCAATCAATCAATTAAAGCTCATGAGGGAAGCGAATTATTTTCTTATTTAACCGAACTAGTTTTTAATGGCAAGCAATAACATTTCATCTGTTTTAAGAACCTCTTCAGTGACATGTTGAAAAGAAAAGGAAATCGGTGTACTCATTAGCCCTTCTTTAGTATCAAGGATTTATTTTCAAGCACTTTGTCCTTTTTCTTGATTATATAAATAGTAATGTAGTCTTTCTATTATGTAAACAGTAAGGAGGAGGAGGAGGAGGAGGAGGAAGAGGAGGAGGAGGAGGAGGAGGAAGTACCCAAAAGGCAAACTGTGCTGAATTTTCCCTTGAAAATTGCCTTTGACTCAAACATTTTATTCTGAGGAAGAGTGACTGATTCTTGGGTGAGAGTTTGCATGAAAGGGCATAACCAAGTGACTGAAATGTATTTCATTGCAAATCACACTTGTGCCATTGAATAATAATGTTGGTATTTATTTATTCTGACGCCTGACTCTTCGGCTTTTTTTTTAAAAAAATGTTTTTTTATTTATTTCCAGAGATATTTCAGAGTTTTCCACAGATATCTGCTTAATCATGGTGGAAAGCAGGGTTCTGGATATTGGACTCAATGGAACCTGTTTCTCCAATTACCACTGTCAGGCACAAAGACTCAGGACCATTAATTAGGTTGAAGCACAGAAGATTTATTTAAGTTGATATAAATGAATCTGGTCAACTAAAGTTTAATACCTAACCCTAACTCAATTGGCACAAGATAAGGGTCAATGGGGGGGTTGAATTTGAAACACTTGTGGAAATGCAACGACTCTAAACTGATGACCTGTTTAACTCTCCCCTCTAACTCTGCCTAATGTTCTCCTACAACGATGTGGTAATCCTTTCCAAACTCATCCAAGCTGACTTCTTTATTGTTTCCCACCTATACACAACATCTTACAAGCTAAAGATTCTACGCCATCTATAATAAACTCTGCGAACTATTAGGGAACTATTACGGCAGGGCTATCATCTCCTTCTTTCTCTCACACATGATATCTGGGATGAGTTCCCTCTTATTCCTCCTGAGTTGCACCCCCTCCTGGCCGGGATTCCACCTTTTCATTGCATTCCATCAAACCAACACTATTCTTTTTCTCTTCCACTGTAAGAAAACATAGTGGAAAGGTTGCTTGTGAATAAACCCACACATAGATATCCAGCTTCTCTGATAGAAAAGACAAAGTAAGTGAATTTGGACACAATGTTTAATCAAAGTTGATTGAATAGGCCACAAACGACTGGGTCCATGCACTCACTAAAACAAAAATAAAAAAGTCACACAAAGATTTACCATAATGTGCAAAGCAAGCTACAATATTATCTTTTATAAGGAAAACTGTGACTACATCTAAATATCTCAGTGAGTAATGACACCTAAGCAACATTTGTTAATCTTGTAAGTATCACTAAAGTCTCAAATAAAAATATAACCTTTGATAAAATATTCATCTTCATTGCAGAGTTTGTTTTACCAAAGGTGTTATTTTTATTTCAGACTTTACCGATAACGTTTAACATTGGTTAATCATGAGAAGAAAGCCAAGATCAGATCTGGTTAATATTGAGTTGTAAGATCTACAGAAAACTGTAGGGGTTTTAAGACAGACAGACAAATAAATATCCCAGAATACAGCTACAGGTAAATCAGTTCTGTTAGTGTTGCCAAGAAAATTCATGGACATTTGCATAAAATCTCTAGAGGAGATTTTATTTAATTGCTACAAAGCTATAGCAATTTCATTTTTTTTTCTTTTTTATGTTGCACTTTGCGTAATAGTATACTCAATTATCCATGCACATATTACCCCTGCTTATTTCCACAATTAGGCATTTGATTGCATGTATAGTGTGTTATATACCTCCAATAAAAGCAGAATTTAATAAGGATGGATGCTCAGGGCCTTGAACTGATGCAAGGACAATGAATAAAAACTTGCTGCAGCAGATCGAAGGAATTAACAAAATGTCTGGATTCCCCAAGCAATTTCCAGCTTCTGGTTTGCAACAGATTAGCTTAGGGTTTTTCTGTTGTTTAAGTCTCAGATGTTGTATCACAGGTGGGTTTTCAGAAAGGGACACCCTCAAGTGGATTGAAGAAATCTATCTTTATATAAGCTGCCTTTTTTTAAAAAAAATTCTTTCTCAGAAATTCACACTCTCTCCTCTTCTCCAGCTCTTGATGGAGAGGAAATCAACCTTCCATCTGTCGGGGCTGCAGTGATCTATACCAAATCAATACTCAGGCTCCTTTAGCATTAAAGCACGACCCCCCCCTCCCCTCCCCTTCCTTCCCATCTCATCATTTTGGAAAAGAATAGCTAGCCCTTGTCAAGGAGAGCCACTCTGGCTAATTGGACGCCAGCTCTTAAATGCATCTGAGGCCCAGCAAAGTCAGTTCTAATGGAAGGGTAAAGGTTAATGCATGCTGAGATGAGATTCACTCCATCTTCGAAAAGTGGATATGGGGCTGGTTGGGTGGGGAGATGCTTTCCCCCCCCTTTTTTTTTTTTTAAAAAAATCCCTTAATGAGGAGGAAATGGCCTCAAGAAAGCAAATGACATTGCATTAAACGTGAGACACTTCTCCTTTCAAGCTTCTCACTTGACATCTCTCAACATCTGTCTTTGTCCTTTCGGCATTGTCCTTGATGAAGCTCCGGGATAAATGTTCTGATGCTGACTCAGCTTCCTGGCATCCTGACTTTGCCCTGTTCTGCTCTATATCCTATTCCAGCAGACTAAAAACTGAGCTAGTCTGCCAAGGGAACTAGCTCACTAATGAAGATGCTCTGTGATAATAAAAGAGGAAGGAGTCAAACCAAAGTAAGAAGGATGACCTTCCCTAACTTATATGGACTGGTGTACCAGAGGGAAGATACGGAATGGATAAATAAATGACCATCTTTATCCTACATCAAGAGTGAAGAAGGAAACTCCCGATTCCTGATTTATGAATGCAGGAAGAAAGGGAAAGAATAATGTGCCTGTTCAGCAAAAAAATAAAAAGTTTAGAAAAGGCCAAAGTACTTAAAATGGAAGGTGGTTAGAAAACTATCTATCTCCATGCTAATGAAAAGAAAATGAAATTTTCGGCACCAGCCAATTCAATTCTGCCAGCAGTAAAGGACACCGTTGGCAAATTGATAAATTTTGCATAGTTGCACGTGGCCTTTGATATTTCCAGCATACTTTATATTATAATCAGTGCTGTTGAGCATGATTGATTCTAAGTTGGCTGATCTTGGAGAGAAATAGGATATTGAAGACTCATCGGGAGAATCTCAGGCCTTGTATCTTACTCAGCCATTTTTCTGCTTCAGCAGATTTTCACCTTCTCATCCTTTCAATCTCTCTGAATACACTACTGTTGTCTGCTATTCAGCAGAAGATGGCAAATTGTGAATTCTTGGGCTCATTTTTATGAATGGGGCTATCACTGAAATTAAACCATAGATATCCTGCTGCTTGGTGCTGCTAATGTTTAAGATTTGGTCCACCTTGAAAGGACCTTGAGAATTCTACACAGTGTCAAAAAGTGACAATAGTGGTAATAATACATCACCTTCATAATGGCCATGAAGTTAATTCATGGCAAAGTGGTTAGACGATGAGACCCAAATGCACTGGTAGCCTCGCATTGCAATGAATAAGGACATGCATTCAATTTTGCAGCTACCACAATTGTTGGCCGAGCAGAGACAAAAATAGCCAGAGAAATGATTGAAGACTGGGAAATGGACCCCTTGCCAATCAGTAGGAGTACTGTTCTACCATCAGCTTACTGGGTACTTAGTTACTGAGGGAGCAGTGGCACAAGGAAACAACAATTAATGACTTAACAATCAACCATCAACACCCCAATTAACAACTAAAAAGCCCCACACAATGAGGCACTAAATAAATACAACATGTAAAATAGCCCAGTGCATACATTCCCTGAGAGAGTTTCCTGAGGATGGACTTCTGCAAAAGCCCAAAAGCTTGGAAAAATAAACCTATAGCCCTGATTACTGACTCAGATTGGATCCTGCAACATTATCCTGGGACATGCATATATGCCTTCGTTTGGATGAAGATGACGATTCCATGTTTGTGTCTTGGATCATCCTATATTCTATATTGATTGAGCTTCAGGCAAGAATCATAAATAAGGCAGCCAAATTGCCCCTTTTTTTTTGGCACACACCAAAAAAACCCCTCTCTGGCCTCTCACAATTTATACAAGGCTGAGACAGCATCTTTGTTACCTATTGGCCTTTGTTGGCCCTCATTGTCATCCATTAATCTGCTTTTCAGTTCAGCTTTGGGTGTTGAGTGAAAAAGATACTTCTGGGTTTTTTTTCCCTTTAAATTCTCATCTCTTGAGTAACAGGAGAACAATTCAAAAAAAGAGCTGCCCAAAGAATTAAGGATATAGAAGGACAAAATGATATAGCTATTCTTAGTAAGGTGAATTGGCTGAGCAAATACAAACGTACTTTTCACGCTATTTGAAGCTACAACTGCCATAACATCTTAGGGAGATATTTACGCAAGCGAGATTCGAACAGCTTGACACAATGGTCAGATATGGGAGATTCCATTTTATACCCTACAATGAGCGTCTCTGCATTTGCGGAGTGGCAGAGGTAGAAGATCTGGCTCACATCCTATTTGACTGTTGCTTGTATAAGGGGGTGAGAGACAGGTACCTTGCTCTATATACCAAATGAATGTTCCATTGGGATCCCCATTTCAAAACAACTTACTTTATGTGCAGCCAGAACCTGAAAATAACATTTAACACAGCACAGTATTTAAAGAAAATGGATCGGTTGAGATCTGCATACATGGGACGGATTGGGGTAGATTTGAAGGGTGACACTGAAATATAATTTTATGTCATTTTGTTCTATTTTACATATTTAAATATTAAATTATATTGTATATTATCCTTTAACTATTGTGTTTTACCCTACTCTTATTTTAAATTGTTTGTATAGGATTTTATTGCTGATATGTGTCTGAATCTTGTGCTTTGATATGGCCTATAGGCTAATCAATAAATCTATCTATCTATCTATCTATCTATCTATCTATCTATCTATCTATCTTCAGAAAGAATAATGGAAGATCTATTTGTCAACAGGCAAGTGCGATAAACAAATGACAACATGTATATGATGACATCATCATACAAATGACTTTGGATGCAAAGACATACATTAATTCAGAAGATTTTAAAGACCAAAGTACAATTAGACCAGAAGATTTTCTTTAGGAATTAATGGACAGGCCTCTAGAAAAGAGTCATGGTATGTTGTTTTTGTACACGATAACTACAACATGATCATTATATGCTCAAAATTAAAATGGCTTGACACTACCTACAATGGAGGAATGGTTGGTGAAGAGGATGGTGCTTCAGAGATGGCTAAATTGATTTCTTTGATTAGAGAAAAAAAACAACATCTACATTTATGGCTGACTGGAAAGCCCTTGTAGACTTTTTGCATGAAAAAAGTAGAGTTACAATTTGTGGTTTTGTTAATTAGAAAAAAAAAAATAGATATAGGAAAAGGTGAACATTTTGTAATCATAGAGTGAGAAATAACTTTTTAGTCATATTTGCTGGGATGGGAGTACCAGACCATCTTATTTGTCTCTTGAGAAACCTATATGCAGGTCAAGAAGCAACAGTGAGAATTGGACTCGGAACCACTGATTGGTTCAAAATTGGGAAAGGAGTTTGGCAAGGCTGTATACTGTCACCCTGCCTATTTAACTTATATGCAGAGCACATCATGAGAAAGGTGGGGCTAGATGAATCAAAAGTTGGAATTAAGATTGCCGGGAGAAATACCAACAACCTCAGATATGCGGATGATACCACTCTAATGGCAGAAAGCAAAAAGGAACTAAAGAGCCTCTTGATGCGGGTGAAGGAGGAGAGTGCAAAAGTTGGCTTGAAACTCAACATTAAGAAAACTAAGATGGCATCCAGCCCTCTTAATTCCTGGCAAATAGGTGGGGAAGAAATTGAGGTAGTGACAGATTTTATTTTCCTAGGCTCCAAGATCACTGCAGATGGGGACTACAGCCAAGAAATTAAAAGACACTTGCTCCTGTGGAGGAAAGCTATGGCAAAGGTAGACAGCATTCTAAAAAGCAGAGACATCACCCTGCCAACAAAAGTGCATATAGTCAAGGCTATGGTGTTCCCAGTTGCAATGTATGGCTGTGAAAGTTGGACCCTAAGAAAGGCTGAGTGCCAAAGAATTGAGGCCTTTGAACGATGGTGCTGGAGAAGACTCCTGCAAGTCCCTTGGACTGCAAGGTGATCAAACTGATCAGTCCTAGAGGAAATCAACCCTGACTGCTCTTTAGAAGGCCAGATCCTGAAGAGGACACTCAAATACTTTGGCCACCTAATGAGAAGGAAGGACTCACTGGAGAAGAGCCTAATGCTGGGAACGATTGAGGGCAAAAGAAGAAGGGGACGACAGAAAACGAGGTGGCTGGATGGAGTCACTGAAGCAGTAAGCATGAGCTTAAATGGACTCCAGGGGATGGTAGAGGACAGGAAGGCCTGGAGGAACGTTGTCCATGGGGTCGCGATGGGCCGGACATTACTTCGCAACTAACAACAACAACAGTCTTCTCTCACACACAAAAAGCTTACAAATCTGGTTTTGGGAAGCTAATTTATTTTTAGAGGAGAACAAGTCAAAGGATCACTTCATTTTTAGTCCACAGACAGTGCCAAGAAAAGTTGTAGGTTACTGTAACATTATACATATGCCTGCTTTTTGAGAAAGAAGTTGGAAGGAAGCAAAAGGAGGTACTACACAATCAACTTTGCCAACAACTTCTTCACACTGTAGTGAGAAGAAGACATTTTGAATTTCTCCATTTGAGAAAATGAGCAGATCAGTATGTAATATCAAGGAAGGGAGGGAGGGAGGGAGGGAGGGAGGGAGGAAGGAAGGAAGGAAGGAAGGAAGGAAGGAAGGAAGGAAGGAAGGAAGGAAGGAAGGATAAATAGCCACCTTCAAAGATTGCCTTCGGATGGATTTGAAGACATCATAGAAACAATGAAAGTAAAATCCATCAGATCAGATGGATGTCAGATTGAGAAACATAATCTATTTTGTGTAATTTAAATGTAGTCTGGATTTCCAGGAGGGAGGGGCTCCATTCCAGAGGACCAAGAGACATAGAAGTTTAGATAGTTTAGTTGAGCAGAAGAGAGTCAACATAGCTCTTCCATACAACTCTGAGAGTATATCTTTAACATAGTTGCTTTAGTTTGCCAAGATTTCTTAATAAGGAATCTGCTTAGAGGGAACTCTGCATGCCTGCCTTCGCTTTGGTGGACCAGAATAAAATGCAATTGAGTAATTTCTGGCTCTGTGTAAAATAGCCATGAAACTATTGTCTTTGCATGTTGTATAAACAAAAGCTATAATAAGATTTATTTGTTTGAGCATAACATGTTACGTGAATTCAGTAATTGCATTTGTTAACCTTAGGTTTAGCATTAACCTAGAGTCCCTCAACAATTGGCTCTTTGTTGAAGCCTTTCCTTGAATAATTATGTTATTTTGAAGAGAAACTGAGGGGGCTGAGAAAAACAGGGCCAGCTTTTGCCTTATTAAAGAAGTTTAAAGCTGGAACAGGAAAAGCCATATCAGCAGGTTGTACAAATGCCTTTTTAAGCATTTATGGCTACAGTGGCAACAGCAACAGCAATTTTATTGAGCAAAAGTGAATAAAGAGTGCAAATTTACATTCCTAGATTTGCTCTTCTTTCCAAAGCTATTCGTTGTAATAAATCAGTAATCAGTAATAAAACTGATGTCAATTTTATGGGATCATTTTTTTTTAGAAATAACTTCATTAAAATTTTAAACAAGAAAAATAAAAATTAATAAATTAATGTTTTGGAATAAAAAGAAAGAAAGAAAGACAAAAGTGCAGAAAAAAAGAAAGAAAATATAAATAAGTAACTTCCATTTTTAAATAGAAGCAATTATAAATTCAACTCTTGTTCTATGGTTACAGCAGGGCTTCCATTTTTTCTGTAGTCTATTTTTGTCTAATCATCAAAGCCATATATCATGAGTGGTGCGGTGGCCTAGAGGTGGCGCTCTCGCCTCACACTCAGGAGGCTGTGAGTTCGATCCTAGGTAGAGGCAGATATTTCTCTCTCTCTGGGCACGATCAGAATATATCTGCTGAATATAACTCTGCATTGGTGACAGGAAGGGCATCCAGCCAGTAAACACTCAGCTCCATTCAGTTGCCCAGACTCCACTCCGCAACGGATTATGGGGTCATTAAAAGAAGAAGATGATGATGATGATCAAAACCACATATCATAAGTTCACTTTGCTTCTGTTTCATGCAAAAAGTCTATAAGGGGTCTCCAGACAGCATTAAACTTACTTAATGTCTTTCCTGTGATCCATTTGGCCACCTCAATAAATCCCATTGTCTCCATCATCCATTCCTTATTGTGTAATATCAAGTATTTCCCCCTTTGTGCACATAATAATCTCACTGCGATTATTATGTACAGTATAAAAACAAAGTACCATGATTTTCTCCCCAACTGTTTATCGATCAATCCCAGTGGAAGAGCCTCTGGTTTCAATTGTATACTTTTCTGGATTAATGTATATGGTTAAAAACTTTTTCAGCTTTCTCACATGTCCATCCAGCATGATAACATGTCCCCTCTTCTTGTTCACCTTTTCAACATAACCTCAAAGTACCTTTATACATTGTAGACAATTTCTCCAGTGACATATTCCAATGACATAGCGTTTTATAAAAATTCTTTTGAAGATAGCAATAGCACTTAGACTTATATACCGCTTTAAAGTGCTTTACAGCCCTCTCTAAGCAGTTTACAGAGTCAGCCTATTATCCCCAACAATCTGGGTCCTCATTTAACCCACCTCGGAAGGATGGAAGGCTGAGTCAACCTTGAGCCCTGTGAGATTCAATCTGCCAAACTGCTGGCAGCAGAAGTAGCCTGCAGTACTGCATTCTAACCACTGCACCATTGTGGCTCTTTGACAGGTAGCATAGACCTCCCCAGGGTTATTTATGACCTGGGATTCCACCCTCCTGTTCTGTCCCCAACCACACGCACACACACCAACAGACGTTCAAGAGTTAAAGACCAAACCAGCCAGCAAAATCCTTTTCCTTATGATAACGGAACTTGGCAACAACCTAGTGGCTGCCTGCCAAGAGTTTATTATTTACAAAGAGGAGAGATAACTTCTCCCCACTTCTGATACATCAAAAGAAACAGCTCAATAATTACCGAGTTAATCAAGTCCAGATATAATCCAGCAAAGTCTATAGCAAAAGTCCGGCAATGCAGAATGGCGTGGAAGCTTTCAGCTTTGTTCGTCACAAGGTTTGACTGGCCACCACGTTCCCTTTTATATCCTGTGGGGTGTGGTCCAGTGACTCAGCCTAATCTTAGGCACGCCTTTTCTTCTGTTGCGCGCACTTACCTCTGTGACGCTGGCGTGGATCCAGCCAAGACTCTCATCACTGTCCATCTGTGGCTGTGTGGACGTGCTTGGCCCTGGCCCTATCTCTTGCCCTTCGGCGGACACCGAAGGCATTGCCAGAGAGGAGGATCCTGGAGAGGGAGGCCTTGCCAACTCCTCTCCTTCACTCTCGGAGTCCTCTCCTGACGATGACATCGGCTCAGGTAACGGAGCCACAACACCTCCCTCTGCATGTTAGGCACTTGGCAAACCTGCATTTACAGCTGTTTGCAGCATCTCATAGTCAAACGTCCACGTTTTACGATGTCCATCTACTCATGATTCAAATTTCTCGTGATTTTAGCCCCATGTACTCCTATGTTTCCAACAGGTGAGTCCAACAAATTATTCACTTCCCACATACAAAGAAACTTGCCCTGTGCCTCACAATTCATATTTAAGTTTTATTTTTCTTGAGATGTCAATAGACCATGTCGTCAATTTCTGTAGAGTATTCTAAATGTCAGTGCTGCAGGGATGGCTCCCTATTTGGCATTCATGCAGGTGGGTGTAAGTTCAAATGCTAAATATACCGTCAGCTGAATTTGCTTTTCATCTCTAGAGATCAATTCCAGAACTCGACACAAGAAAGCAATGATACATTCAAGTAGCATCAACAAATATCAGTCATAAGAAGCTTGCTTTTACATTCTTTTGAGGATAATTATTCACTGCAGATACCTTTCCTTTGTCCATATATTTAGAATTTAGAATAGAATAGAGCTGGAAGGGACCTTGGAGGTCTTCTAGTCCAGCCCCTTGCTCAAACAGGAGAGCCTATACCATCTCAGATAAATGACTGTCCAGACTCTTCTTAAAAACCTCTAATATGAATGTACGTGGTATGCAAATGAATTCCTCAACCTATTAATGGTATCTCACAAGGTCTGTTTGACTGAATTCATCAGATGGAAGGCTGAGTCAACCTTGAGCTGGTCAGAATCGAACTCCACACTATGGGCAGAATTAGCCTGCAATACTTCATTCTAACCACTACGTCATCATGGCTCTTCAGATAGCAAAAGGCCAGTGATTTTTTTTGTTTTTAAATATCGAAACTTAGCAGCTTTTCAAACATACAACCCAGATTTGTGGTATCATGCACATGTCCAAAATGTCCATATTTTAATAAAATATTATATAGTTATAGTATCAAAACTTGGAAGAGGAATAGAAATATTTACACATTAGGCCTGTGAAAATATTTAAATGGTTTGATTCCAACACAATTAAATTTCAGAATAGAATTTGGTTCCTAAAACTGCCACTCCATTCTGACTTTCATGGAGCCATAGTGATGACTGGTATTATTATTTTTATATGAGGACCGCTTGAAGATTTCTGAACCAAAATATGTACATGTGCCTGAAAGATCTTCATAGAGCCTGTGACAACATTTTCAATTGATAAAGGTGGTCCCAGATATTATAACATTAACTAGAGATTTAATATGGAGGGATATAGAGTTGAAAGAATTAAGGAAAATAGGTGATCCTATAGAAACATATTGGTTTTAAGATCTTCATAGAACCTTTGACAACATTTTCAATTGATAAAGGTGGTCCCAGATATTATAGCATTAACTAGAGATTTAATATGGAGGGATATAGAGTTGAAAGAATTAAGGGAAATAGGTGATCCTATAGAAAAATATTGGTTTTAAAAGGATATTTAAAAAGTTGCTAAGAGGATTCAAAATCCCTTTTTTAAAAAATTGATAGAACTACGGAATAAATGGAGATACCAGTTAATGCCAGGAATTTCTCCTTTAACATCAGTGGTGGAAGTGGAGAAATTCCCTAAGATTGAATTGGAAGAATGGATCAGTAAACTGAAAGAAAATCAGATATATAAATGGGAAGATTGGAAGAACAAGATAAAGAATATAACACAACTAAAGAACATTTTCTCAGATATTAAATTAAATTGGTTGAATTTAATACAATTAGAAAAATGGATAAAATGAAAGAAAGATTTGAGGAGAAATATAGAAATTAACAAAATTTGAAATGATTATAAAAGAATGTGAGATGAATGAAGAATATATATGTAAAGGAAAATATATAGAAAATTAACTGAATTAGAAGAGGGGGCAAAAGGTTTAAAATTAATTTGGGAATCAGATTTAGGAGAAATAAATGATAATGACTGGAAAAATATTTGGAATAGAACAGTATATAAGAATATGTCAGTTAGAGTTAAGGAAAAAGGATATAAAATGATATGAAGGTGGTACCTAACACCACATAAATTAAATCAAATAGATGTTAAATATACAAATATTTGTTGGAGGTGCGAGAAAGAGGTTGAACATATATATATATATATATATATATATATGTGGTGGGATTGTGATAGTGCACAAAAATATTGGACATGGTGTTAGGGGAAATTAGAGCACTTTTGAATTGCATTACTATTGCTGGTGGAAAAACAGGATATAAATGAAACAATAAAAGGAATTGGTTGTAAATTTGATAATGGCAGCTAGATTAGCGATAGCTAAATATTGGGGATGAAATTGGGATATTCAAAGAAATAAGTGGTATAATGAAATTTGGAGTATGACAACAAATGATAAATTAAAAACATAAATTAAATTTTTAAAAGGAATAATTAAAATAAACAATTATAAAGAAATATGGAGGGGGAGTTTATAAAAACAGTATTGGTGGAAGGCAAAGGGAATAAACCTACTCAAAAATATGTGTTGTTTTGGAGGGGATAAGGGCACAATTGAAATATATTGTATATTTTTTAGTTGTTATAGGAGAAGAAATATAAGGGGAAAAATGGTTTTGAGGGGGCGGTGCTGTAATATTTGTATTTTTTTCCTTTTTTTCTATTTAGATTTATATATATTATATTTGTATTATTTGTATTCAAAATTTAAAAAAACTATTAAAAATGCCTGGTTTAGCTCAGCAGACAGAAGCACTGTAATTTAACACCAGCTGTCTGCAATTAAAGTAAGATCAAATCTCCCCAGGCTCACGGTTGACTCAGCCTTCCATCCTTTCTAAGGTAGGTAAATTGAGGACCCAGTTTGTGGGGGCAATAAGCTGACTTTGTATAAATATACAAAAGTATGAAGGCTATTGCTTAATGCACTATAAGCCACCCTGAGTCTCCGGAGAAGGGTGACATATAAATCAAATTAAAAAAAAAAAAGACAACATTTTCAATTGAGATGAAAAACAGCCTTTCGTTTGCTAGCCTTGCTAAGAGTTCTCCCCTTGTGAACTAAATCTTATGAATTACCAGCCAGACTGTAGGTCATCAGCTTATTCAAAAGCAAGTATTTTTTCCCTCTATTGCAGGCTTGAATTATAAACCCAAGAGACCTTCAGGCAGTGATGGAGTAGTAGAAAGGCAAAATAGCAGAACAAACTGGTTTAAGCAGCTCCGAGGAAGAAAAGAAAAAGAAAGAAAAGAAAAGCTATTATTAAATAAAGGTGATGCGATATCCCACCCTTCCTATTCCCATCTCCTTCCTTCCTCCTTCTCTCCCTCCTTCCCTCCCACTTCCTTCCTTCCTGTTCCCATTTTTCTCTCTCTGTTCTTCCTTCCTTCCTATTCCCAACCCCTTCCTTCCTCCCTCCCTCCCTCTCTCCCTCCTTCCCTCCCACTTCCTTCCTTCCTATTCCCAACCCCTTCCTTCCTTCCTTCCTTCCTTCCTTCCTTCCTTCCTTCCTTCCTTCCTTCCTCCCTCCCTCCCTCCCTCCCTCCCTCCCTCTCTCCCTCCTTCCCTCCCACTTCCTTCCTTCCTGTTCCCAATTTTCTCTCTCTGCCCTTCCTTCCTTCCTTCCTTCCTTCCTTCTCCCAACTCCTTCTCTTTCCTTTCTTCATCCCTCCCTCCTTCCCTCCCATTTCCTTCCTTTCTATTCCCATCTTTCTCCCTTCCTTCCTTCCATCTATCCTATTCCCATCTCCTTCCTTCCTTCAATTCTTCTTCCCTCCCTCCCTCCTTCCCTTCCACTTCTTTCCTTTCTATTCCCATCTTTCTCCCTTCCTTCCTTCCTTCCATCTATCCTATTCCCATCTCCTGCCTTCCTTCAATTCTTCTTCCCTCCCTCCCTCCCTCCATGAAGGAGAAGAAAATGAAATGTAAAAGAGTAAAATTTATGATTTCATAACTACAAGGCTGATTTCATGGTTTATAGTTGGGCTCCAGCTGCACACGGTTACTGGTCCCTGACTGTAATAAGTCTTGGCTCTCGGGTGGAAATATGGCCTTAATTAGAAAGATGTTCAGCAGTCTGGTGCCAGGAACAAAGATTCATTTCTATAGTATCACTGCCCACTAATGGACAGTCAGATTCATTCATTTTCCACAAATCAATTAGACACTTCCTCTGGAAGCGCAATTAACCTAGATATAAATGAAATCTGAAGGAGGCTATATTTCCTAGCCTGGGTCTATCTTTAAGAGATATGATTTTTTTTTCCATATATAAGGCAATAGTTAGATGGAGAGATTGGAGGTTGAAAGATGGTATTATTAGGTATTATTAGATGACTGGTACTTGAATGATATATTCAAAGTCACATATGACATGTGACTTTGAACAACCAAATAATGAAAGTCGGCAGTTCAGCGGTTCGAATCCCTAGTGCCGCGTAACGGAGTGAGCTCCCGTGACTTGTCCCAGCTTCTGCCAACCTAGCAGTTCAAAAGCACATAAAAAATGCAAGTAAAAAAATAGGGACCACCTTTGGTGGGAAGGTAACAGCGTTCCATGCGCCTTTGGCATTTAGTCATGCTGGCGACATGACCACGGAGACGTCTTCAGACAGCGCTGGCTCTTCGGCTTTGAAACGGAGATGAGCACCGCCCCCTAGAGTCGGGAATGGCTAGCACCTTTTATGCCTTAATATAAACAAGTGTATTAACTCTAGGATTAGTAATGGTGGCCTGACTAGAAGTTAGAATAGAGGTAGAAATCAGAAATAGGGAGAATATTAGTAGATATATTTTTATATAATAAAATATAATAAGTGATTAATTACTTATATAAATATAATAACTTAATTTATTAATTAATTAAATAAATAAATAAAATTAGATGGAAAGATTAGAGATTGAAAGATGGTATTACTATGTATGCTTAATAATATCATTGGCATTAAAATGAACATTGAAATATTGAATAACTACTCTAAAACAATCATGTATATCAATACTGGGATTATATAAAACTGATTAATGTAACAACTACCATGTTTTCCCTTATATTATTTTGAACCCCAAAATAAGCACTTGGCCTTATTTTCGGGGAGGTCTTATTATTTTGGGGCGCATGGAGGAAACCAGAGGAAATGGCGAGGACCAGCTGCACATGCATTTAAATATTTTGGGGGAGGGTTTATTTTCAGGGGGGGCTTATTTTAGGGCATGTGCGCAAAAGCCCCTAATAATTCGGCTTATTATTAGGGGATGTCTTATTTTCAGGGAAACAGGGTATTATTATTATTATTATCATTGCTGTTTGTATCAAAATGAATTATACCCAGAGGCCACACAGTTTATGTATTGATATTGATGTATATTTAAAAATAAAAATCCAATAAAACTTAAAAAAAAAGAAATATGATTTTTTTTTAAACAGAGATCAGCATTCCATTTTATCTCTCCAGCCTCTTGACTTCTCCTGAAATTCTGTTTTCCCTTGTAATAGGAGCTGTTACCTTCAACTAGGAGAACTGCACCTTTAGTAGGTCTCCTCTACCAATCGCCACTTAATTTGTCTGTGCAACCATAGGGAAACTGCAAAGTATTAGTAGCTGGGGACTGTAAAGAAATGGATTAGGATGGCGAAGGCCACAGTGGTTTGATGGGCAATATTATGCATAGAGGACAGCTAGTTTTTTTGTTTTGTTTTTTCTAACTTTGGGAGGTCTCCTCCCTGGTTTCTTTACTACATTAAACTTATTAATTTAATTTAATTTAATTTAATTTAATTTAATTTCCAATTTCCAATTTCCAATTATTTATAATAATATAAATAATTTATATTATTTATTTATTTATTTATTTATTTATTTATTTATTTATTTATTTATTTATTAGATTTATATGCCGCCCTATCTCCAGCCGGACTCAGGGCAGCTCACAACAGTTAAGAAACATCTAATAAAAAGTTAAAAAATTAAATCCAACTCTCATAATTTAACAGTTAAAAGTACAATTAAGACTAACAAGTTAAAATTAAATTAGAATTAAAACCCCATCAGTCCAGGCCGGCCAAACGAAACAGCCATGTTTTCAGGTCGCAGCGGAAAGAGCGGAGGTCGGGGTCCACCCGGAGCTCCAGAGACAGTTGATTCCAAAGGGTAGGTGCGCCCACAGAGAAAGCCCTCCCCCTGAGGGTCGCCAGCCGACACTGTCTGGCCGACGGCACCCTGAGAAGGCCCTCTCTGTGGGAACGCACCGGGCGATGGGAAGCTGTTGCTGGCTGCAGATGGTCCCCCAAATATCCCGGGCCTAAACCATTTAACTGTCAGGCACAAAGGATCAGGACCATATGCAGTTCAGAAAGATTTATTGCTCAAACCTGTAAGAAGAATCTAGTTAATTAAGTTCAGTACTAAATTGACACCAGATGAGGGTCAATAGAATTCAAGAGGATTGGGCTTGGACCATTTGTGGCAATGTAAGGACTCTAAACTGATGATGCACTTAACTCCACCCACCAGCTCTGCTTGCTCTTTTCCTACATTGATATTTATGCTACCAATTTCTGGTGCTCCCTGTCTGAATCAGTGAAAACTAAGATCTAACAGTTTAGGAAAGGGGATCTGAAACAGCACACGGCAACAGGAAGGGCATCCGGCCAGTAAATACTCAGCTCCATTCAGTTGACCAGATTCCACTCCGCAAGGGATTATGGGGTCATTAAAAAGGAGATGAATGAATGATGAATGATCTTAAACAGCACATACAAAAAGGATTTGTTGGCTACAACTTGCCTACTCCTTCTTTTGAGACTAGTTACAAAGAGGAGAATGGATTGGTAGATTAGTGGGGAAAACTTCTACAAAAGTAATGATCAGGGTGAATAGGAGAGAGAGGAGAGGTTTCTGATTTGGATATGAATCCAGAATTAGGAAAGCTTGTAAAAGGGTTGTCCTACTTCTACACTCTTAACTTATTTAAATAATAGAATGCCTATCATTTTCTATTAATGCTGTTTAAATATCATTGGACCAAAACAATACAATATGAAAAGATTTATAACCACGTAATAAAAAAGATTAATAACCACATAATAAAAAAGATTTATAACCACATAATAAAACGGAGGGGCAAAAAGAGAACGCATAACTTTGTTCAGTCAAGGGCTGTACTTGGTAGCACTGCAATCAAAGTACATTTGAAATAAAATAATTATTTACATTGATTATATTGATTCCCTACTGGTTGGACTCACATAAGATAGAAAACCATAAAAGCAGCTGAAACATCAAACTATATTATGGTTTAATCTTATAATTCACTCTATTTGCAAAGAGATCAATTAGGTTTCAAAAACTCCCAAACGCAGTCCTATTGTAGCCTCAGTTGTTGCAATGTGCAGCTTATCCCTTCTGCACTTATATAAACTTATATAATGTATAAGAAGCTGTAATGATTAAGGCATCAGACTAGAAGCCAGGAGACTCTGAGTTCTAGTCCCATTTTAGGCATGAAGCCAGGATCTTGGGCCAGTCACTCTCTGCCAGCCTTAGGAAGCAGGCAATAGCAAGCCATTTAGGAGAAAATGGTAGGTGCACATTGAGTCAGGAGTCAATTTTGGCTTGAAGGCACTAAATTTATATGTATTTATATACGTTCTCTCCTTTTTTTTATTACATTAAGATTCAGTGGCACCATCCCAAGTTGGGAGAACCATTGACATTTTGGAAGGTTACATAATGCACCTTTGAATTAACAGCTAAAGCATTTAAGATGTCTTTAAAAACCTTCAAAAATATCTCCGCAAGATGAGAGAGAGAGAGAGAGAGAGAGAGAGAGAGAGAGAGAGAGAGAGAGAGAGAGAGAGAGAGAGAGAGAGAGAGAGAGAGGGAGAGGGAGAGAGGGAGGGAGAGGGAGACAGAGAGACAGAGACAGATAATAAATAGATATGAAGGAGGGAGGGAGGGAAGAGAGAGTAGATGATAGATAGATAGATAGATAGATAGATAGATAGATAGATAAATAGATAGATAGATAGATAACAAATAGATGATAGATGATTGATAGATGATAGATAGATAGACAGATAGATGATAGATAGATAGATAGATAGATAGATAGATAGATAACAAAGATGATAGATGATTGATAGATGATAGATAGACAGATAGATAGATGATAGATAGATAGATAGATAGATAGATAGATAGATAGATAGATAGATAGATAGATAGATAGATAGGAGGAAGGGAGGGAGGGAGAGAGAGAGAGAGAGATAATAAATAGATATGAAGGAGGGAGGGAGGGGAGAGAGAGTAGATGATAGATAGACATGATAGATAGATAGATAGATAGATAGATAGATAGATAGATAGATAGATAGATGATAGATAGATAGATGATAGATAGATAGATAGATAGATAGATAGATAGATAGATAGATAGATAGATAGGAGGGTGGGAGGGAGAGAGAGAGAGAGATAATAAATAGATATGAAGGAGGGAGGGAGGGGAGAGACAGTAGATGATAAATAGATGATAGATAGATAGATAGATAGATAGATAGATAGATAGATAGATAGAAGGGTGGGAGGGAGAGAGAGAGAGAGATAATAAATAGATATGAAGGAGAGAGGGAGGGGAGAGACAGTAGATGATAAATAGATGATAGATAGATAGATAGATAGATAGATAGATAGATAGATAGATAGATAGATAGATAGATAGGAGGGTGGGAGGGAGGGAGAGGGAGAGGGAGAGGGAGAGGGAGAGAGAGGAGGGGATGATAAATAGGCACATAGTAAGTTGCATCAATCTAAAAATGAATGGACAGTTCTCTGTCTTTCAAATGATCCTGTCAATATTACTTGTCTTACTGCCAATATTAACAAAGCCAATTTTTTCTTGCTGACTGATGTTGGTGAATTAATGACTATCTCAGCATTTTCATGCAGCACCTGCCAAGGTCATCCTCAGCCGTAAGGCAAGGCCTCTTATGGTGACTGCAAGATCCTTTGCCACTCTTGAGATTACGGATAGGAAGAAATGGGAGAAGGTTACCTGATTTATCGTTTCAAGTAACATGGCCAGCATTCTGACACATACCATATGCAAGAGAGTTCCAAATCTGTGTTAGACAAAAAAAATTTAAATAGGCAGCCTGGGTTTTCGCAGCTGGCTACATCAGACAAAAATGGAAGTGAGGTAATTTGTGACTCAGCATGTTGTAAGAAGAAGGATTCATGTTAAGCCATAACGAGGTTTGACATGGCACACGTCTTAATGAATGTGCCACAATTGTGTTTGCTCAAGTCAATCATAGCATGTTGCATGAATCCAGCCAAAGAATTAAACACCCTTGAATTGATCTTGATTATTGAAGACTTCATGGATACATCCATACTGTGTTTCCCCAAAAATAAGACCCTGTCTTATATTTTTTTGAACCCTGAAATAAGTGCTAGGCCTTATTTTTGGGGAGGTCTTATTATTTTATTTTATTTTATTATTTTATTTATTTTATTTTATTTTATTTTATTTATTTGTTTGTTTGTTTATTTATTTATTCAATTTATATGCCGCCCTCCTCCGAAGACTCAGGGCAGCTTACAATGCACTTATAGCAATAGCCTTCACTCTTTTGTATATACCTGCTTATTAGGGCTTTTGGCCCCCCATAAGCGGTGTTTCTACAAAGTCAGCTTATTGCCCCCACGATCCGGGTCCTCAATTTACCTACCTCAGAAGGATGGAAGGCTGAGTCAACCTTGAGCCTGGTGAGATTTGAACTTGCACTAATTGCAGGCAGCTGGCAGCTAAGTGCCTCATAACAGCACTTAGTCTGCTGCACCACCAAGGCTCTTCTTTTGGGGCGCGTGGAGGAAGATGGGGCTCCTCTTGCCGTCTTACCCGATTTCCAGCTCTGCGTTTAAATATTTTCAGGGAGGGCTTATTTTCGGGGGGCGAGGCTTATTTTAACGCATGCGCTCAAAAGCCTGATTGGGCTTATTATCAGGGGATGTCTTATTTTCGGGGAAACAGGATATCATTGTCTTTTAATTAAAAGGAAGTGAGTTCCCATTGCCTTCTTACAGTCTCAACTTTCCTATTTTAATTTACAGTCTGGCAATTTTTGATCCGAGTACCAGGCAGTCCTTCTGCTTAGCACTTTTGATCAGCCAAGGTCAGGCAGAGGTGGCCTCTTACTGAAGCTCTGCCAAAAGAAATGCCTCGCCTCCTTGACAATGTCTTTTCATTCCCAATATTAAATAATCCTTCAGTCATCATGGTAATTGGTTTCAGTATGAGAAAGGGGGAAAGAGAGCATTAGACTTAATGTTATTGTTTCAGCTGGATCCTCATTGCTCCATCACTATGGAACGGAAGGCAATGAATGGCCCTCTACCATCTCCAAAAGGAAAGAGGGCATTGTGAACAAACCTTGGTGACCGTTTGCCCAACGTATCGACTGAACCCAGAAAATGAGTTACTTCAATAATTTGGTTAAGTGTATTTCCTGGACGTCTTAAATGAAACATCTGGTACAAGCCACACTGAGGTCAGGAGCATCAGAGCACCATCACTCAACTGCCAAAAATTACATCAAGTCAACTTGTGTGAATTACATTTGCATGAAGACATCGTGATGCACATGACCTCCCTGTGGATATAGCTATATGACAGTGGTCAGCAACCTGCGGCTCTGGAGCCGCATGTGGCTCTTTCATCCTTCTGCTGCGGCTCTCTGTTGCTGGTCGGTGCCACAATTTGGAGAGGAGCTTCCGGTTAAGGGGAGGAAAGCATGGCATTCCAGGAGGAGACTCTATGGGAAGGGGTGGGTTTTCTGGTCAGCTCCACAATTGATAGGGCTTTTGGTTAGGACAAGTAGAGGAAAAAGGACACCACTAGGAGGAGACTCTATGGTGGGGGAACCGGACTTCCGGTCAGCTCCAGAATTGAACGGGGTGGGGGTTCCGGTTAAGACCTTTGTGGTTCTTTGAGGGTTTAAGGTTGCCGATCCCTGCTATAGGAGATGAGCAGGCTAAGCCTGAGGGTGGAATTAAATGCCTCATCAGTTTAGAATCATTGCACAACAAGAAGAGAGTCCAGCCTCCTGTGAATTCCGCTGACTTTTTTCTATTTTACTTTGACTTGACCATTAGAAGACCAGATTCTTGTGTCTAGGTGGTTGAATAAACTCTTAATGCTTTGAACTCAACTCCTGTTCCCGATTTATTGCCCCTGACAGCAGCCCTGTTTTCCAATGAAAACTCCATGCATGTACTTGCATGCAACATTTCAACTCAAGTATGAAAGGATAAACTTGTGTTCTGGAATCACAATATCATCCTTTTGGCATCGTGGTGGCTAGTAATGGACAGCTCTGTTGCAGGAGCCTTTATTTTTAACTCTGAAATGATTTAATGACAGTGATATGGCAGGCGGCACTATTCCTCCTTCACGCTTATTCACTTTCCCTAGCAGCAAATATTCCTGATCTCTCTCTCTCTCTCTCTCTCTCTTTTTTTTTTAAGAGCCATATGGGAGAAAATACATTCGGTCTTTCACTCAGATTCCATTGAAATGTGGGAGGGTAAGGCATACGTGGATTGACGGAGAGATAACTGTGCAGTGAATTAGAAGTTGCCCAAATGGCTACTTCACGCAGGGCATCATCAGCAGAATCCCCCATCAAAATTGTGTTCTGTTGCTTTCCCCCTTTAGAATGGATGGGGAATGCAGACAGTTCTATCAATCTGAGTAAAAAGTGCATTTTTTCTGTGCATCAAAGATGACTCTATTCTTCTTCTTCTTCATAGTAGGACTAGCTTGGAGCATGAGAAAGAAGCGGAAAACTGTCCTGAACCAAGCAATGAATTTGCAAACTTCTCTCTCCCTCTCTTTCTCCTTCTCTCTCTCTTTTCCCCCATTTACGTATGTATGCAGGTATGTATGTATGTATGTATGTATGTATGTATGTATGTATGTAATTTATATGCCGCCCTTCTTCCAAAGGACTCAGGGTGGCTTACAAGAAAGGAGACAAAAAAATTACATAAACATCAAAGTCAATTTAAAATTAGTTACAATTAATTAAAAAATTAATTAAAAATCACCTCTACGGATTCAGCCCATTTGGTGAAAAAGCTACGTCTTCAATTCGCGGCGGAAGGAGAGGAGGTCAGGGGCTGTCCTGAGGCCGGTGGGCAGCCCATTCCAGAGGGTCGATGCTCCCACAGAGAACGCTCTCCCCCTGGGGGCCGCCAGCCGACATTGTCTGGCTGACGGCACCCTGAGGAGGCCCGCTCTGTGTGTTTCCCCCCCTCTCCCCCCTCTCTTTCTCCCTTTCTCCCTCTCTCTCTTTTCCCCATTTCCCTCCCTCTCTCTCCCTCTCTTTCCCCATTTCCTTCCCTCCCTCCCTCCCCCTCTCCCTCTCTTTTTCCCCCATTTCCCTCCCCCTCTCTCCCTCTCTCTTCCCCCATTTCTCTCCCTCCCTCTCCCTCCCTTTCCCCCCATTTCCCTCCCCCTCTCTCTTCCCCCATTTCCCTCCCTCCCTTTCCCTCTCCCTCTCTCTTTTTCCCCCATGTCCCTCCCCCTCTCCCTCTCTCTCTTCCCCCATTTCCCTCCCTCCCTTTCCCTCTCCCTCTCTCTTTTTCCCCCATTTCCCTCCCCCTCTCTCCCTCTCTCTCTCTCTCTCCAATGCTGTTTCCTTCTCTTCCCTTCCCTTCCCCCCTTATTAAATTGTGCAGTTTTTTTGCTAAACACTATATGTTGCATGTCTTCACCACCAGAGGACACTTTAGATACATCTTTGCAAGGACGAGAATTCTTTTCAGTTCAGCTCCTTCAGTTTTTGGTACCAGACAGTAGTTTAATCTGCCCTGACATCGTCGATTTTAGATCATTTCAGATGCATGCTGTCCCACGATCTTGATTACTCCCTTTTTTTTTCATTTTGCAAATGGACAAATACCTGCAAATGCAAAACAAGCATACCAGGGGGAAGGAGGGAGAGCAAGCCTAGCTAGAAAGCTCCTTAGATTTCTGCATCAAACGAAAGCATCATAATCAATTTGATTAGGTGAATCCAATCTTGGCAATGCTCCAAGGGTTATATTAATAACCCTAATATATCTCTGAGGCATGATAAGAACATTTTGCATTTTAGAACAATACAAGAGGTCAAACTTACCGCAAACCGTTGTTGTAAAGATAAAAAAAGGAAAATCATGTTTTGTGGAATAGCTGGTTTCAAATATAATAGGTTAGAGATAAGGAAGCATATGGATAGGGAGATATTTTCTACTGACCGATGTCTGAACTGAATTTGAATTTCTTGTTCCAAATTTCACTTACTTGAAGTAGCAACCGACTTCAGAAGACTTACAAGAACTTGGCTGCAAGAATCCCAATGTCCACAAGTTGTCAGCCAATAGCGTAGTGTTTGGTCACTATATTTTCACCATCAGCAGTCTAGATGTGATGATCTTAAGCTTCAGATAACTCACCCAATCTTCATGCTGTTGGCCTACAGCAACTTAACACAAGTTTCTGGTTTATACAATGTCAGATTGCTTGCCCATCGGTTTCAACACTACCTCCACCAACAGTTAAGGAATTTCAAAGCAAGTCCTTCACACTATTCAGTAAATGAAAATGGACATATGGGGATTGAACCTGGATTGTTCTACTTATAGAGCAATTTTTACTGCTTAACTAAGTCTCCCTTTGTTGTGGCTCCGTTGCCTGAGCCTGGGCTATCGACAGATGCAGACTCTGAGAGTGAGGGAGAGGAGTTGGCAAGGCCTCCCTCTCCAGGACCCTCCTCTCTGGCAATGCCTCCAGAGGACACCAAAGGCCAAACGATAGGCTCAGAGCCAAGCACGTCCCCACAGCCACAGGTGGACAGCAATGAAGAAGATAAGTGCTGGCTGGACCCGCGACAGAGGCACAGGGAGAAGCGTGCACAGCAGAAGGGAAGGCGTGCCAGAGATTAGCTGAGTCACTGGACCACACCCCACAGGGTATAAATGTGAGTGTGGTGGCCAGTTCACTTTGTGATGAGCAAAAACTGGAAATACTCCATGATCTCTGCGTTACTGGATTTTGCCTGCTTTATCGGACTGCATTTGGATTAATCCTTGTATTGTTGACACTCTGCCTGTTTTATCGGAATGCTGGCAGTCTAATCTTTGTTTTGTGTGAGTAAAGTCTGAATTGGCAGCTAGCCACTGGGTTGCTGCCAGCTTTATCATCAAAGAGTTTTGTCGTGTGGCTTATTAACTCCGGGCCATCTGTGGGGGGTGCGTGAGTGGAACGGGGACAGAACACCCTTCCTCTGCCAGCTTCTCCAATGTGGGGCTCACCAATGTATCGGATTATGTCTATCACTATTCGAAGCCAGCAAATATGATTGACAGGATACCAACAGATAATGAGGGCTCTGCTGTAACAGATTAGGAGGTCCTATGGTATAGGTCAGAGGTCAGCAACCTGCGGCTCTTGAGCCGCATGTGGCTCTTTCACCTCTCTGCTGTGGCTCCCTGTCACTCAAAATTTGCGTCAATATGCCAATGTGCGACACCCACTGGCATGTGATTTATTGAGCTTTTCAATCCCTGGTAGGCCAACCATAGATAAATCCAAGAAAAGAAAAGTTTCAGAAGAAAATAGAAGATTTAATTCAACTACATATGCTAGTTTTGTGGCCACTCATGAAATATCACACACAGTTTTGTGGCTCCCAGTGTTTTCTTTTCTGTGGGAAAGAGGTCCAAATGGCTCTTTGAGTGTTTCAGGTTGCAGACCCCTGATATAGGTTCTCCTGCTTCAGCAGGGGGCTGGACTAGAAGACCTCCAAAGTCCCTTCCAGCTCTATTCTGATTGATTGAAGGACTCTGTGTTGGGGAAAGTTTTTCTAAACTATAGTTCTGCTTCCTTACAGCATCGACTTGTACAATATTTGCCCAACATATATTTTTCATTCTTTTTTTTCATATTTTTTTATGTTAAATATATATTATATATATTTCAATTTTTCTTCAGGAGCTCAAGGCAGATATTCATTGAGTTTCCATCACTGGGGATACCTGCACCAGAATCTCCCCGGTCTCTTCAGCGTCTTCACAATTACATGGCTGCACACGAAGACCTGCTCAGATAAATAGCAGAAGTAAAAATATATATATTCTAGTCCCAAATAAGTCAACATAATAACAACTGCACAAGATCAACCACAAATCAGAGGATAAAACGTTGATGCTAGGACTGTGCAGACATCAATGGAGGAAGTCAATTCAACATGGGGTTTGATGGAATCATCTCATTGAAGCAAGCTCATGAAATGAGCAGGAACCTTTTGAAGACCAAAATGATTTGCATGACTTGAAAGCTCTTTGGAAATTTGATTTCATTTCTTTTCTGCTGTTTGTGGTATTCTTATGATAGGCTAATGGGGGCTAGGGGGCATAAAATTTGGATCACTTAGTATTTTATGTACCCAGAGGTCTCAGGAGACAAAATCAGTTTTGATCCTATTCCATTTGTTTAAACTTGGTCAAATAAACCGTTTCATTGTCTAAAAAGTTTGGGGTTCGACATTCACCTACCCTATCTTAAAACCTCTATAATTAGGGTAGATATGCAAAGGTGCTTTTTTTTTTCAAGAGGCAACTGGACTTTCTGGAAGGACTTTCTCCAGAAAGTCCAGTTGCCTCTTGAAAACAAAGCACCTTTGGGACAACCATGACCTGGAGAACCGAGAACCTCCATAGATAGATCTACAAGTTTAATTATTTTGTCTGTATTCTTTAAACAGAAAAGGATACCAAATTTAGGATCTCAGTATTGGTGACTATAGACCAGGGGTGAAATGCTCCCGGTTCGGACCGGATCGCCCGATCGGTAGCGATGGCGGTGGGTGGTTCGGAGAACTGGTAGAAAAAATTCCTGCACCCCACCCCACCCCACCCATGCCCAGCTGAGCCGCACAATCATCAGAGGCTTTTTAAAAAAAAAAAATTTTAAAGCATTTTTTCTACAACCTCTTCAGCCGAAAAAATGCTTTTAAAAGTAAAAAAAAAAAGCCTCTGATGATCGTGCGGCTCAGCTGGTTCAGAGGTTGTAGAAAAAATGGTTTTAAAAGCCTCTGACGATCCCAGCTGAGTTACCTAATCAGCAGAGGCTTTTTTTCTTTTAAAGGCCTCTGACGATCCCAGCTGAATTGCCTGATCAGCAGAGGCTTTTTTTCTTTTAAATGCCTCTGACGATCCCAGCTGAGTTACCTAATCAGCAGAGGCTTTTTTTCTTTTAAATGCCTCTGACGATCCCAGCTGAGTTGCCTAATCGGCAGAGGCTTTTTTTCTTTTAAAGGCCTCTGACGATCCCAGCTGAGTTGCCTAATCGGCAGAGGCTTTTTTTCTTTTAAAGGCCTCTGACGATCCCAGCTGAGTTGCCTGATCGGCAGAGGCTTTTAAAAGAAAAAAAGCCTCTGCCGATCAGGCAACTCAGCTGGGATCGTCAGAGCCTTTTGAAAGCATTTTTTACAACCTCTTCGCCAAAGAGGTTGTAGAAAAAATGGTTTTAAAAGTAAAAAAAAATTGGCCACGCCCACCCAGTCACATTACCGACCACCACCAAGCGACGCCCACAGAACCGGTAATAATAAATTTTAGATTTCACCACTGCTATAGACTTCCAGAAGAAGAAATGGCAGAAGACATCTCCACAAAAAGTGGAACTGGCAATCATGGAGGAACAAAGAGCTGGCAAGTAGACTAGCTATTTGATGATTCCTCTCTGGACAAGGAGAGAGTTTGAGATCACCCACAAGTGCTCCAGACAGTTGTTCCTTGTGTGGAGACTACAAGACAGCAGTCTACATTTAGAGATTTGGGATACAAGGATATAGCCATCTTGATGAAAGGACATTAAGTTTGCATTCTTCCTTTTTCTAATCACTTTCGGAAATTGCTTGTTAGCTGCATTTCCTCTATTAAAAACCTCTGTATCAACAAATTTGATAACACTGGGTGAGTCTCCTTCAGTTCTTAATTAAATTTAGTTTTAACTACAAAAACTTTATTAAAATGTTCGGAGGAATAAACAGTTAAACCTTTGATGTTAGAAAGTTAAACATGGACTAAGGCTCCAGATAAACGTAATAAGATAAGGCTTTAAAATTGGATAGTAGAGGGAAGTAAAGATTACAAGGAGAAGAACACATAATTTCAAGTTACAATTACAGAGCGAAGCAAAATCTTCTAATGCTGAATATAATTAAGGATATTTTTGAATAATGAATTCAGAAGTTAATTTTAAAAGTGTCAACAGTGACATCTGTCTTGATGGAGAGACTGTGTAAAAGACGTTATGGAAGAGGAGCAAGTTTTATCTGACAAGTTCAAGATTGAGTTGAAAGTGAATTTACAAAGGACCGGCTACAAGAATAACATGGAAAAAGATGTTACATTGAATATACAAAAGCAATCGACTGATGACTTAATGATTAAAAGGAATGTCTATGGAGATTCTCAGTTATCCAGGGCATGATTGCCTCAACGGTGCTTTTTCAAAAGGCAACTGGACTATGTTTTTACCGTTGAAGATGTTTCTCTTCTCATCCAAGAAGCTTCATCAGTTCTGATTGGATGGTTGGGTTGCCAGTTGCCTTTTGAAAAAGCAACTTTGAGAATTAAAGGGGATATACGAACAATAAACCAAGAGTGTGACCTAAATAATTTTCTTATATTGAGTTTACAAAAGGGACTTGTTAAAGTTATGAAGAATCTTGTGAGAAGGAACCAAGAGGAAATGTTCTGCAACTTTATTTGATTGGACTAAAGGCTAACCTTTAACAGTCTTTTGTTGACTGAAGACTGAAATGATTATTTTATAGATTTGTTTATAGGTTAGAGATGGATTATGGGAAGAAGATATCTGCTGTATTTAAGAACAGGTGATAAAGGCAGGATGCAAATAAATAAATAAATAAATAAATAGTTACTATAATTATTTACACTTTTGCTGAATGTGAGAAATCACTTCTATATATTTCTTTTGTTCTCTTTATTTTTTTACTTTTCTTTCTCTCTCTCTCTTTTTTCCTTCCTTTCCTGCATCTTCTATTTTATCTTTATATTCTAATACCTTTTAAAATTTGTATTAATTTTTACTGTTGCAATTATAATTTTTAATCTTTATTTACTATTTATTTAGCTCCACTTTTTTCAACTTGGCGGTCCCCGGGTCTGTTACTGTACACTGTCTGCAAGTCAGTCAAACAAATTAATTAAGAAAACAGCCACAATCACAATCTAAACCACCTTTTTTATATATAATTATAATGTGCTTCTTTGGTGGGGTCTGTAGAATGTACTGCAATGACTGATGCAATATTATTATACTAGACAGCATCAGAGTGGAGAAATTTATTTTCAAATATTAAAGTAGCATGTCAGTACATATGTGTATCACAATTTGACTGCACAAAAGAGCTTTTGATTTTCAAAATAATGGCCCTACAATCCCTTATCCCATTATCCCTTCTTTGATTTTTATATGATCAAATAATTGAGGTGGACCCTGAGCACAGAAATACATAATCCTGCCAATATTCTAAAGTTGACATGGGCAATGACTGCAGAGAGAAATGTTACAATCCCTTCCATAGCAAGTCTTGGAGTAGCATGAAGGAGTTGAAGGAACAACTCAACTGCATGAGTATTGGAAAACAATTATGTAGAAGTTTGAGTTGACTAATTCAAAGGATGAGGGGAATTTTGAAATGTCACTTTTTTTGTGTGGACTTACCCAAGTTCTCAAAGAAATTAATGCCTTTGTACACAAAATTCTACACTTTGGGAGTTTTGAAAATGCATCCAACTAAAAATAGTTTATTTTTAAGGAAAAATGTGCACAAAGGAAGCATATTTTAGGAGAATTTTGTTCCCCTTGTCATTGTGCAATGAAAAGTGACCATATTACCTGGAGAAACATTGGAATTGTATTCTAATACATCCAGAGGTTGAGGAAAGTTGTTAAAAGAAAATGGGAAAATGAAACCAAGATGGCTTCTTCTGGATTGATAGATTGGATCCATTTTAACAGTTCAGTCCTATACATCTCAAGTAGATCCTTCTGAGTTAAGTGAGTTTTATTTTTGAGATGTGAGTCTGCAGAATTATTCATGGTTAAAATAGCTCCGTAGAAATCAATGCGTCTTGATCATGATTAACTTTCATCTTATTAAGTTCAGCAGCCTTCCTTTAAATAATATTTTATTAAACACAGTTGAAGTAATAGTCAACTATAAAATATTCTCGATCTTCAAGAGGAATTTTCTGCAAACCTGCATAGTTTTTTTAAAGTCCCATTGTAGTCAATGGAATATCTGCAGCTCGACTGTATGCAGAAGCAGAGATAAGATGAGATGAAACAGAATGGAGAAGAAAGTTAAAAGATATGTGAACACTGACTACCAATTTATTTACTACTAATTTATTTTAATCTACACATCACCTTCATTGAAATGTAAGAACCAGAAATATTTGTCCATTCAGTTGCCAGAATTCTTGAGAATTAAATCCTTGGAAATGAATGTCTGGTTATTATTATTTTTTTCCATTGAAACAGTTCAATTGCACACATACATTCCCCTTTACTAATAAATCATAATTCACTTACTTGGAAGCAGCTTTATTGCTTTCCGTAACATCACTCTAAAGAAGGAAGAATAGAAACAGCAGGCAGTGATATTTTCAAATAATGTGGTTTTTTTTTAAAGGAGAGATGGAATGCCAGAATATTTGCATTGAAATCATTAGACAAGAAAAGGCTTCAGGTATTAATTAAATAAAACCATGTTAGATAAGCATTATTTAATGAATAAGCTGGATAGATGCTGAGGAATACAGACCTCACACTAATTAATGAAAAAAGAAAATCTTACAATATTGCTTTCCATAATCTACTATTAAGGGTCCACCCTCTATTGCTATACAATGCTGCTTCTTCTGCATTTTTAGACTAACTACTGTCCAGAATAACAATCCATTGTTCAAAATCATGACATTTTTTAATTACCTAAAACAACTTAGGCCTAATCATAAAACTAACTGCAACATTTTTTTAAAGAAAAGGTGCATTTATCTAAACCAAAAATATTATGTTTTATGTCACTTTGAACTAATATTATAAGCTCAGGAAGCCTAAAATCCACACTCACTGGGGAGGGGGGGGTTGTTATTAACATGAAAATTACATCTAATTCTAAATATTCTAGCAAGTAAATATCTGGTATTATTGTTGCCTTAAATGAGATTTGATGAAGAATGGTGATTTTAATAAGAACTTTGCCTTAATAAAAATTCATACTGTACCCATACATTTTTATTTAGTGGAATTTAATGCTATAATAAACTTGCATATAGCACCTGTCCTATCCCAAAGAATGTGTGCTTACACCAGGGTAAATAGCAAGTGTTTTAATGGGATGGGATTGTAAACTGAGGCAGCATTATGCTTGATCTTCTGTGTCGTGCAAAGCAAAGACAGAAATAGAAAGAGAGAAAGGCAAGTTAAAGAGTTAGGTTTTCCCACTTGGTGCTAGAACAAGACACCCTTCTGCCTAGAGCAAAATTCAAATTATCAGAGGCAGTTCTCTGCCTCTTTTATTTAGGTTAACACTTTGAGAAATCTTGCTACATCTCCCTGGCATTCAATTTTTTTGTCTTTGATCGCTTGTCCTCCCTCCCTGAGTAACCTTTAGGGAGGTTGTTTTCCCCTGCTGCATGGCAGGAGGAACCAATGCATTGCAAAAGAAGCTGGAAAAGATGATGAACATTGAATGAATGAGAAAGGCTGGATGCTTTCTTAAAATAATTTCTTCTGGTCACACACAGTCCAGGAGGTTAAACCAGAAGTCTAAACATGCAGAGGTATCTTCTCAGAAAACCTCTCAGTGTCTCCTGCCCCAGTTTTCCTTTTACAAAGACTGCAGTGCTGCAGTTCTATGGCACCGCCATATTTATGAGCCAATAATGGTCTGATATCTTTGCCCATGGCTTTCAAAGTTGTCTCTTGCTCTTCCAACCCTGGATAAGGTGAGGAATGACACTATAAAGCAAAAAAAAAAGTCTTTTTTTTTTTTTTGCTTTGCATCAAGTAAAAGTGGTGGTGACAATTAGCAAAGTTCACAATCATATAGCAAGTTTATTGGCTGTATTAAACCCAGAACAGAAGGGTTTTTTTGGGGGGGGGGGGGTTAGCTGCATTCTGTTGTGCATTTAGTTGGGAGTGGGACTTCTTGTATGCAGTAGAACTTACTTCATAATAAAAAATACCTGAATCATTTCAACATGTGAAATTGTTTTCTCCTTTGAGCCTTTTGGAGGTTAACAAAACCTTTTAATTTGTTTCAAGATGGTGATAGCCATCTTCTTCCCCTAGATATAGCTTATGTTTAGATTGTCACTCCATTTTTTAAAAAAAAACTCTGGAGAATGATTCCATCGAATGCAAAGAAATGACTCTGAAAAAAACTGAGTGCTGATTTTTGCTTAACTTACTACCATTTGCAAGTGCTGCAGACAACTTCTGCAGGGAGGAAAAAAATAAACCCTACTTAAATTTAGTGAAACTTACTATCAGAGGGAGCATGGATAAAATTTCCAACCCAAATGGGGGAAGATGTTTGTATATGACTAAAAAATGTGGACAGGTGATTGATGCATAGATGGCATTCATGGAACAGGTGGGGACAGATATAAAAATGATTCAGCATTTTTTTTCCCCAAGTATTATTATCCTGTCAAATGTGCAACCTGCTGTGCTGAATTACTCCCTTCTTTCTCTCTCCTTAAGCCACCGTGGTTCCCCTGAGTGGTTTGTGTTATCATAAAGCAGCCACTCCTTTTGAATTCCCCTCCCCCAACGGACAGAATGCTTGACCTTTCAATGTCAAGTCCTTGAGAAACAACACCTTTAACTGTCAAGGATTTCTTTTACAGCTTTTTTTTTTCTTTTAAAGAATCTATTATGGGGTTCAGGGGGGGAAAAAAAAAAATCTTAACTGGGACTCAGAAGGTTCCCGTCTCCTGCTATCTCTCAAGCGCTGCATTGCAGATGGAAAAGTAACTCCAGTCCTGCAGATATTCGCAGACACCCGGCAAGAGCTCCTGTCCAGAGGCCCGAAATCACGCCTTTTCACACGCACCATAGACACGCGAATATTCTTTCACTTTCTGCTTTTTCCACCGGCCGACGCGCGGTCCTTTCTTCTCGCGGAGCTGGCCTTGGTGCTGAAACCGCCATGGCTGCCCCAAAGCGACACCCACACGCGCCTTACCTGAACTCATCCGAGCCAGACCCTTTCCCCAAAACCTAAGCCCCAGAGGCCTGCTTGCCGGGATGTTCTCCTTGGGAGGAGGTTGAGCCGCAGCGAATCGCCCATCCCGCCACCTCCAGAGCCTTGGGAGGAGGGGGAAGGCTGCGAACTGGGCCAGCTGCTCCATAGAGCTCCGCTGCTGCAGCTGCGGCGCCTACGGGAAAGCGAGAGGGGAGGGGAGGAGGTGAAAGGCCGAGGAAGAATCAAGAAAAAAGCATTTTAAAAAAAAATTAACCATGGGGATAATAATAATAGTGATAAAAGCAACGGGAAGAGGGGCGAAAGAGGAAGGCTTGGGTTATGAATGCAGCCCCGTGTGCATACTGGGATTTATTTATTTATTAGTTTGAGTTATATGCCGCCCTTCTCCGGAGACTCCGGGCGGCTTACAATGCTTTTAAGCAATAGCCTTCATACTTTTCTTTATTTATTTATTTATTTTTCAAACTTCTATACCGCCCTTCTCCTTTCGGACTCAAGGCGGTGAGCAGCCAAGATAAAAAACATTTATACACAAAAGTTAAAAATTTGTATATACCTGCTTAGTAGGGGCTTTTGCCGCCCCCCCCCCCAAGCGGTGTTCTATTTTATACAAAGTCAGCTTATTGCCCCCAACAAACCGGGTCCTCATTTTACCTACCTCGGAAGGATGGAAGGCTGAGTCAACCTTGAGCCTGGTGAGAATTGAACTCGCAGTAATTGCAGGCAGCTGGCAGCTAAATACTACTTTAACAGTAGTTTAGTCCACTGCACCACCAGGCCCCTGGTGGGATAATAAAGCATAAAGCCACGAAACTTTGGAAGGAAGGTGACTTCGTATTGCAAGCCTGGATAGCTCTGCAGACAAGGCACTGTAATTTAACACCAGCTGTCTGCCATTAAAGTAAGTTCGAATCTTGCCAGGCTCAAGGTTGACTCAGCCTTCCATCCTTTCTAAGGTAGGTAAATTGAGGACCCAGTTTGTGGGGGCAATAAGCTGACTTTGTATAAATATACAAAAGTATGAAGGCTATTGCTTAACGCACTGTAAACCACCCTGAGTCCCCGGAGAAGGGCGGCATATAAATCAAATTAAAAACAAAAACAAAAACTGGGCCATTAAAGCTGTAAGCGCCATTCAAGAGAGGAGAGAGAAAATACAGGCCGAAGTGGGGGGTGGGGGCTGGAAGTCTAAATTCTATGCCAAGGTCTTAGCAGATACACCAAGTTGACTCAATTTATTATTTACTGTTTATAAAAAAAAAATCATTATATGTATATGAAATATTAATCTGTTCACCGCCCTGAGTCCTTTGGGAGAAGGGCGGTATAGAAATTCAATAAATAAATAAAAAGAAAGAAAGAAAGAAAGAAAGAAAGAAAGAAAGAAAGAAAGAAAGAAAGAGTGAGTAAGTTCCTGAGTCTCCGGAGAAGGGCGGCATATAAATCAAATTAAAATAAAAAGAAAGGAAGGAAGGAAGGAAGGAAGGAAGGAAGGAAGGAAGGAAGGAAGGAAGGAAAGAAAGAAAGAAAGAAAGAGTAAGTTCCTGAGTCTCCGGAGAAGGGCGGCATATAAATCAAATTAAAATAATAAGAAAGAAAGAAAGGAAGGAAGGAAGGAAGGAAGGAAGGAAGGAAGGAAGGAAGGAAGGAAGGAAGGAAAGAAAGAAAGAAAGAAAGAAAGAAAGAAAGAAAGAAAGAAAGAAAGAAAGAAAGAAAGTTAGTTCCTGAGTCTCCGGAGAAGGGTGGCATATAAATCAAATTAAAATAAAAAAGAAAGAAAGGAAGGAAGGAAGGAAAGGAAGGAAAGGAAGGAAAGGAAGGAAGGAAGGAAAGAAAGAAAGAAAGAAAGAAAGAAAGAAAGAAAGAAAGAAAGAAAGAGTAAGTTCCTGAGTCTCCGGAGAAGGGCGGCATATAAATCAAAATAAAAAAAATTAAAAGAAAGAAAGAAAGAAAGGAAGGAAGGAAGGAAGGAAGGAAGGAAGGAAGGAAGGAAGGAAGGAAAGAAAGGAAGGAAGGAAGGAAGGAAGGAAGGAAGGAAGGAAGGAAGGAAGGAAAGAAAGAAAGAAAGAAAGAAAGAAAGAAAGAAAGAAAGAAAGAAAGAAAGAAAGAAAGAAAGAGTAAGTTCCTGAGTCTCCGGAGAAGGGCGGCATATAAATCAAAATAAAAAAAATTAAAAGAAAGAAAGAAAGGAAGGAAGGAAGGAAGGAAGGAAGGAAGGAAGGAAGGAAGGAAAGGAAGGAAGGAAGGAAGGAAGGAAGGAAGGAAGGAAGGAAGGAAGGAAAGAAAGAAAGAAAGAAAGAAAGAAAGAAAGAAAGAAAGAAAGAAAGAAAGAAAGAAAGAAAGAAAGAAAGAAAGAAAGAGAAAGAAAGAAAGGAGGCTTATATGAATGGGGCAGACATGGATATCTGGAACCGGGCTGAAATTCTTGGCCGGGGAGAAAGCGAGAGGGGAAAGGCGTGGCTTGGCCGCGGAGGGTGGGACTTGGAGGCCCTTGGCCACGCCTTCCCCAGCACGCGCGATACCGGCCAGCCCGCCCCCTCCGGAGCCAATGTGCGGCTCCGGTATAAAAGGCGCCGCTTTTCCAGAGCCGTCCGCTGCCGGGAAAACCCGCCCAAGGCGCCTCTCCTTCAAGTCTTCCAAGATGAGCTACACGCTGGAGCCGCTGAGCAACCCGTCTTACCGGCGGATGGCCGAGAGCCGCACCACCTTCAGCCGGGCCAGCGGGTCCCCGTCGAGCGGCTTCCGTTCTCAGTCCTGGTCCCGGAGCTCGCCCAGCCCGGCCTCGTCGGCTTATAAGCGCAATGTAGGGCCGGGGCGGACTTCCTACGGCTCGACGGTGCTGAGCTCCACCGAGAGCCTCGAGCTGAGCCAGTCGTCGCTCTTCAACGGCGGAGGAGGCGGAGGAGGAGGAGGAGGAGGAGGCGGGACGGTGGAGCTGAAGTTGAGCCGCTCCAACGAGAAGGAGCAGCTGCAGGGGCTCAACGACCGCTTCGCCGGCTACATCGAGAAGGTGCACTCCCTGGAGCAGCAGAACAAGGAGCTGGAGGCCGAGTTGGCCGCCCTGCGGCAGAAGCAGGTGGGCCGTTCGCAGCTGGGCGTCGCCCTGGAGCACGAGCTCCGCGAGCTCCGCGTTGCCTTGGAGCAAGTCAACCACGAGAAGGCGGCTCTGCAGCTCGACTCGGAGCACTTGGAGGAGGACATCCAGCGCCTGAAGGAGCGCTTCGAGGACGAGGCGCGGCTCCACGAGGATGCCGAGGCCATCACCCGCGCCCTGCGGAAGGACATGGAGGAGGCGTCCATGGTCAAGGTCGAGCTGGACAAGAAGGTGCAGTCTCTGCTGGACGAGGTGGCCTTCCTGCGGGGCAACCACGAGGAAGAGGTGGGCGATCTGCTGGCCCAGATCCAAGCCTCGCACGTCCCCGTCGAGCGCAAGGACTACCTGAAGACCGACCTCTCGGCAGCCCTCAAGGAGATCCGCTCCCAGCTCGAGTGCCACTCCGACCAGAACATGCTCCAGGCCGAGGAATGGTTCAAGTGCCGCTACTCCAAGCTCACCGAAGCCGCCGAGCAGAACAAAGAAGCCATCCGCTCGGCCAAGGAAGAGATCTCCGAGTACCGGCGGCAGCTCCAGGTCAAGAGCATCGAACTGGAATCCGTCCGGGGCACGAAGGAGTCCTTGGAGCGCCAGCTGAACGACATTGAGGACCGCCACAACCAGGATCTCTCCTCTTACCACGTAAGCAGGGGGCTCGGATAGATGATCTCAGGGAGGCGGGGAGGGGAGGGGAGACTCTTCCTGGATCGGGTTCTTTGGAGCTTGTAGAACCCCGCTGGGGATTGCCACAAGGGGGAGGGGTGGAATGAAGGAGGAGGGATCCTCCTATGCGTGGATAAATGAAGATTAGATCAAAGGGGGCGTGGTGTGGCGGGATAGGGAGTGGAACTGGGAAATGACAAAGCAGTAGGTCTCTACGTCAACTGGAGGAGAAGAAAGATCCCATCCTGTCTACGTTAAACTATGATGATATGAAACTGTGATAATGGACCGATGGACCCACCTTCATGAGAAAGAAGTTAACATGGGGGGGGTTCAGCTTTAACGTTAGGGCTTTGGGAGTGGATCTAGGGCAGGAAGAGGCCCCACCCCCTACAGTCAAATGGGGATTTTGCCAGCTTTCAGGCATAATGGAATTGGGAGGGGCAGGCAAGGAGGGGGAGGGTAAGCTCTCTCTCCCTCCCTCATTAGCTCAACCATCCCTACTAAATGGGAGAGCCCTTATGACGTCCCAGTTGCAAGTCTGAGACTTGGCAGTTTGAGCCAAAGTGGAATCCATAAGTGTATAGCTCCAAGGAAAATCCATTTATAAAATGGGAGTGACCAGACAAAAAAATTTCTTTAGGGAAATTTGGGAATAGATCACGGGTCACAACACTTCTGTGAGATGCCTCTTGCTTTTCCATTCTTCCTGGCCTCCTTCCAATGTCTTTTTTTTGGGGGGGGCAGTTTCCACCAATAGGAAGTGTGAGTGTGCCAGCCCAAGAATTTCTGCCAGTGGTGCAGAGAGAAGGGGTCCTTGCACAGCTTCTTGAGGGATGCCACAAAAGGGAGGGGGGAAATGGAGCAAGGAGGAAGAAGACATTCTTGTATTATGTAGAACCTCAAGAGATGCTCTTCTTGTAACCGAGAATGGGGCGATTGGAACAGGAAATGGCACTTCAAACCTCATGACAAAAAATAAGGTGCACGAGTCCTTTTTTTAAAAAAAAAAAGTCATACTTTTATTTCAGGCCATTCAACAATGCACACGTTGAGAAGAATATGCAAGTGATCTCCGTCCAAATAGAATTCGTGCTGGATCAGAAGATACTTGGGATAAAAAGAATTGCAATTCTTGGGGTTTTCTCTCTCAAAATGCAGCTGCTAAAAAGGGATTGGTGAACGAAAATTGGTTCTGTACAGAGTTCCAGCAATCCATTTCCAAATACTATTAGCCCAGAGGGAAAAATGTATGGGGAGAAAGCTGTGGAACTGACTTCAAAGTTAATTCAACTTCCTATTTCTTTCTAAGGGTTACTAATATTGAGCCAAGCTCCAGCCTCCACAGGATCAGTTTTAAAAAGGCAAAATAGGAGAGATTCATTATGCAAAAGGAATAAAATTTAATAATGTTCAGTGGATCTCCTTAATTGCTAATAAGCTTAATCAAGCCTGCCTCTCTAACAGTATCCAAAAAATGGACATTTTTTGTCCATTTGGGGAGAAAAAGAAAAGCACTTGTGAATGGTGTTCTTTTAAGTTGTCAGCACTGATAATTACTTCATGTTTTATGCTTGGGCATCAAATATGATTCTGTGTCGGAGTTATAAATCATCTGGGTTGTAAGCCATGTCCTACAAGGTGGGGTTTTTTTTAAAAAAAACTGCATCAACAGTTTTAAAGGAAGGAAGAGTTGAAATAAGCAACAAATCAAGAATGCTCTATTCTTGTATTTATTTATTTTTTCTACAGACCCAAAGAGGCTATAAAATGGGGAAAGGGGGAAATAAAAGGATTGGAGGGAACAATTTGCATTGTAAAGCTTTGCTTTAAGCATACCTGCCATAGAAAAACCAACATTTCTAGAGTGGCAGAGTTATCTTCCTTATTGCTTCCCAAAAATCCATCTGCAGGCTGATGACTCAGCAGGAATCGGAAGAGACAGTTGCAAGATAGCTCATTACGACCAGAAAATGACAGTCATTGTGCTGTGCAGTGGGTGTTCTTTTTTGAACGAAAGTGTAACATTTTCTTTTAGAAGGCAACTGCCTGCAATGCAGAAGGTATACCTGCTCAGCCAATCTCTAAGCAGACTCAGTGAAAAAAATCCATGTTGCTATTTTTATTTCAGATCCAGTTAATCATCTCCAGTCAGGCCGTTTGGAAAGCAGACTCTGCAAATCTCAATGACTTTTCCCTGAATTAACTTGTAGGAAGAAGATAAAAAGAAAAATCCAGAAAGAAGTCCATCGGTCTTATCCTGTCCAACCCACTCCAAGGTTCTGCAATGCAGAACTTTCCGGCATCAAAAGTCATAAAGTTGTCTGGCTGGCATCAGAAGGAAGCTTTTTTCTTTTCTTTTTTTAAATTCCTCTTGGGTGACATTGAGCATTACAAAAAGAAATGTAATCTTTTAAACTTAGGCTAAACTTCAGTCAGCAAGCAGATCAGATAGGCTCTGTTTCTGGGGATAGTTTAACATCCGGCTTACCGGTATTTTAGAAATTGATGCAGTGTCATCTCCCTTGCAGCTGCAAAATTGGTCATTGCAGAAGTGCCTAATAGAAACAGTGACGGAATGTATGCCTGCAGAGTCCAATGCAGAGCAAAGGTTTCAACACTTAATAGCACCAGCTTTCTTTATATGCCGAAAATTCATTTTGTAATGCAAACTTGAAAGCCATGTCACGTTCATCGGGGATTTCCCAGGGAAAATCTCTTGCACTGCTGGAATTATCTGAACACCATGAAGAGCCTGGTTGCAGAGATTTCCCAAACTATTTGCCCAAATGTTTTTCTAGTGAAAATCTTAGAGACATGGAAAATCTGTCTCGTGCGTTAAGTACCGTATTGTTTGCATGAGTTCTGAAGACTTAATATTAACCTGTATTAAATTCCTTGGGATTTGATTAGGATATAATTACTACTTCTGCTGCATCATCCAGCTTGCCAAAACTGAACTGCAGAGAGCAGAAGGAAAGATTGCTGGTGATATCCACTCTGCTCAATTACCTTTTCTTGCTGTCATTGAAATGCTATTCCAGGGGATCTTTGGATAAAGATCCTTTTCAGAAAGCTGAACGAATATTGGAAAAAGAGTAACTTCTCACTATTCAGGTCAAAGCTGACTGTTTTGTTTGTTTGTTTGTTTTGTTTTGTTTTGTTTTTTTGAAAAAGCATCTTGGCTAAGCATTTTAGCTGCAGCACATAAATAATCTTAAATACTTTGCTGCAGAACATCAGTTTGGTCTAGTGGTTAAGTCACCCAGCTAGAGACCAGGCAGAAATGGGTGACTATGGGCCAGTTACTCACTCTCAACCCCAGGAGGCAGGCAATGGCAAACCACTTCCAAAATTTTGCCAACAAAACTTCAGGGATTAAACTAGGCAAGTCAGTGCTGACTCAGAGAAGTGTATATACTGTACACAGTACAAATAAGTTACAGGCATTTTTGTTGTTAGAAAAGATATAGTTTTTTCAAGATGCCACTTTTTTTTATTTATTATTAAATTTTTATACCGCCCCCTCTCCCGAAGGACTTGGGGCAGTGAACAGCCAAGATTTAAAAAACATACAATATAAACATTAAAATACATTTAAATCCAAAATTAAATCCAATTTAAAATGCCTTATCCATAACCCTATAATTAAAACAAATTTAAAATTTCCACATTAAAAGGGGGAAGATTTAGGCCACTTTCTTGCCCAAATGAGATGATTCTAATTCTCAAACCGCCAACATTTATTTCCCCAAAAATGGCATGATTTATAAAAGAAAACTAAATCCAGATAACCATCAGAATGTTGATATTTTTAAGTTCAGCCTTTTTTTTTTAAGCCTGGAGCCTTCAACGGACCGCATTTCCCATCTGCCTTAGCCAGCTTGGCCAACTACGGGACTTGATGGGAATTGTCCTCCAAGCATTTAGAGAGTGCCAGGTTGGAAAAGAACTTTTCGATTTTTAGAAATAGTTCTTAAAAAATTTTTAATAAAAGGGATACTCCAGTAAGGATTTTTTTTCTACAAACGAATAATAGCATCCTAGGATTTTCTTCAATCTATTGCTGCTTAACTTTGAGAATCTCAGCTGTTAAAAAAAAAAAATTCTTAAGAGTAATTCTGGTCAAGATTGTGAATTCATTATCCTTTAATTCTACTTTCAATCTGGTTGTTTTTATCTCTGTTTCTAGTTTGTCATCTTCCCCACTTCATCTTCTCCTTCAATTCTCCCGCCCCCCCGTATCCAACTGTGCCTGAGATTTTTGTACCCATCCTCAAGAACCATCTATGTCTTGGTTGCAGGATACCATCCAACAGCTTGAAAATGAGCTGAGGGGTACCAAGTGGGAGATGGCCCGTCATTTGAGGGAATACCAAGACCTCCTGAATGTCAAGATGGCTCTCGATATTGAAATTGCTGCTTACAGGTATGGAAAACGCAATGCAGATGTAACCAGACAGGCATTTCTATGGCTGACATTTTTAGCTGCAGCACAACTCGATTGCAACAGAGGAGGCACTGTGGCTGCTAGCAGGGAGTTTTCAAAGAGTTTAGCACTCTTTGAATTGATACCTGGCCAAGTAATCATGATTTTTGCCTTCTTAAGTAACTTTGTTTTCTGTGTAAGTAGAAAGCTACCCAATTCCTTTGATGGAACATTTCTTGGCTTGAAAGAGATCAACTGTGATTTTCAATGGACTATGCTTTTGTCCTAAGTGTAATTATTAATTATTTCCTGCTGAAATCAACCAAAATTATATTTGGGTAGCAGCGTCATGCTATGGAACTACCATATTAACACAGTCCTTGCTGAAATGAGTAGACTCGTAGTGGCTGCTGTTTCTTGAAGTTCATTTTTTCCCTTTCTCATTTTGTTGCCTACAAAATGTAGCTGCTGCAACCCAGAATGGAAAGTTTTCTTCTTTTAAACACCTTTAGAAACCCCCAAAGGAAAAATTATATTAAACTTTCAAAGTTTTTTTTTTGTTTTCATTTTATATTTCACGGTATCATAGCTATCATTATGTCATTGCTATTGATCTATTGTTATTAGGATTAGGATTATTATTATTAGGATTATTATTATTATTATTATTAGGATTATTTGGGATTTTTCCAAAAATCAGATAAACAAGCTCCAGGAGATTGTTAATCTAGGAGACTATTTTGATCACAAGTTTCCAAATAAATAGTGCAATTGGCCCTTGTTGTCTGCATTAAACATTTATATCTGATTACAAATAAAAGATTTTTTTTTTATTTTGTTTGTTGGATGCTGCTACTGGATACTGTATGCCTGTATTTTTTTTATCCAAGAAGAGATTTTAATTCTATAACAATAAGTCATTATAATAAATAAATATTTATTATAATGACTTATTGTTATAGAATTAAAATTCCTTGAGCAACTTCCTTGAGTTTAAATGTTTCCAACATAGATCTGTTTTGAAAGTGTTAGAATGTGCTAATGTGCATGTATGCAAAGGAAATTGCTCTTAAGAAAAATCATACCTTTCATCTTAAATGATTCAATTTTTTTGTTCACTTCAATGGCAAAAGGATTAATTTAGTACATGGAGTACTATTTGCAAACAATAGTTAGAAATTCCAGTGGTCATTTGTCTTGGCATTCAAAGTTGCTAACTAACTGTTCAGGAGGAAAATAGCAACAATTGTAGGTATTATTAGTTTACTACAAAAAGGAAAAAAAATGTGTAAAGGGCACAATTCAGCCATATTTTAAGCATACTGTCACTGATATAAAAAAACTGTAGATTGGTCATTGGGCCTAATCTGCATTCCAGTTCATGCAACAGCTTTTTAAACCAATGCAAGGTTCTTTAAAGGCTATACAATACTTCTAAAATACTCACTACTTCTAAAAGTAGACTCCTCTTTATATTTGTGAATGATCTCTCAGAAATATACCTAATCTGGAAAATGGAGATATAAATTATGCAGATGTAAACTGGTGGTTGTTTCCTCTATATTTCTTAATCCTGAGAGGAGGATGTGAATTGGAAGTTAATGACCAATCGTATCTCTTCCACTCATATCAGCAAAGTGGTTCAGAAAGAGAATATTAAGGAGCGTAAAATGCCACTGCTCTCTTTATTAAAGAGAGAATACCCATTTCAGCTTCTTACAGAGATGTCCATCTGTCTTTGGGTGTATACAAGGAGCAATGGTGGCGCAGTGGTTAGAATGCAGTATTGCAGGCTAATTCTGCTGACTGCCAAGGCTTCGATTCTCACCGGCTCAAGGTTGACTCAGCCTTCCATCCTTCTGATGTTGGTAAAATACATTGTTGGGGTCAATATACTGACTCTGTAAACCACTTAGAGAGGGCTGTAAAGTGAGTGTGAAGTGGTATATAAATCTAAGTGCTGTTGCTATATGCACACATATGCATGCACACCTTTGCCTTGAGATATTAGTGATGCCTATTCACAGTTTCCCTCTTATTTCTGTAGGAAACTTCTTGAGGGTGAAGAAACAAGATTCAGTGCCTTTTCTGGAAGCATCACTGGGCCAACATTCACACATAGGCAACCTTCCATAACAATATCAACCACCAAAATACAGAAATCAAAAGCTGAACCACCAAAATTAAAGGTCCAACACAAGTTTGTAGAAGAAATAATTGAAGAGACCAAAGTAGAAGATGAGAAAACTGAACTGGATGAAGCTCTTGAAGCCATGGCTGAAGAACTGGCTGCAGAAACTCTAGCAGGTGAAGAAAAAGAGGAAGAAATTCTAGAAGAGGAAATTATAGCAGAGGAAAAGGCTGAAGTTGCAGCTGCAGCCCCAGAAGAGGAAGGGGAAGAAGAAGAAGAAGAAGGGGAAGAAGATGATGAAGGTGCAAAATCTGATGAGGCACAAGAAGGATCAGAAAAAGAAGAAGAAAAAAGTGAAAAGGGAGAAGGTGAGGAAGAAGGTGAAGAAGAAGCAGGTGAAGGAGAAGCTGAGGAAGCTGAACCTGAAGTAGCAGAAGAGGCTGAAGGAGATGTAGAAGAAGTCATTGCACCAGAGAAGGTAGAAAAGGTGAAAACATCTCCTCCCAAATCACCCCCCAAATCACCTGTGACAGAAGAAAGTAAAGAAGACGAAGGGGGTGATCAAGAGGGCAAGGCAGCAGAAGAAGAAGAAACAGAAAAAGCAGAATCCCCAGCAAAAATAGCATCTCCTGAAAAACCGAGCACTCCAGACAAAGGATCTCCAGAAAAAGCAGGAAGCCCAGAAAAGGCTGGGACTCCAGAGAAAGCAGGGACTCCAGAGAAGGCAGCTTCTCCAGAGAAGGCAGGGACTCCAGAGAAGGCAGCCTCTCCAGTGAAAGCAGGGACTCCAGAAAAAGCAGGGACTCCAGAGAAGGCTGGAACTCCAGAAAAAGCAGGGACTCCAGAGAAGGCAGCCTCTCCAGAAAAAGCAGGGACTCCAGAGAAGGCTGGAACTCCAGAAAAAGCAGGGACTCCAGAGAAGGCAGCCTCACCAGAGAAGGCAGGGACTCCAGAGAAGGTTGGAACTCCAGAAAAAGCAGGGACTCCAGAGAAGGCAGCCTCTCCAGAAAAAGCAGGGACTCCAGAGAAGGCTGGAACTCCAGAAAAAGCAGGGACTCCAGAGAAGGCTGCATCTCCAGAGAAAGCAGGGACTCCAGAGAAGGCTTCATCTCCAGAGAAAGCAGGGACTCCAGAGAAGGCAGGGATTCCAGAGAAGGCTGCCTCTCCTGAAAAGCCAAGCTCACCAGTGAAAGATGTGGAAGAGGTCATCTCCACCACCAAGGCAGCCACCGTTGGTGCAGAAAAAGAATCAAAAGAAAAAGCTTCCAAGGAATCCACTAAAGAAGACATAGCAGTCAACGGGGAGGTTGACGATAAGGGGGAGGAAGAAGACGACTCAAAGCAAGAAGAAGATAAAGGCGTCATCACCAACGGTCTGGATGTGAGCCCCTCTGAGGAGGAGGAGAAGAAGGGGAAGAGTGAAGAGAAAGTCGTGGTGACAAAAAAAGTCGAGAAGATCACCAGCGAGGATGACGGCACCACCACCTACATCACCAAGTCTGTCACCGTCACCCAGAAGACGGAAGAACACGACGACACCATGGCCGAGAAACTGGTGTCCACCAAGACGGTGGAGAAGGTGACTTCTTCACACGCCATAGTCAAAGAAATCAAGGAAAACGGTGACTAAAATCAATCATTTCTCCCTTCTCTAAAGAGCTTGGATCGGTGCAAAAGGTTAAGCCATACGACAGCTGCAAAAAAAAAAATGCATGAAAGTGGCGGCTTCTCAGCAGAACGAGTTCTCTCATGGCATCTCCAAAAGGACTGTTGGTTTTCCTTTCTTCTGATATACTTATGATTTCTGTGCCATACCAGACCCAGGGGTTGGGGAGGGGGATGCATGTAAGCCCGGTGCACTCCCTCTGCAGAACTTTGGGGATTTATTGATTTATTTATTTTGAAAATCATGCATGAGCTGTTTACTCTTCCAGGGGAAGTTGCTGAATTTTTCCTAAGCTGCTGTTTGGACGCTTCTGAGGAATGTCTTCAGATGTATTATGCAAAGAATAAACTGAGCCAAATAAACAATAACAAAAGAATGAATTTAAAAAAAAAAAATACCCTGAATTTCTCCTAGCCTTAAGCTACTTAACAATTATGTTTACCTCACTGGTGCAATTAAGATGGACTTCTGTCCATGAGAGAGCCTACGTTGACATGCACAGTATGCAGCCTTTTGTTGTTTGATGTTAAGCAGTCACAGCCGTTTGTGCTCAATAAAGGTCATATTGGAAATGAAATTGGTTGGCTAGAATCTTTGCTTTCTCTCCGAGGTCAAAACATTTTAAGGGTTTAGCTTAGTTTAGCTTAGCTTAGCTTAGCTTAGTTTATCTTAGCTTTTATTAGCTTATCTTAGCTTAGCTTAGCTTAGTTTAGCTTAGCGTCGTTGCACATGGTACGACGAAATTAAATGCCGTCTTCAGTGTACGTTATAACTATAAAAATAAAAACACAAACATACAAACAAACAAACATTTGCATTCTATATAATTGAAATTGAAAACCCGATATTGCACTATACCGTAGAATTCAATATCGTTATTGCCCTGGGAGAGAAGCTGTTTTTCAGCCTATTTGCCCTTGTTTTTATTATCCTGTACCGTCTGCCAGATGGTAATAGTTCAAAAAAAAAAGTGCCCAGGATGAGATGGATCTTTAAGAATGTTTTGAACTTTCTTAAGGCAGCGGGAGCTATAAAGCTCTTCCAAAGAGGGGAAAGAGCAACCAATGATCCTCTAGGCAATGACATTGACCCTCTGCAGTGCTATCCTATCTGCCACTGAGCAATTGGCAATCCATACACAGGTGCAGTAAGTTAAAATACTCTCTATGGTGCAGCGGTAGAAGGTCACCGGGAGTTTTCCATTCAGTTGTTGTTTCCTGAGAAGTCTCGGATAGTATAAACTCTGTTGGGCCCTTTTGACCAATGCTGCAATGTGAATGCCCCGGGTCAGGTCCTCTTTTATGATAACACCCAGAAACTTAAAACTGGCCACTTAAAACTGGCTCGGTAAGGTCTTTGCGGTTATCTAAGAGCAGAGAACTTGAAAAACTAAACTGCAGAAGTATGTTCAAAATTGCACCCTCCCAATTCACACACATCTGCAGGAATATTTAGTGCTCAACTCACTGGCATTTTGCAGCGACAAAAACCCAAAGTAAAAGTAAAAGTAACACAACCCAGTAGCTCTTGGAATTAAATGTCTTCATTGCAACTTGGAGTTTTGGGGTTCATAAATGGGAAGGAAATCCCTGCAACAGGAAATGTAATTCTCTGCTTGTCCTCAACCCGGCCCAAATATTAGGGATATTTTTTTCTGACCCAGCTTTCCAAACACGGCAAACCCTCTCAAGTTAACTCAAAAATTCCTTTATTAGGAGCACCAGCAGCCCCGGCAAAAAGTTTCTCTCTCAACATCGGCTAATATGAGCCGAGGTGGCGCAGTGGTTAGAGTGCAGTACTGCAGCTACTTCAGCTGACTGCTAGTTCAGGAGATCAGCGGATCAAATCTCACCGGCTCAAGGTTGACTCAGCCTTCCATCCTTCCGAGGTGGGTAAAATGAGGACCCAGACTGTTGGGGGCAATGTGCTATTTAGTATACTGTCTTTGGTGTAAGCCGCCCAGAGTCCTCGGAGAGTGGGCGGCATAGAAATATGAATAATAAAATAAAAATAAATAAATAACAAGTCCGTCCAGTCAGAAGATGAATAGTTGTTTGCCACATCTATTCATCTCTTCCCCTTGCCTTTTATCACCAGAGCTAGGGTGGGGCTTTGCTAGCAGCAGTGGCTCTTCCATCCCAAGAACCGGCCCATTGATTTCCATTGCTCTCCTCTCCTCTGCCTTCTGTGCATCTGCCTGTCAGGCACTGGACCCATCTGTTCCTCCTCTTCCTCATCAGCCACCTTCAGATTTGGGGGCTGTTGACTCTCCATCTGAGGGCTGGCGGATGGCTCAGGCTCCGTCTCTGTCTCTCTCTCTCTCTCTGACAGCTACATTCTCTCTTCCTCCTCGGAGCTCTCAGGTTGCCCTGACTCCCACGCCTCCTCCTCCTCTGATTAGGCTGCTGGAGGGGCCGGAGGCCGACTGGCCACAACAGATATGTACATGCACAAGGATGTAGTTGTACATGTGGAATTAAATAAAATAAACTATCCATTTAGTTCTCCCAGAATAATCAACAACAAAAGCACCTTTGGGACAAATAAATGGGAGGTTTGCTCTAAAATAATATATAATTTGGCCCTGAGAGATTTCTTCCTTCTGCTGTTAAGTCACAATAATTGAATTACAAATGAAATAATCATTTGAGTCAGGGGTGGGTTCTACTTACCTTTACTACCGGTTTGCAACGGGATCGCTTCTGATGACGTCAGGGTCAGTGGGCGGAGCCTCCTGCTAGTTTTACTACTGGTTCTATAGAACTGGTCCAAACCGGGGACAACCCACCACTGATTTGAGTCCATAGCCAAAATATTGCTTTACAAAGGATTCTGAATTTGGTTCTTTTTTAAGCACAGGTGCACCTTGGAGTGAATAATTGAGCCCACTAGAAAATAGATAAGATTGCAAGGCACCCTGAACCAAATCCTTTTAATGGTGAAGGGGACTCCACACCCATTTGCACTACTCCGGTGACCCTGAAGACACAGACAAGCCTCCAAGTGGCCTCAATGACTCTCTAAAAGTATGCAAATGACCAGCTGTCTGCAAGGAATATAAATCTTATATAATATAATAAATATAATATAATATAATATAATATAATATAATATAATATAATATAATATAATATAATATAATATAATATATATATATATAGAGAGAGAGAGAGAGAGATTTCATCCCACCATGGCCATTTTAACATCTTTCAACATAGGAAAAAAACCCTGATTGCAAAAATATCGCACATTTATACCTATGAATCAAAAGAAATAAATATTTGACCTCTACAGGGAGGAGTCACAAAATATGGGTGTGTCTGCATAATTTTTTTTTTTAATTTGATTTATATGCCGCCCTTCTCTGGAGACTCAGGGCAGCTTACAATGCGTTAAGCAATAGCCTTCATACTTTTGTATATTTTTACAAAGTCAGCTTACTGCCCCCACAAACTGGGTCCTCAATTTACCTACCTTAGAAAGGATGGAAGGCTGAGTCAACCTTGAGCCTGGCAAGAGTCAAACTTACTAATTGCAGACAGCTGGAGTTAAATTACAATGCATTAGTCTGCTGAGCTATCCAGGCTCCTAATTAATTACTTAATTAATTAATCTTTCCATTCCAACTATCCAGTCAGAGATGAAGAAGCTTCTTGGATGAGAAACGAAACATCTTCAAAGAAAAACAAAGTCCAGTTGCTTCCTGAAAAAGCACTTTTGGGAGAAGTTATGGAATGCACTGGAACTAAAATTTTCAGATGTTATTCTGGTATTACGGCAATATCTGTCTTATATGTTTTTCCTCTGCAGTTTTCATATATCATCGGCCTTTAGATAGCTCGAAACTGCACCATTTATTTTTCAGCAGTTGAGAAAGAGTCAGGACTACCAAAAAAAAGGAATCTGATTGACTACTGTGGTATACAAAAATCGGGGGAAATGCCAACCTTGCATCTTGCCCCCTACATTAATCAATAAAATTAAACTATCTTTCATACCAATTGAGCCGTCCTTGGGAAAAATTGTTCAGAAAACAGAAAATGAATAGTAAGCAAATAATTCATTTTTATTTGTTATTGATTCATTCAATTTGTATGTCTGCTTATCTCAGCAATTGACTCTGAGTGACAAACAACCATGCAACTTGCTAGATCCCAAAGGTGCTTTTCCAAAACTGGACTTTCTTGTTTTTTTTCCTTGAAAACATTTTGCTTCTCATCCAAGAAGCCTTTTGAAAAAGCACCTTTAGGATAACCATGACTTGGATGATTGAGAATCTCCGTAGACATTTAGCCAATCTTGTTAGATGTTCATCCTGCTTTTGTCTAAGAGCTAAAATCCATCTAGATCAGGGGTCTCCAATCTTGGCAAATTTAAGCCTGGTGGACTTCAACTCCCAGAATTCCCCAGCCAGCTTTGCTCCCTCCCCCCCTCCCATTTGCTAAGTACAGAGCCAAGATGGCACAGTGGTTAGAGTGCAGTACTGCAGCTACTTCAGCTGACTGCTAGTTCAGCAGATCAGCAGATCAAATCTCATCACCTCAAGGTTGACTCAGCCTTCTGTTCTGTCCCCGTACCACGCACACATACCCACAGACGGCCCGGAGTTAATAAGCCACACGATAAAGTGCGATGCTTCGATGATAAAGCTGGCAGCAACCCAGTGGCTAGCTGCCAATTCAGACTTTACTCACACAAAACAAAGATTAGACTGCAGCATTCCGATAAAACAGGCAGAGTGTCAATAATACAAGGACTAGTCCAAATGCAGTCCGATAAAGCAGGCAAAGTCCAGTAACGCAGAGATCATGGAGTATTTCCAGTTTTTTCTCGTCACAAACTGAACACCCCATTTATACCCTGTGGGGTGTGATCCAGTGACTCAGCTAGTCTCTGGCATGCCTTCCCCTCTGCTGTGCATGCTTCTCCCTGCGCCTCTGTTGAGGGTCCAGCCAGCACTTATCTTCCTCGTCGCTGTCCTCCTGTGGCTGCGGGGATGTGCTTGGCTCTGAGCCTATCGTTTCGCCTTCGATGTCCTCCGGAGGCATTGCCAGAGAGGAGGGTCCTGGAGAGGGAGGCCATGCCAGCTCCTCTCCCTCACTCTCAGAGTCTGCATCTGTCGATAGCCCAGGCTCAGGCAACGGAGCCACAACACTTCCATCCTTCCGAGGTGGGTAAAATGAGGACCCAGATTGTTGGGGGCAATATGCTAATGAAATATGTTAATATGCAATATGTTATATGCTATATGCTAACTTTGTAAACTGCTTAGAGAGGGCTGTAAAGCACTTTGAAGCGGTATAGAAGTCTAACTAATAAATAAATAAAAATAAATAAGTAGCCCTCTGAATAGCCAACAGAGTTGTCCCATGCTCTGTTCCCTTTTTTTAATTGCTGTTGCTGGTTTCCTCCTCTCTTTTGTTGCAATGCGTCAAAAGAAACCTGGTCCAACTCCAGAGTTCATAAAACATGATGGATATTCCTAGTGATTAATACTTGCATCAGGGGAAACTCAATCCTGGGTTATCCTCTGTTTGAGATGCTTAGCTTTCCTTCAGTTTATAGTACTGATTCCACAAAAGTTACAGGGAGCTTGAAAATGAAACAGGGAAGGAAGAATTTTTTAATATATTTGATACAGGGAAGGTGGTTTCTCCCATGCACTATTTGCACTGAATTCAAGGGAACATGCTGCTAAATAAAGAATCTGTTCTTTCAAGCAAATGAATGCAAGAACTGGATTTTGGGAAGATATGAACAAATTACAAGAGTCGATTGAAAATTGGTTAGCATTTACAGTATTGACTTTCTAATCTAAGCCAATATTTAGTGTTGTTTTTCAGTGATTGGTCAATATGTTGTGACTCTGACTCCCGAGCCTGTCCTCATGGAGGAAGAGGACTCAGAAAGTGAGGGGGAGGAACTGACAAGGCCTTCCTCTCCAGGACCCTCCTCTCTGGCAATGCCTCAGGTTCCATCTGAAGGCCAGGAGGAGGGCATTTTGGAGCACCCATTGTTAGAGAGTGATAATGATGAATCCTGGCTTGATCCCAGGCAGCGTCGGAGGGAGAAGCATGCGCAGCAAAGGAAGAGGCGTGGGAGGGCCAGGGATTGAGCTGAGTCACTGAGCCACACCCCACAAGGGATAAAAGGGGGCGTGATTGCTTGGCAGGCTTTATGACAGACAAAAGTTTAAACTCTAAAGAGTCACATCATGAATCCTGCACTTCGGCTCAGATATATTTGGACTAAACTCTTGTGGATAATTTGTCGCTCTGGAAACAGATAAGGCCTCTCCTGCTTTTTGCGAGTACTAATTGGACTTGGCAGGCGTTTTACAGTTAGCTGCCAGAACTCTCATCTGCCAGGAATTCTGGTCTGTTTATACAATAAATTATTGGCAGACGTCTTTGATATTGTATTTGTCTGTGTGAGGATGGGGGACAGAACACAATAGCTTAAGCAGTAAAAGGTTAAAAACAGATTCTGCTAAGCATTTGGGTGTTTGTTTCAGCCCTCACTAAACACAACCATTATGGCCAACAGCAAGACATTAGGATCTCTATATCAGGGTTCCAAGTAACGCACCCAACAGAATCAAAACTCCAAGGCAGGCATGTTCCTCAAAGTATAGATTTATTAGGCATGTCTTATTGGCACATCTGGGAAAACCCGACTCTAAACTTCCCTCAAGTTTCCCTCTAGTTAAAGGTATTGTTTTCTTTCTCCTGCCCATGTAGTCCATCACATGGTCCAATCAGGTCACCATCCAACGGTCACTTGGTCTCAAATCCCATCTCCACAGCTTGACTCATCTCCGCTGTGGCAGCCCTGAAGGTGCCGAGGGAAAATGGCTCCAGGGCTGACACTCTAGTCCAATGATGGCGAACCTATGGCATGCATGCCAGAGGTGGGCACACATGCCATCACCCAGCTGCTCTTCTGGTTTCTACCTGTTTTCAGGCCTTTTTCAGGTTGTTTTTGGGGCTGTTTTCAGGCCATTTTTTTGGATCGTTTTCAGGCCGTTTCTGGGCCGAAAAACGGCCTGAAAAAAAGGCCGAAAAACAGGCACGGGTGCACTGGCCAGCTGGTCTTCACAGGTGCCAGAGCACCAGAAAACAGCCTAAAATGGCCAAAAACCTGGCCTTTTTTCGGGCAGTTTCTGGGCCTTTTTTCGGCTGTTTTCCAAGCCATTTTCAGGCCTTTTTGGAGCTTTTTTCCGGGCAGTTTTCAGGCCCGAACAATGGCCAAAAAATAGGCATGTGTGCACCGGCCGGCTGGTCTTTGGATTTCCAGTGCTCTGGCACACACATATGGACGCACATTCCGGTTTGGGCACTCGGTGCTAAAAAGGTTCGCCATCACTGCTCTAGTCCAATAATTGGGGGAACCTTAAATTATCTGTCCCTGAGTTAAACATAAGACATCTGGAAGTTCTGTATAATTGGTTTGCTTCTAGCACTGTACGTAAACATCACTATAATCGAACTCGAAACTTAAATCAAGCTGTTGGCTTGATTTTCTCACAGGGTAATGTGATTTGATTTCCTCTACTTTAGAGCACAAGTGTTCGGCCTTGGAAACCTTAAGAACTGGGTACTTCAATTTCCAGCATTCTAGGCGCTAAAGTCCACAGAAGGGTTGGGATTCAGCCGGTTCGGTCCGCTTCAGGCTAACCGGATGCTAATTTTACATCTGGTTCACCGAACCGATAGGACTGGCTGGCCCGACCCGGCCCCGCCCACCCCACCCCTCCCAGGAGTCTCCATGAGGCCCGTTTTGGATGCCAGGTAAATGCAGCACCTGCACAGAGGCTCTGGGAGGGTGAAAAACAGGCCTCCCGGAAGTTCCGGAAGTCTGGAAATGGGCCCATTTCCAGCCTCCAGAGGGTCTCCGGAATCCAAGGGAGGCCATTTGCGCCCTCCTGGAGGCTCGAGGAAAGCCTCCAGAGCTTGGGGAGGGTGAAAACGCCTCCCCCCCATGCCGCTGTGGTGCAGAAGGCCAAGGAGGCCACGGCCACCATGGCCACGCCCACCCAGCAACTGGGCAGAGAACCGGTTTCTAAAATTTTGGAATCCCACCACTGATCCACAGGTCTTAAAGTTGCCAAGGATGGACAGCCCTACTTTAAAGCTTATGAGTGAAAACGATCAAGTCACCTTAAAGAAACAAATGTTAAAGAAACCTAAAACAGGGTATGTTTAATGAAAGTGGCGGCTGACCATTAGAAAGCCAGGCCTCTGTTCTTTTTTTTCCTTCTTCCCTCATTGCTATTTCCCTACAGGTAGTCCTCAACTTGCAACTGTTCATTTAGTGACCATTCAAAATTACAGTTGCACTACAAAAAAAGTGATTTACGACGGGTCATATGACAGTTACAACCAGGGGTGCTTTCTAAATTTTTTTACTACCGCTTCTGTGGGCGTGGCTTATTTTGTGGGTGTGGCTTGGAGGTCATGTGACTAGGTGGGCATGGCTAGCTGGTCAGAGTCATTTCTGGAAGGTCCTCGCACTTACGACCAGTCCTCGCACTTACGACCCAACTCATTTGTTTGCTTTTAACACTGATCAGCTGTAGGGCGGCCCTTGTACTAGGAGAATTCTGGGAGAACTTCATATCATTGGCCTTTTTCCTATTGGGTGGAGAGGCAAAAGTAGCCATGTGCTGGGGTCAGGTTGAGCTGTCAAGGCTGAACATGGAATTCTATAATGACGAAACTTGTTTCATCAGTCATTCTTGTATCTTCAACTTTTTCTTGAAGGCCAGCCTAACTAAGGTTTGGAGATCTTCCCCATCACTGTCGGATTTTAGTGTTTGCACAACGCAAGTGACAAGAGAAACCTGTGGGGTCCTTTAGAATTTAAACAAACCCTTTTCCTGATTAGTCCTTGGTAGTTCATATGTCATGGTTTCATGAACTACCATAAATTGTGTGAACTCAACAAATATCTCATCTGAATATACTTCAGACTGAGTTAACGTCACTGTTGGAGACTATTCCCAGTTTTGTTTTTCTGAAGATACTAAAGACTGTATCTGGGGAAATTATTATAGTTGGGTTTTAATATTTATATCTTGTCTTTCCAGCTCAGGTTGGCAAACAAGGGGCATCCCTTTAATCTATTTATCCTAACCAATCCTCTCGAGATAGGTTCTGTGAAAGATCTTGACCCAAACTCTTCCCACAAGTTTGGTGGACAAATAGAATCCTGCCTTTCTTTGCTTCTGGTTCATCCCTTATGGAAAGCCATCAATGGAACCATGTGGTCCGTATCTCAATCACAACCTCATTTGATATGGAATATATTAGAAATATTTCAGGCACCCCTTTTGGAATTAGTCAAGAAATACTTAAAACTGAAAGTTGTATATGCAGCTCTGTAACTTTATTAACCAGCTTGATTGCACAGATTTCATTGTTTTTCCCATTCATGGTTTCCAGAACAAGTCTAACCTGAGACATATTTTCCCCCACCCCACTGATAAATTCCATATCTCTTAATTTATTAATTTCCCCTTAGACATTAAGGTTTTAAATCAGCCCAATTGCACATTGATGTGGGACTCATAAGAATATACCATGCATGGTTTGGCGGTAAGCCAGCCTGACACTCTGCAAGCATTCGGGTTACTTTGCATCAAAAAAAAGAAAAGAGAAAAAGATTGGATAAATAATTAAATTATTTAAACACAAGAACATATTTGGAATTTAAATACATGGTGTAGCAATTCTAGCTCGCTATCTGGGAAACCAGCACACACGTTGATTCAGATCAATCTTTCTTCTGCTGCTTTGGAGTTTCCTCTCCACTAGATTTTTCTTGTTCATCTTCCTCTTCCTTTTTATCTCCCTCGTCTGCTTCCTCTTCTTCTTCTCCTTCCTCTCCTTCACCTTCTCCACCTTCCTCCTCACCCTCTTCAGTTTCTTCTTTAGCTTCTAAATAAAAAGAGAGATAAAGACAAAGTTTGGGACGTAAGATTACAGCACGTGATGGTCTGGTTGCCATTATAGAATAATTTGAGAATAGCCGGGAGCAAACTTGGTTCAAACCCATTGAAAATATATGCAATATAATATCTTTTTAAAAGGTTTATGAATCTCTTAAAAATCAACACGCTCAAGCCAATTTTGTTCACAATCTAAGTTAAAACTGGGTTGTAATACACAGAATTCTTTCTAGCTTCTAAACTGCACAGATTACGTGGAATGGGATTTGTCCTGGTGAGATGAATAGGTGAGACACCATTTAAGAATCTTTGAATCCAAAGTTAGAAATGTTGGCTATCATTGGATATTTGTACTTGGAAAAGGCAAGATATCAACAAATAAAACTTCTTTGATCTGTAGCAGAATTCTTCAAAAAATGACTAATTCAATGCTTGCTTTCATTGATCAAAGCAATGGTAGTACATGATCAAAAAATACATATTCAGCAAAGAAGAAGGAGGAAAATAGAATATGCAAATCCAAGTGATGCTCAGTGTTTATTTAGGCTTCAAAAAACCCTTTTATCCTCATAGTTTCAATAATTCATAGTTGTGTCATTTGCTGCTTTGATTAATTCTAGCCAAATGAGCAGGACTATGCGTGCCAATCAATAGCAATCTACACAATAAATCTTGGCAGGCAGTTTGAAGAGAAAAATAAAACTACCCGTTAAAATAGCCAATTTAAAGATTTCAATCATTTGGCATTTTTGCTTGATTATCTCACCTTCTGTTTTAAATCAATGCGTGAGAGATTTAGCAAATAAAAATGCAAAAGAAAGAAAAAAAGATCATGGCCTTAAGAAATTTATCATTGAATTCAGAAGTAGACTACAACCTTAAAGAGGATGCCAAACCTTGAATTCAAGTTTCATCCATCCCAAAGTTTGGGGAAAGTGTTAATCCCACCATATGTGTAGTTAGAGTAAAGGTAAAGGTAAAGGTTCCCCTTGCACATATGTGCTAGTCGTTCCCAACTCTAGGGGGCGGTGCTCATCTCCGTTTCAAAGCCGAAGGGCCAGCGCTGTCCGAAGACGTCTCTGTGGTCATGTGGCCAGCATGACTCAACACCAAAGGTGCACAGAATGCTGTTACCTTCCCACCAAAGGTGGTCCCTATTTTTTCTACTTGCATTTTTTTACGTGCTTTCAAACTGCTAGGTTGGCAGAAGCTGGAACAAGTCACGGGAGCTCACCCCGGTATGTGGCACTAGGGATTCGAACTGCTGAACTGCTGACCTTTCGATCAACAAGCTCAGCATCTTAGCCACTGAGCCACCACATCCATGTAGTTAGAGTAGACACGGTAAAATAAATGAGTAAAATTCCCTAGCGCTATGCACCCTTGATTTCAAATATTTAGTTTGTTTGGTGTGTGACTGTAACTCAATAAATTTCAGAATATATATTTTTCCCCTGCCCAAAAGTACCTTCTTCTTCCTCTCCTTCTTCTCCTTCTTCACCTTCCCCCTCGGCTTCCCCCTCTTCCTCTCCTTCTGAAGGGGGAGTTTCTTTGGCTTCTTCCATTTTAGTTGCTTCAATCGTCTCCTCGACATCTATCTGTTCTTCTTGCACATGGCTTGAATAATAGGCAGGGAAGGAACGAGCTGACATTAAGTAGGAGCTGCTCTGTAAACCACTGTAGGCCGATCTCCCAAAGGTCGAACCGCTCTGCGTGTAGCCACTGCTTATGTTTCCCACGCTTGTGAAACTGAGTCGAGTCTCTTCACCTTCCAGCAGTTTTCTAGAAGACAAAAGGCACACTTCTTCACTGCCATCGTTATTTCACTCCTTCGTTCATCGTTCATTCATTTTCTATACCCACCCAACTCAACCAAGTAACTCCGAACGGCTTACAATTCTAAAACAACTTAAAAGATGATGGATCAATCAAAACATCCACAGCATAAATAAGTCACTCATGCTCTCGTTACTTCCCGCCTGGACTACTGAAATGCTCTCTACATGGGGCTCCCCTTGAGGAGCACCCGGAGGCTCCAGCTGGTCCAGAACGTGGCCGCGTGGGTGGTTATGGGAGCAGCATAGCACTCCCATGTGACCCCCCTCCTGCGCGAGCTGCACTGGCTCCCGGTGGTCTTCCGGGTGTGCTTCAAGGTTTTGGTTACCACCTTTAGAGCGCTCCATGGCATCGGACCGGGGTATTTACGAGACCGCCTTCTGCTACCAATAGCCTCTCACCGACCAGTACGCTCCCATAGAGAGGGGCTCCTCCGGGTGCCGTCGGCCAAACAGTGTCGACTGGCGGCCCCCAGGGGGAGAGCCTTCTCTGTGGGGTCACCTACCTTCTGGAACGAGCTCCCCCCAGACATACGGAGGATCCCGGATCTGCGCATGTTTCGTCGTGCTCTCAAAACTTTTTTATTTTAGCAGGCTGGCCTGGCCTAACTCTTGTTTTTTAAATTTTTAATTCGTTTGATTTTATAAATTGGGTGTTTTAATCTGTGTTTCGGCCAAAATATTTAATAATTTTAAGGGACTTTTAATGTTTGTATTATCTGTATTTTATCTTGGCTGTTCACCACCCTGAGTCCTCCGGGAGTAGGGCGGTATAGAAATTTGATAAATAAATAAATAAATAAATAAATAAATCAGCCGTGATAATTAATTGACTAATAGTAAAGCCAAGTAACACTTTCTTTGAAACTTATTTACCAATAATTTAAAAGTATATCTTAAGATTTCAGCTCAAAATATGAATAATTTCTGAGCCTAGGATAGCCTTTTATTCCTTTTTCTGAAAGACATGGAAGAATCTGATTCTGGGAATGAAATGGGACATTTGCAATACAGTGCAGGACAGATTGACATTCTGTTCGTGTCTCTTGAATGGTTAGGCAGCCCCTTCTCCAATTATCTGAGCAAGAAAAAAAGATCAAAGGCGTCAAATCTATGCATCAACCGCGTACAAAGAGAAAGGCTGGTAGTTATGATCTTCCTGGTTTAATGCATAGTTAGCCTGGACTCTGATGGGGGTGTTAGTCAAACAAGAAACTTCTGTAATACTATCCTCTTACATTTTGCATTTTCTTTGGCGAGAGCAGGAGACTATTTGCAATATAGTTATTCGGGTTTTCTCCCGCGTAAAATTGGAAGTGTCTTGGCGACGTTTCGACAATATATTTATATATATTGTCACTGTTGAGCATTGATGTCATATTCCATATAGTGCATAGGCCAATGCACTGATATACAGCTTGTCATTACACACTGTGCATATCAAAATATTTCTCTGAATGGGACTTGTAAATTATTTTCAAACTATTGGGGAAGAAAAAGACTGGGAAACAAAACTTACACTCCCAGTACATACTGGCTTAACGAGGATAATTAAAGGTAAACTAAAGCAGGGGTCTCCAACCTTGGCAACTTTAAGTCTGGAGGACTTCAACTCCCAGAATTCTCCAGCCATCTTAAAGTTGCCAAGGTTGGAGACCCCTGAACTAAAGGAATCTTATGAACCCAAGAAATGGGTGAATTCAGAAACAAGTTAACGAAGCCAATAGGAAAGGTGTGTTTTCCCAAAGTGAAATGAAGTGAATTTGTGCTTCTCAGCTCATTCCTTTCTTTAGGAATTTACCTATATGCTGCAATTTCGATATCCAGAGCCATTTTCACGTTCAGGAGATCCTGGTATTCCTTCAGATACCGAGCCATTTCACTTTTTGTGGTTCTCAGTTCATTTTCTAGTTTATTCACTGTATCCTATTTGGGGGGAAAAAATGCAACGGTTAAGTGTATAATCTCACTTAGATCTGCAAAGCTCAAATATTTTTTTACCGGTTTTTGCCATGGTAAGGAACAGTTTAGTTCCACTTAACAGTAACAGAGTTGGAAGGGACCTTGGAGGTCATCTAGTCCAACCCCCTGCTCACACAGGAGAGCAGGGATTCGAACCGCCAACCTTTCTGATCAACAAGCTGTGTCTTAGCCACTGAGCCACATAGAAGACTTCAGTGGAAGGGTTCATCTGGAATATCCGAGCCGCGTGTCCCTATATTACTGATTTCGTTCCTAGATATGCTGTTTAAGCTCCCTTAAGGACTCTGATCCTTAGACCAAAATATACTTCTCAAAAGCCATAGTTTCTGGTTCAGTATTTAGTAAATACTTCAGTATTTAGTAAATATTTAATAAAAACATGGTAAATAATTGAGGCAAGCTAGAAGAATACCAATTTATTCCTATACAAAACATATGCCCAAATTAAGCTATAGTCAGAGTGATTTTCCCAAATTCAATGAGATGAGTTCATCTTTCTTAACTTAAGCACCGATGAATGTAATGGATCTATTTTAAGCCAGAATCCAATCTATAGTCATAAATCATCATTTTCTTTAACAGGGCTGTTAAAATACCTGTGTTAAGAATCGAGCTAACCTTCAATTCAAACTCATAAATTATTTAAGATGACAGGCAGAGCTAATGCCAGATATGTCCACTTAAAAGTGCCATTTATCAAATTGATCGGAATTTTTCGCATCAGTATTTATAATACTGAAGGTTTATAAAAAAAAAATATCTATAACCAGACCCTGTCAAGACAAGGTACTTCTTCTTAATAATTACATCCATACAATATACTTAGAAAATAAGATATAAGACCTAATGGTAATACTTTGAAAATATGCCAATTTTGATTAATATTAATTTTGGTTAGATGTTTGAAACTTAGCAAGTTGTACAAACTAGCTATTAAAAGTTCAGCATGTGTGAGTACAGCTAAGCATACCGCTCAGTCATATTCTAATTTGAGCTGTTGGTAAGTTCATATTAATCAGAATTGGAAAGGTGTTTCAGTTGAAGTGAGTTTTATAACTGAGCTTAATCTGCATAGATTAAAAGGCACGAACTGTCAGTATGTTATATAGTTGTCATTCGTATACGACTATTCCAGAACATAGCTTTGTTGGACTTATGCATAATAGTTCCCTTTCCATTTAGAAGGATACAGCTACTGCATATATGGCTGTCATGGCTAATGACAAGTAGCCATCCATTTCAGCACCTCGGATGCTGGACAGCTCCTATGTTAATTTGGGTGTGGCAGAGGTGGGCAGAGACTTCTGGAACATGTTGGTGCATTGCACCATTGCCTGCCTGGAAGCTGCTGCAGTTGTTGTCTGTTGCATTCAAAGGTCACAAAACAGCTTTTCCAGGATGTGACACAGCTATTGAAACCCCCCAGCAAGTTGGACCTCATATGGATAACTTTAAAGCAACTAAACAGCTTTACTACAATCAACCCTTCTACATATTTTCTCTGGTTTTACTAACTCTCAGCTCCGAGTCACCTAGGACAAAGTTTTTGAAGGATTTTATCCATAGTGAATATTGCCACCTAATTGGATGTGCGTGGTGAAACTCCTTTTTTTTTTTCTTTTCTGCCCAGTGGATTATAAGGAGTCCAGCTATATTCCAACTCTGCACTAAATATTTTCTAAAATGTAGCTCTGCAGTAAAACACAGAAATGAGCCTTGGTAATACAGGGGTTTAAGGCACCCTGTTATTAAGCTTATTAAGACCAGCTGCCTGCAATTACTGCAGGGTTCGAATCTCGCCAAGGCTCAAGGTTGACTCAGCCTTCCATCCTTTCTAAGGTAGGTGAAATGAGGACCCAGTTGTGGGGGCAATAAGCTGACTTTGTATAAATATATACAAAAGGATGAAGGCTATTGCTGAGCACATTGTAAGCCGCCCTGAGTCTTCGGAGAAGGGCGGCATATAAATCAAATTTTAAAAAAATGGTTTTGGGAAAAATCTGCTCTCTATGAATTCTTCTGCACAATCACAATCATTTCCCAAAAACTGAGAGCTTGAAAAGATTTCAGAACTAAGCGGCTAGAAATCTCCTCTCCTTAACCTCGCCCCGCCACCTTTAAGATTAGAGGTGGGCAGTTCAGTCAAGTTTAACTCGCTTGTGGTCTGTGACACAACTCAGAAGGGAGTCCTTCTAGCCAACAAGGGAGCATATTTTTGCTCTCTTGCTTTTTGCATCAAGGCTGATGCAAAGGAAGAAGACAAGCGCTTCCATTTGGACAGCTCCCTAAAAGCTACCGCTGCACAAGCGATTCCATCTTTTCCCCTTTTGTCAGAAAAGAAAAATAAGAATGGAAAGCTGCAATGGGGCGATTACAATTCCTTATTCCTTGGGAGGGGAGGAATCTCAGCGCAACACCGGATCAAAGCAAGGGTTGCGCCTCCCCCAAAGCAAGGTTTATCTTTTGCTGCCTCAGTTACACACCGAAGCGGAATGAAAGCTGCGCCTTCGGTCGCGGGAGCGAAACAAAGGCGCAGCTGTCAATCACGCTTTCGGTTGCAGGGATTCCCCAAATTTTGATGGGGGGGGGAATCTGAAAGCAATGGGATGGGGGGAGGTGGAGGAAGGTGGATGGGAAGTTCAGGAATTGTCCCCTCCCCCCCCCGCGTCGGCTTTTGAAGAGCAACCGAGCGGCTGGGGACTGCTGCGTCAGTCGCGGAGACGCGGCTTCTAGATTTAACAGTAACAGACTTGGAAGGAAGGGACCTTGGAGGTCATCTAGTCCAACCTCTTGCTCTCGGACAACAGCTTCCCCACCACCACCCGGTGGCCGTGAAAAGAGAGAGGGGGGAGGGAGGGAGGGAGAGGGAGGGAGAGAGGCCTGGTGGCTCAGCAGACTAAAAGCATTGTGATTAACACCAGCTGCCTGCAATTACTGCAAGTTCGAATCTCACCAGGCTCAAGGTTGACTCAGCCTTCCATCCTTTTTAAGGTAGGTAAAATGAGGACCCAGATTGTGGGGGCAATAAGCTGACTTTGTATAAATATACAAAAGTATGAAGGCTATTGCTTAACGCATTGTAAGCAGCCCTGAGTCTCCGGAGAAGGGCGGCATATAAATCGAACCAATAAATAAATAAATAAATAAATAGGAGCCTTGGTAGTACAGTGGTCTAAAGCACCCTGTTATTAAGACCAGCTGCCTGCAATTACTTCAGGTTCAAATCTCGCCAGGGTCAAGGTTGACTCAGCCTTCCATCCTTTCTAAGGTAGGTTAAATGAGGACCCAGTTTGTGGGGGGCAATAAGCTGACTTTGTATAAAATATACAAAAAGTATGAAGGCTATTGCTTAACGCATTGTAAGCCGCCCTGAGTCTCCGGAGAAGGGTGGCATATAAATCAAATTGAGAGAGGGGGGGAGGGAGAGGGAGACGGAGGGAGGGAGGGAGAGAGAGAGGGAGAGAGGGAGGGAGAGAGAGGAAGAGAGGGAGAGAGAGAGGGAGGGAGAGGGAAAGGGAAAGGGAGAGAGAGGGAGGGAGAGAGAGAGAGAGGGAGAGGGAGAGAGAGAGGGAGAGAGAGGGAGAGGGAGAGAGGGAGAGAGAGAGGGAGAAGAAGAGGGAGGGAAAGGGAGAAAGAGAGGGGGAGAGGAAGGGAGGAAGAGGGAGAGGGAGGGAAAGGGAGAGGGAAAGGGAGAGAGAGGGAGGGAGAGAGAGAGAGAGGAAGAGGGAGAGGGAGGGAGAGAGAGAGAGAGGGAGGGAGAGGGAGAGAGGGAGAAGAAGAGGGAGGGAAAGGGAGAAAGAGAGGGGGAGAGGAAGGGAGGAAGAGGGAGAGGGAGGGAGAGGGAAAGGGAGAGAGAGGGAGGGAGAGAGACAGACAGACAGACAGACAGACAGCAGCCCCATCCCCCCGAGCCGGCCCCACCTGTAGGGCGGCGAGATCGGCGTTCTGCTTCTCCTCCAGGTCCTGCAGCTGCTTCTCGAGGGCCTCGTTCATGCCGCGGGTGGCCTCGATCTCCAGGGTCCTGGCCTTGAGGAGGCGTCGGCTCTCGGAGACCTCGTCCTTGGCGGCTCGGACGGCGTCGGTGTTCTTGGCGGCGCTCTCGGTGAGGACGGTGAAGCGGCTGCGGAACCACTCCTCGGCGTTCTGCATGTTGCGCGCCGCCAGCTTCTCGTACTGGGAGCGGATGTCGCGCAGGGCGGAGGAGAGGTCGGGCTTGGCCGAGACGTCCATCTCGACGGAGAGGTGAGCGTACTGGATCTGGGCCTGGAGCTCGGCCAGCTCCTCCTCGTGGACCTTCTTGAGGAAAGCCAGCTCGTCCAGGAGGCTGTCGATGCGCTTCTCCAGCTCGGCCCGGGCCAGGGCCGCCTCGTCGGCGCTTTTGCGCACCTCCAGCAAGCGGCCCTCGGCATCCTCGCGGCTGAGCACCTCTTCCTCGTAGCGCGCCTGCAAGGCGCGCAGGGTCTCCTCCAGGTTCTCGCGCTCGCCCTGCAGCGCCTGCTTCTCGTGGGCGGCTTCCTCGGTGGCCAGGCGCAGCTCGCGGATCTCCTGCTCGTAGAGGGAGCGGAAGCGGGAAGGCTCGCTGTGCTTCTGCCGCAGCACCATCAGCTCCGCTTCCAGCACCTTGTTCTGCTGCTCCAGCTCGTGGACGCGCTCGATGAAGCAGGCGAAGCGGTCGTTGAGGTCCTGGAGCTGAGCTTTCTCCTGGCTGCGGATGGCCTTCAGGTCGTTGCTGATGGCCGCCACCTGGCTCAGGTCCAGGCTTTCCACCGACGGGGGCAGCAGCAAGGAGGAGGAAGACGAGGTGTAGCTACGCCGGACCGAGGCGGAGGAGACGGGCGCCGAGAGGCTGGAGTAAGTCGAGCGAGCCACTCCATAGCCGACGCCGCCGACGCCGCCCCCGACGGCACCTCCGCCGGTCCGGAGAGAGCTGGAGAGATGGACTCGGGGGCTGCTCTCCACGAAGCGCCGCTTGTAGGACGGGAAGTAGGTCTCGTAGCCGAAGGTACTCATGGCAGCGGCTCGCTCTGGTCCTGCTGGGCAGGGGAAAGGGGAAGGAGGGAGGAAAGCGAAGCTGCCACCTGGCCGAGGGAGACCGCTCTGCGGCTGGGCACTGCCGCCTGCTCCTATTTATACCGCTGGGGGAGCCTCTGACGCAGACGAGACCACCCCCCCCTCCCCTCTTCCAAGCCCCCTGGCCAAGCAGCGCTGCGCAAGGAAGGAAGGAAGGAAGGAAGGAAGGAGGAGTCATTGGCTCTCCTGGAAGATCCTCTCCTTTCCTCCTTCACACGCCTTTCCCCCCCCCCCACGCACCCCCTCCACTAGATCAAGCAGCTCCACCCCCCCACGCACCCCCTCCACTAGATCAAGCAGCTCCACCCCCCCATGCACCCCCTCCACTAGATCAAGCAGCTCCACCACCCCCCACCCACCCCCTCCACTAGATCAAGCAGCTCCGCCCCCCCACCCACCCCCTCCACTAGATCAAGCAGCTCCACCCCCCCACCCACCCCCTCCACTAGATCAAGCAGCTGCGCCCGTTCCTCGATCAGCCTGGCTTTTTGTTAGAGGGTGAAAGATGCACTTCCACTCCCCCGCAAATCGGATCGGTCAAAGGGGTGAAACCCAGCAGGTTCTGAAGAACCGGTAGCGGGGATTTGGAGTAGTTCGGAGAACCGGCAAATGCCACCTCTGGCTGGCCCCGGGAGTGGGGAGGGAATGGGGATTTTGCAGTATCCTTCTCCCTGGGGTGGGGTGTGAATGGGGATTTTGCAATATCCTTCTCCCAGGAGTGGGGTGGGAATGGGGATTTTGCAGTATCCTTCCCCCTGGAGTGGGGTGGGAACGGGGATTTTGCAGTAGCCTTCCCCTGGAGTGGGGTGCAAATGGGGATTTTGCAATATCCTTTCCCCTGGAGTGGGGAGGGAACGGAGATTTTGCAGTATCCTTCCCCCTGGAGTGGGGAGGGAACGGAGATTTTGCAGTATCCTTCCCCCTGGAGTGGGGAGGGAACGGAGATTTTGCAGTATCCTTTCCCCTGGAGTGGGGAGGGAACGGAGATTTTGCAGTATCCTTCCCCCTGGAGTGGGGAGGGAACGGAGATTTTGCAATATCCTTCCCCCTGGAGTGGGGTGCAAATGGGGATTTTGCAGTATCCTTCCCCTGGAGTGGGAAGGGAATGGGGATTTTGCAGTATCCTTCCCCTGGAGTGGGGAGGGAATGGGGATTTTGCAGTATCCTTCCCCTGGAGTGGGGAGGGAATGGGGATTTTGCAGTATCCTTCTGCTGCCACGCCCACCAAGCCACGCCCACAGAACCGGTAGTATTAAAAATGTGGATTTTACCACTGGGTCGGTCGTCTTTCTGGGCAACCCTTATAGCCAGCTGTGCCAGGCAGCTGTCTTTCTTCCAGGAAAATGGGTTCCCAGCCGGCCCCTTCTCCATCCCTCTTCCCTTCCCTCCGCTCAAAAGCTTGGTACAGGTAGTCCTCGACTTAACAACAGTTCGTTAAGAGACCAAAGAAACAACAGTTTGTTAAGAGACCAAAGTTATGACACTACAAAAAAAGTGACTTATGACCGTTTTTCACTCTTACGACGGTTGCAGGGTTCCCATGGCCACGTGATCAAAATTCAGGCACTTGGTAACTGGCATGTATTTCTGATCAATCTCCTGGGATCATGTGTTCACCTTTTGTGACACGCAGAGTCAATGGGGGAGCCAGATTTGCTACATGACCGTCTTGCTAACTTTACAACTGCAGTGAGTCACTTAACAACGGTGGCAAGAAAGGTTGTAAAGTGAGGCAAAACTCACTTAAGAACTGTCTCATTTAGCAACAGAAATGCGGGGCTCAGTTGTGGGTCCTAAACCAAGGCCTACTTAGCATCCTGTGGTCAGAGAACACACTCGGCCCCCTTGAACTCTTTGGAGTCTCCTTCCCAGGATTCCTTGCCCCAAAGATTCATAGGGCTCCCCTTAAATTTTCAGGAACCTCCCTCTACAAATAGTCCTTGATTTACAACCATTCATTTAGTGACTGTGAACAGTTACAACAGCATGAATAACGTGACATTACAGTGGTACCTCGGTACTTGATTGCTTCAAAATTCGTCAAATTTGGTACTCAACGCTTTTTGAGGCCGGTGTTTGTTTAGTACCTGACATATTGTATTTGTACCCTATGACTATCATTAAGTGTTGTACCTTATGATTCTTGATGAACGTATCTTTTCTTTTATGTACACTGAGAGTTTATGCACCAAGACAAATTCCTTGTGTGTCCAATCACACTTGGCCAATAAAGAATTCTATTCTATTCTATTCTATTCTATTCTATTCTATTCTATTCTATTCTATTCTACTCTACTCTACTCTACTCTACTCTACTCTACTCTACTCTACTCTACTCTACTCTACTCTATTGCAATAGTAGGAGGGTGACGGCTATGGAGAACAGACAGGAAGTTGGCCATGCTGGGAAGATCAATGACATAGGAAAAGGGACAGACAGACAGTTACGTCATGTGGTTTGTTTGGCACTCTTCCTTTTAAGGACTCATCACACCTCCCGGTACCAATTATGAGCCTCGGTGGTGCAGCGGACTAAGTGCTGTTAAGTGCTAGCACTTAGCTGCCAGCTGCCTGTAATTAGTGCGAGTTCAATTCTCACCAGGCTCAAGGTTGACTCAGCCTTCCATCCTTCCGAGGTAGGTAAATTGAGGACCCGGATCGTGGGGGCAATAAGCTGACTTTGTAGAAACACCGCTTATGGGGGGCTAAAAGCCCTAATAAGCAGGTATATACAAAAGAATGAAGGCTATTGCTATAATGCATTGTAAGCCGCCCTGAGTCTTCGGAGAAGGGCGGCATATAAATTGGAGTAATTAATTAATTAATTAATTAATTAACATTGTGTACCGAGGTGCCACTGTATGACCATTCCTTGCACTTATGACCATTGCAGCATCTCCACAGTCACGTGATCAGAATTCAGGTTCTTGGCGATGGGCATACATTTAGAATGGTTGCAGAGTCCTGGAGTCACATGATTGCATTTTGCCTCCTTCCCAGCCAGATTCCAACCCACAAAATCACAGGGAGGAGCCAAATGTGCTCAACCAATTGGGTGATTCGCTTAACAACCGTGGCAAATAAACATTGTAAAACTGGATGCCTTAACAACCGCATTGTTTAGCAATTAGAAATTCTGGTTCCAAATTGGGGTCATAAGTCAAGGACTACCAGTAGTTCATGGCTGCTTCTGATCCATGCCAGAAGAAGGAGGCCCTTCTTTTGTCACTATTCATTAACTAAGTTATATGGGTGTCTTATTCAGAGGGGTCCCAAGCTGTGACAGTGAAATAGCTTTTTTTTTTTTCTCCAATAGTGGGTATTTAATCAATGAAATCGCTTGCCTGCTGGAGTTGTGATGCTCCATTGCTGGAGGTTTTTCAAGAAGAGATATTGAACAATGTCTGGGATGGCATAATGTAGGCAGGAGGTTGGACTAGAAGACCTCTTAAGGACCCTTCAAGCCCTAAAATTCTATGATCTATGTGTCAGCATTCTAATGCTGCCATAAAGAGAAGACGAAGAGGCTTGACTTTTCACCTACTTATTTTCTCTGTAGATAATATCCCCTAGGAGATGGGATGGGAGGGGGGACATTCCTGTGGGTTGAAGTCAGGAAGGGGGGAGACTGACTTGGAAGATGGCCAATGAGACGCTGAGAATTGGGGAACGGAAAGGGAAGGGTTTGGTGGTCAGAGGGTTAGTATCGGCTACGACAGAGTCGGGGCCAGATTGTTGTACTCAATAAATGGAAGATTTCAGCAAAGATTAATTGTCTGGAAATGCAATTTATTTGAGATGACATTGAAACCTGATACTATGATTCTATGTCCATTGGAAATGGAACAGAGTCCAAACAGAGTCTCTTGGTTTATGAAACCAGTGTGGGATACAGGTTTGAATGTTGGCCTGAAACTAGGAAGGTAGAAATTAAGGGCATTTTTCTGTTGGAACTTAGTTCCTAATGTCCGAATTCTTGGCAGTTTTCTTAGTAACATTGTCAAAGTGACTTGCAATTGGCATCCAGAACTTTCTTTTTTTTCCATCCAGTATTAAGGACGTAAATACCAATCCATCTTTCAGGTTTATTAAGCTAAAATTGGAGGTGACTTTAACCAAACCTAAAGGTTTCCAACCAGCTGCACCCATGTTTTATCTTCTCAGCTTAGTCAATATGGCCACTTTTTGATCTGTCCCAAGACAGATGGACGGACTTTGTAACAAGGCTGCTTTCATAGGTTCTAAGTTTTTGAAACTTAGTTCCTAATGACCGAATTCTTTGCAGTTTTCTTAGTAACATTATCAAAGTGACTTGCAATTGGCATCCAGAACTTTCTTTTTTTTCCATCCAGTATTAAGGACGTAAATACCAATCCATCTTTCAGATTTATTAAGCTAAAATTGGAGGTGACTTTAACCTAACCTAAAGGTTTTATATGTATATGAAATCTTATTCTGTTCACCGCCCTGAGTCAATATGGCCACTTATTGATCTGTCCCAAGACAGAAGGACGGACCTTGTAACAAGGCTGCTTTCATAGGTTTGAAAAGTGCAACTTTTCAAGGCAGGAAAATTGTGGAAGATGAAAAGGCAAAGGCGAACAACTTTGTAAAATACCCAAGTTATTTTTTTTTCCTGATTTGCATCGATCTCTGTTGGTCTTTACTAAGGGATAAATGCAAGTCATCTTTTCTGATTGGCATTGGTCCCTGCTCCTTTTTACTCAAGTTTAGGCTGAGAAAAAAAACTTTTCCCCAACTCATGGTCACTGTTGAGCAGAAATTGAGGACCCAGATTGTGGGGGCAGTAAGCTGACTTTGTATAAATATACAAAAGGATGAAGGCTATTGCTTAACACACTGTAAGCCGCCCTGAGTCTCCGGAGAAGGGCGGCATATAAATCAAATTAAAAAAAAAAAATTAAGCTCTCAAGACTGACTAGCATCCTGTTCTCATTTCCTTCCACCCCATCATTAGTCCCTCTCAGTTTTTTATTTTTCTATTTCCCCTCATATTCTTTTAAAAATGGGTATACAAAGAACATGAAATTTGAATTAATGAAAGCATAAGCGCCCTCCTCACGTAACCTGCTGTGCCCCCACAGGCCATATATGCAGTTGAAATGGGCTGACCTCATTCACTCAACATGCTAAATGTTGAGTGGCTGTTTTGCCCAACTTGCTCTACCTCCAACTATCTAGCTCCATTTGAGCCTAATCTAGCATAGGAGCCTGGATTGCTCTGCAGACAAGGCACTGTAATTTAACACCAGCTGTCTGCAATTAAAGTAAGTTCGAATCTTGCCAGGCTCAAGGTTGACTCATCCTTCCATCCTTTCTAAGGTAGGTAAATTGAGGACCCAGTTTGTGGGGGCAATAAGCTGACTTTGTATAAAATATACAAAAGTATGAAGGCTATTGCTTAATGCATTGTAAGCCGCCCTGAGTCTCCGGAGAAGGGCGGCATATAAATCAAATTAAAAAAAAAAATATGGTGCAAAGCAGGGGTGAAATGTAAAATTTGTTACTACCGGTTCTGTGGGCGTGGCTTGGTGGGGGGGGTAATGTGACGGTGGGCGTGGCCAACTTTTTTTAAAAAAAACTTTTCAAAACATTTTTTCTAATGCTTTGAAAAGCCTCTCTGCCGATCAGGCAACTCAGCTGGGATCATCAGAGACTTTTCAAAGCATTTTTTTTACCACCTCTTCGGCCAAGAGGTTGCAGGAAAAAAATGCTTTGAAAAGCCTCTGACGATCCCAGCTGAGCCACGCGATCATCAGAGGCTTTTTTTTTTTTAAACTTTTCAAAGCATTTTTTCATCGGAAGAGGTTGTAGAAAAAATGCTTTGAAAAGTTAAAAAAAAAAAAAGCCTCTGATCCGGTCTGAACCGGGACCATTTCACCCCTGATTCAAAGGTATTTCCATCTGAAGAACAGAACAGAATTACAGAATTTGAAGGGACCTTGGAGGTCTTCTAGTCCAACCCCTTGCTCAACCTTATACCATTCCAGACAAGTGGCTGTCCAGTCTCTTCTTAAAAGCCTCCAGTGATGGAGCATTCACAACTTCTGAAGGTAAGCCGTTCCACTGATTCATTGTTCTCACTGTCAGGAAATTTCTCCTTAGTTCTAGGTTGCTTCTCTCCCTGATTAATTTCCATTCATTGTTTCTGGTCTTGCCTTCTGGTCTTCCTGAGATCTTGAGCCACAATACTTTTGTTGACTCACTAGCCAAATCTCCATCTTCCTAGCAATACTGTTCAAGATTATTGTCTTCCCACAGATAGATGAGCCACTGCTGATTTACAACATGTATTTGCTTTTTGCAGTGGTGGAAGTCAATTTTTTTTACTACCGATTCTGTGGGTGTGACTTGGTGGGCGTGGCAGGGGAAGGATACTGCAAAATCCCCATTCCCTCCCCACTCCTGCGGGAAGGATATTGCAAAATCCCCATACTCTCCCCACTCCTGGGGGAAGGATATTGCAAAATCCCCATTCTCTCCCCACTCCTGGGGAAGGATATTGCAAAATCTCCATTCTCTCCCCACTCCTGGGGAAGGATATTGCAAAATCCCCATTCCCTCCCCACTCCTGCGGGAAGGATATTGCAAAATCCCCATTCTCTCCCCACTCCTGGGGGAAGGATATTGCAAAATCTCAATTCTCTCCCCACTCTAGGGCAAAGATACTGCAAAATCCCCATTCCCTCCCCACTCCTAGGGGAAGGATATTGCAAAATCTCAATTCTCTCCCCACTCTAGGGCAAGGATACTGCAAAATCCTCATTCCCTCCCCACTCCTGGGGGAAGGATATTGCAAAATCTCCATTCTCTCCCCACTCTAGGGCAAGGATACTGCAAAATCCTCATTCCCTCCCCACTCCTGGGGGAAGGATATTGCAAAATCTCCATTCCCTCCCCACTCTGGGACCAGCCAGAGGTGGTATTTGCCGGTTCTCCGAACTACTCCAAATTTCCGCTACCGGTTCTCCAGAACCTGTCAGAACCTGCTGAATAGCACTCCTGGCTTTTTGAATTAAAAGCTTTACTTGCCCACACATTCGTGCATCTATCCATCCCTATTTAACTCGAAGCACCAGCTGGTTAGGCTTGAATGGAGTTCCATCAATATTAAGTTGGGATGCTCCCTGTCTACCTTTTTCCATAGAACTGTAGCTCCCATAACTTCCAACAAGAGTTGATTCATTCCTCCTCAATTTAAATAGCAAGGAAATAAGTATTCCTGGTAGGCAGCTGCTAAGAGAACGTGCTGTGTTTCCTCTGAGACACTTTTACAGGCATGATATTATACATTCGTGTGAATTATCTATAGTGATCACACACGTTGACAAGGGACTGAATCAGGGATGGGTTCTAAATTTTTTTACTACCGGTTCTGTGCACGTGGCTTATTTTGTGGGTGTGGCTTGGAGGTCATGTGACTAGGTGGGCATGGCTAGCTGGTCAGAGTCATTTCTGGAAGGTCCTTGCACTTTCGACCAGTCCTCACACTTACGATCCGACTCATTTGTTTGCTTTTAACACTGATCAGCTGTAGGACGGCCCTTTGAAGCCCCGCGGCAAGAGTTTAAACAGTTTTCTTCCCTCTAGTCATCAGCTGGGACTCAGGAGGCAGCAATAGATTGGGGGTGGGACCAAATAAAAGGTAAGAATAACGTGGGTGGGGTTGGGGGGGAGAACCGGTTCGGTGACATCATATCGTCACCGCTACCGGCTCGGCCGAACCGGACCGGACCGGACCGGGAGGAACCCACCACTGGACTGAATACAGTCTTCAAGCTTATTCGTGAAACCTCTTAGTGTGCAAGCTAAGTAGAACAGGAATGAAAAATGCATGAACATACAACAGCAGAGAAAATAGCTAAAAATGTAACACGGAATATTGTAGGCCTTCAACCAAGTAGCTCAACTCTGATCTTGTAAAAAGAGTGTAAAGCCTGCCCTCTTCAGTTTTATCTTGATCACTAGTTTTCAGGTTGTAATCTTGCTACGATCTGCTTTCTTCTAGAGGAGATAAATGCAAAGCCATCATTACGAGGCAGTGTTAGCAGATAAATGCAAACATGAATTGCAAATCAAAGATGAGACGACTGTAATCTACTAGCACAAAATGGCATTACATTTCTGATGCATTCCAAAAGCTCTCATTCTAATTAGGCTTAGGAAAAGAGGCAGGTTAAAATGAGGATAAAATCTGTTGCAACAACATCCTCCTTTGCTCCCCTGACTTATCACATTGCTGTTTTCCCATGTGCAATGTGTCTTCCTTTAGCAGTTTAACAAAGAACAGTGGCTGACATCAGGGGTGAAATGCTCTCAGTTCAGACTGGATCAACCGATCCGGTAGTGATAGCAGCGGGTGGTTAAGAGAACCGGTAGCAAAAATCCCTGCACCCCACCCCCCCACCCCCATGCCTAGCTGAGCCGCGTGATCATCAGAGGCTTTTTTTTTTTTTTTACTTTTAAAAACATTTTTAAAATGCTTTTAAAAGTTTTTTTAAAAAGCCTCTGATGATCGCGCGGCTCAGCTGGGATCGTCAGAGGCTTTTCAAAGCATTTTTTTCTGCAACCTCTTGGCCGAAGAGGTGGTTAAAAAAAAATGCTTTGAAAAGTCTCTGACGATCCCAGCTGAGTTGCCTGATCGGCAGAGGCTTTTCAAAGCATTAGAAAAAATGCAAAATCCCCATTCACATTTCACCCCTGGCTGACACGCTGTAATAAATCTCATATTTTTGTAGGAAAAACAAACAAGTCTGCTAATTAGCTCAACTAACAAGGCCTTCAAATTCTTTCACAAAAAAAAGGAATTAGGAAGGTGCTGAATGCCTCGCTAAGCTATTTATCCAGCTAGCATGATGGGCAATTACCTGGTAGGTGCCTGCATGCGGCTCTTTGGGGTACAGGTATTTATTGACTCCTTGGAACTTCCTAGAATCACCCACCCACTTTGGAAATCACCAAAGTAGTGAAAGTTGATTTCCCACCGATCTTTGATAGGAAGGGAAACGATGTGCTAATCTTTCTGGAAAGCTTTATCTACTTTAAAAAGATAAGATGACCAATCTTACCAACTTTGTAACATTAATAGCCCCCTCTTGTATCTCTACGGCTATTGAAACAGTAGGTAGGTAGATAGGTAGCTAGGGTAAATGCATAGTATAGATTAGGTAGGTGGGTGAGTAGGTGGGTGGATGGATGGATGCAGGGGTGGACTGCTGGGGGTTCACGGGTTCGGGAGAACCTCTAGCTAAGATTCTGTGCAGTTCGGAGAACCCCCAAATCGCATTCCTGGCTGGCCCCACCCACCCCACCCCACCCCTCCCAGGAGTCCCCATGGGGCCCATTTTGGATGCAGATAAGTGCAGAGCACATGTGAAATTCGGGGAGGGCGAAAAACAGGCCTACCGGAAGTTCAGGAGGGCCTCCGGAGCCTGGGGAGGCCATTTTTGCCCTCCCAGAGGCTCGAGGAAACCCTCCGGAGCCCGTGGAGGGCAAAAACATCTTGGTTGTTTGCTTGCAGATCCAATTAGGAAAGATGAATTAGTGTGGGGTTTGCTTCCTGTTTATATGCAGTAGCTTGCCCTGCCAATATTGGTGTGGGAGTATGGTTTTCCTCTTGGTAGTTCCTTGATTAGGATATTGTTTTCCACTTGATTGTTGTCTGGTCTTAATCTCTGTTTATCTGGTCACTGGAAAGGATGTTTCTGTTCTTTTTGTTTCCTTCTTATCTTTTTTTTGTCTAGTTTCACGCCTAAGGCAGAACCAGAATTCACAGTCTCCTATTTTCTAGTCCAGTGCCTTTAACTACTGCACTGGCCTGGCTCTCAAATATATTCCGTACATTAATTATATTAGGTTGAAAATAAATTTAGTTTTTGTCCTAGTTCCACCTTTACTTTTGGGAAAGAATAGAATAGAATAGAATAGAATAGAATAGAATAGAATAGAATAGAATAGAATAGAATAGAATAGAATAGAATAGAATAGAACAGAACAGAACAGAACAGAACAGAACAGAACAGAATAGAATAGAATAGAATAGAATAGAATAGAATAGAATAGAATAGAATAACAGAGTTGGAAGGGATCTTGGAGGTCTTCTAGTCCAACCCCCTGCCCAGGCAGGAAACCCTCCACCACTTCAGACAAATGGTTATCCAACATCTTCTTTAAAATTTCCAGTGTTGGAGCATTCACAACTTCTGCGGACAAGTTGTTCCACTTATTAATTGTTCTCCCTATCCGGAAAGTTCTCCTTAGTTCTAAGTTGCTTCTCTCCTTGATTAGTTTCCACCCATTGCTTCTTGTTCTACCCTCAGGGGCTTTGAAGAGTAGTTTGACTTCCACTTCTTTGTGGCAACCCCTGAGATATTGGAACACTGCTATCATGTCTCCCCTAGTCTTTATTTTCATTAAACTAGACATACCCAGTTCCTGCAACCATTCTTCATATGTTTTAGCCTCCAGTCCCCTAATCATCTTTGTTGCTGTTCAATATAGCATTGAAACTGTGGTCCTTGGCTGAAGACACCTTGTGGGCTTCTATTCATGAATATGAATTATATAAGAGCAGCCACTGTGATGTAGTGAAAGGACCAAGTCAGCCTCTCTCTCTCATCTCTGACATCATTGGAGACATGCTAGATAGTCCTATTGAGAAGAACATAATGTAAACTGAAGTTGCTACTGGGTTTCCTCACCTAAACACACACCAGTTTTTAATCTGCCAAGCACTAGTTGGCTACCTCTAAGGTGTTCATTAAGGCAAATGAAAAGTTTGACTGAACCAATTGGTATTCTTGTTCCTGAGTTTTGATGAACTCAGTTTTGATGAACTCAGTTTGTTCCCGAGTTTTGATGAACTCAGTTTTGATGGACTTTTGATGGACTCAGTTTTGATGGACTTAAAAAGATATTATATTAGAAAGATCCAGGAGCTACCCATGGAGGAGAAGACTTTTATAGACACAATATTTCTTAAGGAGGCAGGATTGGGGAAAAAGCTCTGGTAACACCCACCAATGGCATGCAACCCCAGGAAGTGTCCCCGAAGGAAATTTGTTTCTTGGAGCAAATAAAATTGCAGCCTTGAATGTGCCAAAGGAAACCAGGCATTCATTTTAATTACTCTGGCATTTCAACAGGATGTTGTTGCCGGTGAGCAGATGGTAATAAATGTTGTCTTCCAAAGGACAATCTGGTTGATTGCCCAACAATATAAGTGGGAAAAAAAAAAACACATGAAGAATTGCTCCAGGGACAACTCTTTTTCCAAATGCATTTCTGGGATGATCAGCTTCTTCCTCGATTGCTCGATTGTCAAAGCTGAGATGGGAAGTGTCTGGCTCTTTCTAGGCAGCTTGTAAATGTATATATTAAAGTGCACTTCTGGGCCCCCTTGAAAGATAAGTGCTTGAGAGATTCCCGGACTGAGTTTGATAAAAGCATCAATTCCACTCTCTAAGGGCACCCAATGGAACCAGGCTGCCAGCTCTTAGCAAGGGATAGGGCATCTTATATAGACGAAACCTTGGACGAAAGCTGATAGGAGATGAATACAGATGACTGATAGACATTCTGTCAGCATTCCAAGTAATGCACCCATGAAAAACAGAACTCCGAGGCAGGCAACATTCTCAAGGAACAATTTATTGGATATATCATATTCAGGGGTGGGTTCTACTTACCTTTGCACATGCGCTGAGCTTCACGTGCACGCAGAAGCTTTTGCACATGCACAGATCACCTATGATGACATCCGGGGCGGTGGGCGAAGCCTCCCACCAGTTTTGCTACCGGTTCTAGCGAACCGGTCCAAACCGGGATCAACTCACGACTGATCATTTTGGCACAACTGGTGAAAGCCGACCCTAAAAGTTCCCGCGTGTCAGAGTGTTTACAGCGTGACTACTATTTTGAGACAACCCAGGAGCAAAATACAAGCCATGGAGGTTTGTCTTACAAACAGTGGTTTATATTCAAGACTTCTATATACATACACACACATGGTAGGCACATAACTGGCAAGCAATCAATCTTCAACTCTACACGGAGAACTACAATGCAGATAGAACACAATGAGGAGAGTGATACACAAGGAAAGAGAGACGCCCTCTAATGGCCTCCCTTATATAGACAGCTTCTTAAATGGCAGTAACCCTGCTGACTCATCCTCAGTTCATCATCTTGATTTACAGCCTTACAACAGCTGGTCAGCTTTAAATCTTCATTACCCTGACTTTCACCTAATTAAAAATAAAAGTTATTTATTTATTTATTGGTTCAATTTATATGCCGCCCTTCTTCAGAGACTCAGGGTGGCTTACAATGCATTAAGCAATAGCCTTCATACTTTTGTATATACCTGCTTAGTAGGGCTTTTTGGCCCTCCCCTTTCCTCCAAGTCACTGGTCACGCTGTCCAATCCAGTTGCTGGCTGGTTGCTTGGTTACTTCACTCCTCCTCTGGCCAGTCACCTGTCAGAATGTCCTTGGTTCCCACAGGAAAGCTTTATTGTTTTGGCTACAAACCCCATCTAACTATTTCCCCCATCCCTCTGTTGTGTGGCAACCCTGAAGCCTCTAAGATGGCCTCAGCTAGGTTCACTTCAGGGTTGACACGTCCATTTAGTGACCATTCAAAATTACAACGGTACCCAAAAAAATGACTTATGACCATTTTCATGCTTATGACCATTGCAGCATCCCCTTGGTCATGTGGTCAAAATTCAGATGCTTAACAACTGGCATGTATTTATGACAGTTGCAATGTCCCAGGGTCAAGTGATCACTTTTTCTGATCGACCTTCTGAGAAGCAAAGCCAGATTCACTCAACAACTATGTTACTAACTTAGCAATTGCAATGATTCACTTACCAAATGTCTCACTTAGCAAATGAAATTTTGGGCTCAATTGTGGTTGTAAGTTGAGGACTACCTGTAATATGTCATTTGGACTGAATCAGGCTAAGGGAATACTGCAGACCTCACGGCTGAAACATCTGGCCACATTTTTAGACTTTTATGGAACTTCCTCTGTCTGTAACATTCCTGTTTGTCCTGATAAACAGTTCTGGGGAACTTGACAGTTTACACACTGTTTTCTCCCATTTATTTATTGGGTTTAATAATTGTAAATACTTTGGTTCTCATATCAGTTGATATCGTGTATTTTTCCCTTATGGACCATACAGCTGTAATTGCTTTTGTATTTTAAAAGAGAACATTGGCAGACCATTATCTATGAATAGACACAGCCAGGTAAACCTGGGCAGAAAATTTAAGTAGGCCAAACCCATAGAAGAGATATAGGTGGGGAGTATATAAGCACAAACTAGTAAATCATACTGTAATCTAGCAAACTGAGCAACCTAAACAATTCTTTGGAGGGGGATTTAATATTTTGTAGACACAGTGGCTCAGTGGCTAAGATGCTGAGCTTGTTGATTGAAAGGTCAGCAGTTCAGCAGTTCGAATCCCTAGTGCCATGTAACGGGGTGAGCTCCCGTTACTTGTCCCAGCTTCTGCCAACCTAGCAGTTCGAAAGCAGGTAAAAAATGCAAGTAGAAAAATAGGGACCACCTTTGGTGGGAAGGTAACAGCGTTCCGTGCGCCTTTGGCGTTGAGTCATGCCGGCCACTTGACCACGGAGACATTTTCGGACAGCGCTGGCTCTTCGGCTTTGAAACAGAGATGAGCACTGCCCCCTAGAGTCAGGAACGACTAGCACATATGTGTGAGGGGAACCTTTACCTTTTAGCGGGAGGAAATAGACAATATTAACCATGATTAACCTGTTAAAAATAAAAACATTTGATTTGCATCACATCAAACTAACCAAGTGGCTGTTGACCTAGAATTGCTGTAAGACTTAGAAGAAGTCGTAACCAGCAGGTTATGGGCTTTTGGTGCAAGGTTGCATTTCTGTTGCATTTAAACTTCAGATAAAAAGAACTGTTAGAAGGAAGGGAAACAGAGTTAACTGAATTGGGTCAGAATAATTGTCATCCACAAAGCTCTCAAGCCATTCTCAAGTCCCAAGAAAGCAATCAGAGGCCAAAGCTCTGCTTATAACTCCTGCCAGTGAGTAACTTGCAGTTTGGAATAGCTGGGTAAAAAAAATATTCATTGTAACCTGCTGATGTTGGAACAGGGAGATGATTGCGTCATTACCCTGAACAAGTGCAGAGTTCCTTCCCTGCACCACAAGAAGGCAAAAAAAAATTGGCTGCAGTTTAATTCCTCTTAGGATATGCTTTGAGCCTAACAAGTTGTCCAGGCAATATATGTGTTCTGTGACTTTAATATGAATATGTATTGTGTGACTTTAAAGTTTTCTTGCTGATTCATTGTAATGCTGAGTCATGCTGTAATTAGTTGTGAACGTATTTAAGAAAGGTACTGTAATGTATTCAGTTGATGATAAGCTACCATAGTGTGCGGAGTTGCTATCATTGTGCTATCATCGGTTGGATGGATCTGCTACCATCGTGGTTTGTGAACCAGAGTGAGTTTGTTATTCTAACCAACTACTGTTTGTGTGGTAAGAAGAGTTTTTGTATCACTGGACTGATTTAACTGGCAAAGACTTGGATTGATTTAAAGACTATGAGACTATGAGTTTTTTCACTATAAAGTAAACTTTTGATAAACCAGTTTGCACATCTCTTATTCATTGCTCTCAGCAACGTTTCTCTGTGCTCTACACTCTGCTGGTTGGTAACACAACAACAATATCCTTAACATTTCCTATTCCACTCTGCTTTTAAATTAGGGATTTCATGGAAAGGGGGAAATAATCGAATGGAATTAATTAATTAATGGGATAAAGATAAAGGGCCCCCCTCCAATTGATCTGAATTCCTGATGGCTGCATCCATGCCATTTTTCCTGGCGTGTTCAGGATGGGTTTATCTTTTGTTTCTTTCTGAGGTTTCCTTTTTTAACTTCCCAGTTCAGTAGCTCTGAAAATTCCTCTGGGTTCCACTATCCAAATATTAATCATCAGACCTGTCCCTGCTTGGCATCCAAGCTCAGCCAAGGTGAGTAAGGTTCTGCAACCTGCTGAGGTTTTTAATAAAATGCTCCTTGGAAAAAGTGCACACTGATGAAGATGACAATAATAGCTTCAGGTTTCCACCCTGGGGAAGGAGGAAAAAAAAAAAAGCAATTTACCTTGACTGCTTTTTGGCTGTTTTCCTCCTGCAGCCAAGGAAGCTCATTTGCTGGCAGAAGCTGGGCACTGCAGTGATGGGGTGGGGGGAAGGGTTGCTGAGGATTGAATCCTGCAAAGAGGAGGAGTCTGCTTCTGCCCTAGACAGCCCTGGCCAGGAGCTGCTAAGGATTCCCAGTCTTCTCCCTTCCTCCAGAATTTCTTTCTCTGTCCCCACTTGACAAAAGTAAGAACAGGGTGTACCCTTACTTTTTTTATAGGATCGGTGTCTCTGGAGATTCTCAATCATCCATGTCATGGTTGCTCCAAAAATGCTTTTTCCAAAAGGCAACTGGAGTAACAGAGTAACAGGAGTAACAGATTAACAGAGTGGGAAGGGACCTTTTAGGTCATCTAGTCCAACCCCCCGCCTAAGCAGTAGACCCTACACCATTTCTGACAAATGACAGTCCAATCTTTTCTTGAAAGTCTCAAGTGGTGAAGCTCCCACAACTTCTGAAGGCAACTTCTTTTCCATCAATTGATTGTTCTCACTGTCAGAAAGTTGCTCCTCATTTCTAGGTTGAATCTCTCCTTGGTCAGTTTCCATCCATTATTCCTTGTCTGGCCTTCATGTGCTTTGGAAAAGAGCTTGACTCTCTCCTCTCTGTGGCAGCCCTCAAATACTGGGATGCTGTTATCATATCTATCATGCTATCATGCATATCATGCTATCGTGTACCATGAACTGGACTTTCTTTGAAAATGTTTCAAGAACTTTGGGAACATTTGTATAGATAAAAAAAAAAAACCCTCCAAACGATCCAAAATAAATAAATAAATATTGCAAATACTTACTATATGCATACATACGCCCAGGTTTACCAACCGATCATGAAGGATCCCTGCTCCTCTGCCTTTCAAAGAGGTAGGTATGCAGAAATCCCCAGTGATCTACCTACTGATTTCTCAGGTTAAGATGGTTGCCAAGGTAGCTGTATCCCACTTAATCCCAATCCCCATTGGGAAATGGGCCTGTTGAGGTTGGAGAGGGAAGATGGAAGCAGCAACATTTAGACCTCAAGATGTTGCTGGAAGCAGCATCATTTCTGGGATATTTCTTGCCTCTTCAGTAGATGTCATAAATACCTCTCAGAGGCTCTTCTGTCACTTCATGGTTGGATAATTGCAATGCACTCTACATGGGGCTCCCCTTGAAGACTACCCAGGTGATGTCCAGAAAACTTTGAAAATCTGACTTCGGTCTCATGCTTTGGATGGTTTTTTTTATCTGTTTTGTGGCCCCTGTTTTGTTTTGTTTTGATTTTGCTGTCAATATGAGATGCAAAAGGATCAAGACCATATGTTAAATTGCAAGTCAAAAGATGTATTCCTCAAGTTTATACACAACAATCTAGTCAACTAAAACTCAGTGCTAAATTGGCACCAGAGAAAGGTCAATGGAATTCAAGATGGGTTGGACCAGGGGTGAAATCCAGCAGGTTCTGACAGGTTCTGGAGAACCGGTAGCAGAAATTTTGAAAAGTTCGGAGAACCGGCAAATACCACCTCTGGTTGACCCCAGAGTGGGGTGGGAATGGAGATTTTGCAATATCCTTCCCCCAGGAGTGGGGAGGGAATGGGGATTTTGCAGTATCCTTCCCCTGCCACACCTACCAAGCCACGCCCACCAAGCCACATCCACAGAACCAGTAGTTTGGGTTCTGTGGGTGTGGATTTCACCATTGGGTTGGACTTACTGTTTGTGGCAACATAAGGACTCTAAGCTGATGACACACTTAAATCCATCCCTCATCTCTGCCTGCCCTTCTCCTACAGTTTATGAGATTATTTTAGTCTGGGCCATCTATATGATATATGCTTTATATGTTTCTCTAGTTTTGTACCCCGTTGACAGTGAGAACAATCAACCAATGGAACAGCTTCCCTTCAGAGGTTGTGGGAGCTTCATCACTGGAAGCTTTCAAGAAGAGACTGGACTGCCATTTGTCAGAAATGGTGTATGGTCTCCTGCTTGGGTGGGGGGTTAGACTAGATGACTTAAAAGGTCCCTTCCAACTCTGATAATCTGTTATCTGCTATTTCACCTTGAGAGAAACAATTCCTGGGTTTCATCTGAGAAAGTCTTCCCCATTTCAGTGGACAACCACTTAACGGCCTTGGGAATCCCCTCAACAGATGTCCAGTTGCCGATGGATTAGTGCCAAGCCCTTTTGCTTCTGCTCAGAGTCTCCTCTTTCGATCCTTGAGGATGCGCTAAGATCTCAACCCGGGCTGCACGTAGATGTGGGAAAATATCAGGGGCGAAATTCAAAATTTTTCCCTACCGGTTCTGTGGGCCTGGCTTGGTGGGCGTGGCGGGGGAAGGATACTGCAAAATCTCCATTCCCACCCCACTCTGAGGGCCAGCCAGAGGTGGTATTTGCTGGTTCTCTGAACTACTCAAAATTTCCATTGCCGGTTCTCCAGAACCTGTCAGAACCTGCTGAATTGCACCCCTGGAAAACATCTGGGATGAAATCCGGTGAGTTTGATGAAAGCCGAGTCTAGTTTCTGCAGGGGAGGATATTGCTGTCTTTGTCCCTCTCCTTTCCCTGCCTTTTCCGTCTTTTACAGCGGGAGAATGCCGAGTCATTCCTCTGCAGCATCATCAGCACCTCTCTTTAAATTCTGTCCAGCTCTCTGGATCCCATCTCAGCAAAAGGCAGATAATTGGAAAGCCAGACATTCCCTAAGTGAGGCTCAGCGCCACCAATGTCACCTTTTCCTTTGGACTGCCACATTTTTTTTTTAAATCATTCCTTGATTTTATTAAAGTGAAATTAAATCAAATTGAAATTAAATGAATAGGGTTGATACGGCCACCTATCCCACGACAGTGATTCCGGGTGGGATGGGCAGGGGTGGGCTGCTGGAAGTTCGCAGGGGTTTGGGAGAACCTCTAGCTAAGATTTTGTGCAGTTCAGAGAACCCGCAAATCCCACTCCTGGCTGGCCCCACCCACCCCTCCCCTCGCCTCCCAGGGGTCCCCACGCAGCCCATTTTGGATGCAGGTAAGTGCAGGGTGCACACGGAGGCTCAGGGAGGGTGAAAAATAAGCCAACCTTTCAGACTTCAGGGACCACTAAATTCATAATTTTAAATTCCACAGATCACTAATATGACCTGCCTAATGACCAGCTGGGTGGGCGTGGCTAGGTGGTCATGTGACTGGGTGGGTGTGGCCAAATTGATGTCAGTCACATCGAGGGGTGCCTCACCAGCCTCTACTCACCCTTCCCCTGCCAGCCACTCCTCGCCTCCCTGCCTGGGCTCCTTAGGGTCCCAACAGTGAAGCAGTTGTTGGAGCTAAACAATCATCATGAGAAAGAGTTGGCAAAACAGCTGGCTCAGTTCAAAGGAGGCTCAGCAGAAGCACCTCACTGAGGACTGCGAGCATAAGCTTTTCAAGCAGAGGGAAGATCTGCAGGAGTGCAAGGCCAGGTATTGGCGCCTGGAGGCTCAGCTGGCTGAGATGTTCAGCCAGTTCCAGGCCATGATGCAGTCCCACTAGAACAAGGCTCTCCGGCTCTTCGCCACCAGCGGCACTTCCCTCCAGCCTTCGCCCAAAGGCCCACACCAGGAGGCTGAAGCAGACCCCAAGTCAAAATTTCTGCCCCCCTCCGACCCATAGAAGAAGACCCTGAAGGGGGACACTCTCTGCAGCAACACAAACATTCATTGCACATGTCCAGCCCAGGGGCCGTAGTTTGAGGATCCCTGATTTAGTGCAATATAAAAAAATGCAAATAATTTTTCTGTGGACCACCAAAATTTTCTCGTGGACCACTGGTGGCCAGCTGGTGACCACTGCTCCAGAGGGCCTCTGGAATCCATTTTCACCCTCTGGAGGCACGAGGAAAGCCTCTGGAGCCTGGGGAGGGCAAAAACGACCCCTCCACCATGGTGCAGGAGGCCGACTAAGCCACACCCACCATGACCACGCCCACCCAGCAACCGGGCAGAGAACCCCTTGCTAAACGTTTTGAAGCCCACCCCTGGGGATGGGGTGTATAAAAACGAAATGATTTTTATTATATCATGATTTCATTGAAAAAATTCAATGAAAAGGGTTGAAATGTCCACCTAGGCAATAATGACCTTGGGATAGGTGGAAGGGTAGAAGAAGGAATAGCAAAACTGCAACATGCCATTCCAGCACCTGAGAATCAAACTATAATTCCACTCAGAAAGAAACACAGGAGCAGCAATAGAAGTCTCCTGACCGCCTGATCCAAATCCTCAGATCTTCCACACCTTCTGAGAATCCTAAGTGGGTCAAAGCCTTCTAGATCTTGCGGGGGGGGGAGGGGGCGTGATACGGATGCTAGAATAGCATATCTGGCGTACAAGAATTAGAATGTATTTATATCCCATCTTTATTATTTGTTTTACAAACAACTCCAGACAGTGGACACACAGATTCTTCCTCCTATTTTCTCTACAACAACCACCCTGTAAATGGAGTTAGGAGAGAGAGAGAGAGAGAGAGAGAGAGAGAGAGAGAGAGAGAGATTGACAAAGTCACACAGCCAGCTTTCATGCCTGGAGGGGTAGACTAGAACTAGTGGGACTAGAACTCACCATTTCCTGGTGATTGGTCCAAAATCACTCAGCTGGCTTTCATGGCTAAGGTGGGACTAGAACTCACAGTCTCCCAGTTTCTAACCTGGTGCCTTAACCGTTAGACCAAACTGGTTGTAGGTGACCAATGGACGGGAAAAAAAGAATTAAGAGTTTTAAAGGAGCCTGAGTGGCGTAGGAGGCTAATGCCTCCTACTAAGGCAGCATTTAACATCTGCTGCCTGCAATTACTGCGAGTTCAATTCTCACCAGGCTCAAGGTTGACTCAGCCTTCCATCCTTTCTAAGGTGGGTAAAATGAGGACCCGGTTTGTGGGGGCAATAAGCTGACTTTGTATAAATTATACAAAAGTATGAAGGCTATTGCTTAACGCATTATAAGCCGCCCTGAGTCTCCGGAGAAGGGCGTCATATAAAAATAAATAAAAATAAAAAATAAAAATAAAATATATACTTCTGCCACTATCTAGATATCTGGGTTTTTTCCCCTGCCTAGTTCCAGTAGCCTTACTTACAGAGAGAGGGAGAGGGAGAGGGAGAGGGAGAGGGAGAGAGAGAGAGAGAGAGAGAGAGAGAGAGAGAGAGAGAGAGAGAGAGAGAGAGAGAGAGAGAAGGAGGGAGGGAGGGAGAGGAAGATGCCTTCTTTTTTGCTTCTGGGTTACCATTATCATAAACCATATTCCTATTATGGCTGTAACACTGCCAAACACATCCATTCCCGATTCCAACAACCCCACCCCCCCAAGGCTTTTCTTGGAAGGTAATAGATTTTCTTTCTACTTTAGTATGCTACAGTAATTTATTACTATTATCTATATTTTGGGCCTCTGCTTCCTTTCTCCTGCTTTCTCTTTTAACGGGAGCCCTCTCTAGGGCACTGAGTTGAAGTACAAAGTCCCGAGAAAGCAGCTTAGCCTGAAATTCTGAGAGCAGAAAGGATTAGAAAGGTAGTGGGAGAGTAATGCAGGGGCAGATCCTGTGTGACTCTTGCTGTTTTTCACCACGAAACTCAGATAAATCATTTCGGTTTAACTTCTTCTTCCCCAAAAGATGCTTCTGAGAGTTCTCAGTAACGTCCATCTGGAAGAGAAAGCAAAATTAGTTTAATTTCAATATATTAAATTTCTATTAAATTCATCCATTCCTAATTATGGATTTACACCTTTTGGAGTATTGAATAACTTTCTCATTCTATCACACTAAAGATAGAGCTGCTCAATCCTTGCTGTTCAATTTTAACTTGGCTGGACAAGAAATAGAATCTGGGTAGAACAGAAGGGCAGCTGCCCTCCTAACCATAACAAAGTTGATAGGTGTTGGCTACTAACCACAATGAATGAAGAATGAACAAAAATGTGTCCTGTGACATTACAATGCAAGTCCTGACCTTGTGACTTTCATATTTATATCCTAACCTGGATGGATTTCTTCTGTAGGAACTTTGAGTCTAAGGTTATAGTGCCATTCCCTTTTTTAATGAAATCAAATCTTTATTATGGTCATAGACCAGCATAACACTTTTTAATTTTTATTCAGTTCTACTTTGAGCCTGTTACTGGTAATCCTCAACTTATGACCATCTGTTCAGCAATTGTTTGAAGTCATCGTTACAACCTCATTACTTAGTGAGGGCAATTCCAGGCCCAATTTTGGTTATAAGTCAAGGACTACCATACCTGTAATTATTCCTTCCGCTGTTTTATAGTTGTTGAGATTGCATGTTGTTTAAATTATTGGAAACCCCAAGGAAACATTTGCTTGTTATCATGGTAGACTCTTAATAAATACAACCACTTTTTTGTTATTTTATTGTGCACATACCTACACATACACACAAGTGGAAATCCATTACGCAGTGTCTGAGCATGAGGAATTTCAACAACCTATTAAGAGTGTCTATGAATCATCTGCGATTAAGCTAATGGTCAGAGTGTTCCTACAGTATAGTATGTTGCCTTTTAGTGGGATCATTAAAAACTTGGCTTGCTTTATACAGCCATTGATCAAAGAACCAGCATTTTCATTTTGAAAGGAGAAGGTTTAAAATTCAAAAGCTAAATTTCAAGGATTCCAAATCAGCACTGACGTCATCTACCATTCATTGCATTAAAACCATAAACCATATTATGCCAGGACCTTAGCTTTTAGACTGCCATCGTCTCTCTGCTGTTAGCCAATATATACAAATGCACATTATGATCCATAAATAATGGATTTATCTTTTGGTGTAAGCCATAATTATGTAATTATGGTTATGGTTATGTAACTATGGTTACATAGTTATGTAATTATGTAATTATATATTAAATTTCTATTAAATTCATCCATTCCTAATTCTTCAAAATGCATGTTTCTTTTGAGTAAAGGCATGATGGCTAACCTTTTTTTTAATGCAGTTTAGAATAGAGAGAGAGAGAGAGAGAGAGAGAGAGAGAGAGAGAGAGAGAGAGAGAGAGATATGATAGATAGATAGATAGATAGATAGATAGATAGATAGATAGATAGATAGATAGATAGATGGATGGATGATAGATAGTTGATAGACGATAGATGATAGATAGATGATAGATAGATAGATAGATAGATAGATAGATAGATAGATAGATACCCTGTTTTCCCCCAAAATAAGACATCCTCTGATAATAAGCCCAATCAGACTTTTGAGCACATGGCAATAAGGCCAAGCACTTATTTCAGGGTTCAAAAAATATAAGACAGGGTCTTATTTTTGGGGAAACACGGTAGATGGATGGACGGATGGATGAATGGATGGAGAGAGATAAAGATGAGAGAGAGAGAAATAAAGATGAGAGAGATAAAGATGAGAGACATAAGACAGACAGACTTGCCTGTCAAGTATACAGATGAGATATAAAATCTACATCTTTATAAGTAGACATGGAACTGGTTGTGTACAAAGTTGGAAATCATTGGGCTTTTTAAAACTAGAACTCCAGAGATGCTGTGAACCAAAACTAGGAGGAGCCCAGATCTAACAGATCCCCACTAATTTCAAATTAAAGTTTGGAATTTTCAGGATAAAGGCAAGTCCAAGTATAAGTAAGCAGAGGATCTTTTTCTTGGTAAAAAGGCAGGAAGGGTTTACCGTTGCCTTCTGCCTGCCTGCTATGAAATGACTCCTTTGCCATTATCGCTAAAAGGATTATCCGCCTCCAGAATCTCTCTACGTTGCTGTTGCCTATTACAGAGACCTGCTAATCGAATCTAACCAGAAATCTCTGCTGGGGTTAATTTGCCTGCAGTGTGATGATGATGTTGTTAAGGCAAACAACAAAACCGTTAAATAACACCATTACAATAAACCTGAAACAATAAGTAGGCACATTAAGGTGCATATTAAAAACAGAAAACTAACTTTGCATGGAATCTTAAAGGCAGTTTGAGAATAGTCATTATCCTATACACATCTTGGAGAACACTGATTCCTTCATTGATTTCCTGAAGGCTGCTGAACAACTTATGGGGTGCGGCTACTGAGAAGATGCTATTCCTGACCACTGTAGTGTCAGCCAATCCCCTCTGGAGATCTCCATGCAGAATATTGAAAGAGGATTTCTTTTAAAGTGCTTGGATCCTAAGCCTCTTGATCAATGCCAATGGAAATTGATCTGGTAAAGCATTGGTAACCATTGCATTGCAAAGCAATGGTAAGCATTGGCCCGTTTTTCCTCCCAGGGGGGTGCAGGAGGCTGAGTACTGCCTGTCACACACCCCTGGCCACACCCACCATGGCCACGCCCACCCAGCAGAGAACTGGTTGTTAAATTATTTGAATCCCACCACTGGTGGACTTCAACTCCCAGAATTCCCCAGCCATCGTAAAGTTTTGCCAAGTTTGAAAAACACTGAGCTCGCTTAAACCAAATAAGGTTGTGAATGGAGCATCAGCTCAAAGTGGACATGGGGCCTTCTTGGCAGTGAGAATTTCTGTGTTATTGAAACAGCCTGCATCAATTCCACTCCCACCAGGCCTTAACAGATGGATTTCCTTCTGCCACTCCTCAAATCATTTATTCTCCTAAAGCCTGGGAAATGCCAGCGCTTGTTATCCCCTTTTAAGAGATGACCTGCAGAGACTGCCTCTGATAATGAAAACTCACCATCCATCAAGCGTGCATTACTGCTGTCAGGCTTTCAAAGGCTGATATAATCATCTTGTTCACATTCCTTGAAAAAGAAAAAAAAAAGCCCACCCAAAAGGAGGCAGAGAAGGTTTTTAACATGTCGTGTGGTTTGTTTTTTTTCCTGATTACTAAGCAAAGTTTGCAAAGGCATATTGTTACTTTCAGAGGGGTCATCTTTGGAAGTGCATCACGCATTCCCATTGCACTTTTCTCTTTGAAGGTAAGCAGTCTTATGCAAAGCAGAGAAAAAAAGAGTAAGAAGAATTGAGGAAAAGAAATTAAAGGAAGGAATAAAAATAGAATACATTTCTCTTCCTCCTCGTCTTCTCCTGCTCCTTCTCCTTCTCCTTCTTCTTCCTGAGCTGTGGTGGCACAGTGGTTAGAGTGCAGTACTGCAGGCTACTTCTGCTGACTGCCTGCAATTTGGCAGTTCAATCTCCTCCTCCTTCTCCTCTCCTCCTCCCTTCTTCCTTCTCCCTTCTTTCTCTTTCTCTTCCTCTTCTTCCTGAGATGTGGTGGCGCAGTGGTTAGAGTGCAGTACTGCAGGCTACTTCTGCTGACTGCCTGCAATTTGGCAGTTCAAATCTCCTCCTCCTTCTCCTCTCCTCCTCCCTTCTTCCTTCTCCCTTCTTTCTCTTTCTCTTCCTCTTCTTCCTGAGCTGTGGTGGCGCAGTGGTTAGAGTGCAGTACTGCAGGTTACTTCTGCTGACTGCCTGCAATTTGGCAGTTCAAATCTCCTCCTTCTCTCCTCCTCCCTTCTTCCTTCTTCCTTCTTTCTCTTTCTCTTTCTCTTCTTCCTGAGCTGTGGTGGCACAGTGGTTAGAATGCAGTACTGCAGGTTACTTCTGCTGACTGCCTGCAATTTGGCAGTTCAAATCTCATCAGGCTCAAGGTTCTGTCCTTCAGAGTTCGGCAATATGTTGGGGGCTATATGCTGACTCTGTAAACCGCTTAGAGAGGGCTGTAAAGCACTGTGAAGTGGTATATAAGTCTCAGTGCTATTGTTCTTCTTCCTCTTCTTCTTCTTCTCTTCCGCTTTTACCACTTTGGGTATCGAGAGAAATACAAAGGTTTGGTTCTTGCACTTCTCGAGGCTTCAACTGTTGTTATTTGATGCCACTGTACTGTAGCGTGTCTTTGATATTGTCTTTCCATCTTCTTCTGGGTCTAATTTATATGAACACTTTTTACACCAGCTATCAGCTTCTCGTACCTCTCATAACCTTGACACATTGCCTTTTGTTCTTTAAACTTCTTACTTCTATGTTTTGGAGGCATCTCAGCAAATCTATCCAACCCCTAGTTCTTCCTCTCCACCTGCTCCTTCTTGATTCATGCATTTCTCTGGTAATGCAATCCTCATTCATTGTTGTGGCCCACCAACAGCCTGCGTGGATCGTGGCTGATCCCGATGACGAGGAGGATGGTGTGGTGTCGTGCCAGCAGCCGGCACAGCCGGCGCTCGTGTCAGACAGCGAGGAGGCTGAAGAGGATGTGGTACCAGAGGCAGAGACTCAGCCAGGGCCTTCAGAACCTCCAGAGGCTCCTTCCAGTGGAGAGAGCGAAGTGGAGGAGCCTCTCCTCAATGCTCAGGCACGCAGGGCTGCCAAAAGGCAGGAGTGGCTACTCAGGAGGAGGCGGTCTACTCGAGAGTAGGGCTTGAGGATAATTGGCCATTCCCTTAGCCTATTTAAGTCGCACGCAGCTAGTGCGTTCTTGCTGGAAACAACTCGTATTATTATCAGAGTATTTTGGTTTATCATATCTTGTTTTCTGGGCTGGTTGCCAACCTTTGCCAGTCTTGTTTATTCTTGTTACTTAATAAATTTGATAAGGACCATTGGTATGTGCCAATATCCTTGGAAATCCGGAGCTGGGGCAGAACATTCATGCTCTGGCCAAACAACCTTCGCATAAAGGAATACCTAGCATTGCTTCTGATCTGTCCCCGTACCCACACACACACAAACACAGCCAGTCAAGGGTTAAGGAAACACTTTGGAACGCACCCAGGTCTTATCTCCCACTTGGCAGCGATAGACACACCGTCTGCCAAGTGACTTTATTTTCAAAGTAAAACAGAAAGATAAATACTCAAGAGTCCAAATGTCCGACACTTTAAATCTTTCTCTCAGCAGTTCCGGACGAGGCTTTAGTGACTATCCAAGGTTTGCTTTGTTCGTCACAAGGATCCTTGACCACCACCCTCTATTATATAGTCTCTGGGGTGTGGTCCAGTGACTCAGTTCTAATCCCTAGCACGCCTCCTGAGCTGCTGCAATCGTTTATCACGCCTTCGGAGGCGTGCGTCCAGGAATGATGTCTCTCCCTCGCTCTCATCTGAGCCACCTGTCTCCCTGCTAATCTCCTCTCCCTCAGCCGGCACCTGAGACAGTGCCAGAGGGGAGGGGCCTGGAGAGGGAGGCCTGGCTGACTCCTCTTCCTCATGCTCGGAGCTTTCTTCCTCCGATGGGACAGGCTCAGAGGGCGGGGCCACAACAGCTTCAGTGTGAGCAATGGACTACATAAGCCAAAGGCAAAACTAGACCATTTCTTCTTGCATTGGCTCTGCAAATTCTCAGTGCTGCTTATTAACAGCCGTGGATCATAGATAACTTAGCAACTTCCTACATCTTGCCTCTGAGCTTATCAGGAACAATGACACAGCCTCATTTTTCTACTTCTGTACAGTCTTTATAGGATGAGCTAGAGCACAGCTCCCCAAGCCCCTGTCCGTGGACCAGCACTGGGCCACGGCAAGCCAGCAACTGGGCCACACAAACAAGCGAAGCCCCATCCACGGGATGCAGGCAGCATGCAAAACCACGCCCCTTCTGGTCCATGGGAAAAAACCTTTCCCACAGAACCCATCCCTGGTGCCCAAAAGGTTGGGGGCCACTGAGCTAGAGGAAAAGATGAACCAGCACATGTAAAACATAATTATGAAGCTTTTGGACCATTGTCTCCATCTGTTCTGGAAGGATATAATTTCAGGTTTGATCCTTAGGCAAGTTTAGGGAACACCATTAAGAACAAATGAAGTTTGCGATCATTGACTGAATTCCCACCCCAGTGGGCTACGAATAGAATAGAATAGAATAGAATAGAATAGAATAGAATAGAATAGAATAGAATAGAATAGAATAGAATAGAATAGAAAATATGGAATGGAATGGAATGGAATGGAATGGAATAGAATAGAATAGAATAGAATAGAATAGAATAGAATAGAATAGAATAGAATAGAATAGAATAGAATAGAATAGAATAGAAAATATGGAATGGAATGGAATGGAATGGAATGGAATAGAATAGAATAGAATAGAATAGAATAGAATAGAATAGAATAGAATAGAATAGAATAGAATAGAATAAAAAATATGGAATGGAATGGAATAGAATGGAATAGAATAGAATAGAATAGAATAGAATAGAATAGAATAGAATAGAATAGAATAGAATAGAAGAATAGAATAGAATAGAATAGAATAGAATAGAATAGAATAGAATAGAATAGAATAATAGAATTTTTTATTGACCGATTGTGATTGGACATACAAGGAATTTGTCTTGGTGCATACGCTCTCAGTGTACATAAAAGAAAATATATGTTCATCAAGAATCCTAAGGTACAACACTTAATGATAGTCATAGGGTACAAATAAGCAATCAGGAAATAATATCAATATAAATCATAAGGATACAAGCAACAAAGTTACAGTCATACAGTCATAAGTGGGAGGAGATGGGTGATGGGAACGATGAGAAGATTAATAGTAGTGCAGACTTAGTAATGCATTTGATCTGGGGTTAGCCATCCTAGTTTATAAACGAGTATTTCTCAACTTCTACACTTTTAAGACATATGAACTTCAACTCCCAGAAAGCAAGCTAGCTGGGGAATTCTGGGAATCGAAGTCCATCCACACGTCTTAAAATTGCAAAGTTGAAAAACATTATTATAAACCACAGTTTATGGCTTTCAACTTACTGGAACTTCTCCAACTTCAAAAAAAAAAAATTGTTATCAAATTGTTATCAAAATAACTAAACCACCAAAGCAATTGTGCATAAATGCATAAAACTGCATTTTAAATATATAAGTCTCAAAAATAAGACGTATCGCAGAAGAATGTCTCTTATGTTGGTCTTTTGGTTTGGTTTGGTTTATTTGGATTGCTTAAAGTCTAAAGGCAGCGTAAATTGTCATTGCTAACACAGCAGAAGAGGAAAGTAATTCAATACATGACTACCGAGAAGTCAAATTAATGATATCTAATGTTCATTCAGTTGAATTGAAAGTACAAATCAAGAGTCACTGGGAGTTGGACAGCATGTACATTTAATAATGAGAGCCAGTTTGGTCTAGCGGTTAAGGCACCAAGCTAGACAGTGGGAGACTGTGAGTTCAAATCCCACCTTAGCCATGAAAGCCATCTGTGTGACCTTGGCCCAGTCACTCTCAGTCCCAACTCATCTCACAGGGTTGTTTGGGGAAAATAAGAGGAGGAAGTTAGATACTGTATGTTCACCGCCTTGAGTTATTTATTTTAAAAAAGCTGGGATACAATTAAATAACTTATTATTATTGGTTAATCTTTAGTGAGATTCACAGCCTTTGAGACTGGTTAATAGCTCAGCAGCTCGAGTCCTAACCAAGGACCTAGGAACTGTTAAGGTATCGTCGGAGGACGTAAGCTGTTCCGAGTAAGGTGGTTTTTTGTAGAGTCAAAATGTTCAAGTCCAGCAAATTTAGAATTTCTAAATAGCAGGATAGCCCTTTGGGTATTGCTCCAAGGGCTCCAATTACAATCGGGACAACACACGATTTCTTTTTCCACAGTCGCTCAACTTCAATTTGTAAGTCCCGGTACTTGGTGATTTTTTCTTGCTGCTTATCTTCAATCCGTGCATCACCAGGTATTGCTATGTCAACGAACCACACTTTTTTCTTTTCAACTATTGTTATGTCAGGTGTGTTGTGGACCAAGTGCCTGTCAGTCTGAATCCTAAAGTCCCACAAGATCTTGAGTTTCTCATTCTCTAAAACTTTCTCAACCTGATGTTCCCAGTGGTTTTTGCTGTACTCAAATCCAAACTTCTGGCACAATTTCCAGTGATGATGATGATATTATTATTATTATTATTATTATTATTATTATTATTATTATTATTATTATTATTATTAAATTGAAGTCCTGTTCTCTCTGCATTATGGAGGATAGTTCTACTCACACCCCACAATGGACGAGTGTGTCTCTTGGTTCTGAAAGAGTTGCTTCTGTGATGATGTGTGAATCCAAGGACTGGGGTTTATTCAACAAGCCACGGTTAAAACAAATGGGAATGAAAGCATTTGCCATTTCTCTGCTTGTCAGAGAAGCTCATATGTTCAGTACATACTCATGAATAAGAAATGCTCTTTGTCTTGATGATTTATGGATTTGAGAATTTAAAAGGGTCAAAGAGGAAGGGGAAAAATAAGGTGACAATTAATCAATAGAAAGGATAGAAAGAAAGGCTGGAGTTATAATCCTATGTTTTCTTTCCTTTCACTTTTATTATCTTATTTTCTTTAATTTTTTTAATACTTGTACTGTATTGAGAAAAAATCATTTTAAAAAATCAATGTTCTTTCTCAAATGCACACAGAGGCAGATTACGTCAGATGACATTTTTTGCAGGAATTCAAAGAGGGTTCTTAATCTTTCCCCCCATAAATTTTAAGGAAGAATTCACAAAGAACCTGTGAATTGATTCTAGGAAAAGAACATTCTCTTCTTTGATTCCACCAGCTTCCTATTCCAGGTCACAGTATAAAAGTCTTTGCTCCAGAAAAAAAAAAATGCTACATCTCTAAAAATAGTTTTGCTATCCAGCCAGGATTTCTATTAATGTTATTTCATGATTTTTTTTTCAACTCGGTGTTGCCGAGTCAAATCTATTTTTTCCCCTTCCGTACATAGAGTTGATTCTGTGTTATTTCAGCCTTTCCTTATTCTTCAAGTTTTTGTATTTGCATTATAATCTTCTGATCATTAATAAATTGAAACAACTGGACTGCTGACTTTTAGGGAACTTTCTACTTGCAGCTCCCTATTGCCAGCGTGTGGTCTGCTTGGAGCATTACATTTCTTTTTGCATTGTCTTGCTTAATAAAGTAACCCCAGAGAAACAGATGTTTGAACTGTTAGGCCAAAACAAGCAGAGTTCCAGATGTGTGGTGCTCCTTTTCCAGAATTACTCAGCCAGTATATATTTAATTTGATTTATATGCTATTTATGAGTCCGAAGACTCAGGATGGCTTACAATGCGTTAAGCAATAGCCTTCATTCTTTTGTATATTTTATACAAAGTCAGCTTATTGCCCCCACAATCTGGGTCCTCATTTTACCTACCTTAGAAAGGATGGAAGGCTGAGTCAACCTTGAGCCTGAGTATATCTATTGCTGAAAATTGTAAGAGTTGAAGGGAGAAGTTTGGTTGGAAAATAGATTGAAACACCAAACTTGTGAGTAAAATCTTAACTTGTGTGTATGGCTTTAATTGGGATGACTATTTTTTTTTTCCTAAATGGCTGGTAGTCAGAAGGGGTGAAATCCAGCAAGTTCTGACAGGTTTTGGAGAACCAGTAGTGGAAATTTTGAGCAGTTTGGAGAACCAGCTAATACCACCTCTGCCTGGCCCCAGAGTGGGGTGGGAATGGGGATTTTGCAGTATCCTTCCCCCTGGAGTGGGGTGGGAATGGGAATTTTGCAGTATCCTTACTCTGGAGTGTGGTGGGAATGGAGATTTTGCAATATCCTTCCCCCAGGAGTGGGGTGGGAATGGGGATTTTGCAATATCCTTCCCCTGGAGTGGGGAGGGAATGGGGATTTTGCAGTATCCTTCCTCTGGAGTGGGGTGGGAATGGGGATTTTGCAATATCCTTCCCCTGGAGTGGGAAGGGAATGGGGATTTTGCAGTATCCTTCCCCTGGAGCAGTGGTGGGTTTCAAATTTTTTTACTACCAGTTCTGTGGGTGTGGCTTGGTGGGTGTGGCACGGCTTGGTGGGCATGGCTTGGTGGGCGTGGCATGGGAAGGATATTGTAAAATCTCCATTCCCTCCCCAATCCAGGGGAAGGTTACTGCAAGATCCCCATTTCCTCCCGATCAGCTGGGACTCAGGAGGCAGAGAATAGATGGGGGCAGGAGCAGTCAGAATTTTTACTACCGGTTCTCCGAACTACTCAAAATTTCCACTACTGGTTCTCCAGAACTGGTCAGAACCTGCTGAAACCCACCTCTGCCTTGCAGTGGGGTGGGAATGGAGATTTTGCAGTATCCTTCCCCTGCCACACCCAACAAGCCATGCCCACCAAGCCACACTCACAGAACCGGTAGTAAAAAAATTTGGATTTCACCACTGGTAGTCAGATGTGTTGTCAGGTACTCTGGCTTTACAAGACCTCAGCTTGGCCTATGATTGAAGTATTTTTTTTAAAGAAGAAAGTATTCTTTTACTGTTTTTGATGAATGTCCTATTAGTTCATCCTAAAAATGTTTCAGGATTATCTTTTTTGCTGCCTTTTCTGCTGCTTGTCATGTCTGGCCTTTTGCCTGATCCTGAATTTTCTGTGAATTACCATATTGCCAAGTTGACTTTTTCCCCAGAGGGTTATTCAGTGACCCAGCCTTCTTAATTCTGGTATGCTTCATTCGCTTTTCTAAGTCGTAATGTGATTTGTTTCAGCTTGGTGTAATGTATTGTGTGAATCTAGTATACAGCATCATTTGAGTAAATTACAAAGATGAATTATTTTGAGCAGATCTAGCCAAAGGTAGCTCACTCAAAAAAACTTAACTTACTTATTTCCTGCCTGTATTATTTTTTATAAATAAGTGAAGGTGACAGACATATTCAACATACCTTCCTCCTCTTATTTTCTCCGCCCCGCTGTGGTGCAGGAGGCCGACTAGGCCACACCCACCATGGCCACGCCCACCCAGCAACCGGGCAGAGAACTCCTTGCTAAAAATTTTGAAGCCCACCCCTGATCCAAACTAACCTTGGTTTGATAACACCAGCAGAAGTGACTTCTTTTGCCTGTTGTTTTGGTTCAATTGTCCCAGCGTGCTCTATTTTACTTACTGTGTTCTGCAACCTTGCTCTTGCAGAAAGTGGGAAAATATAGCTTTCATTGCTGTTATTTATCTTTTCAGGGCATTTTTTCAGTTTTCCCTAAGGCAAACTGTCAGTCGTCCCAGGATAATGTTGCAGGATCCCATCTGATTTGCTCACTGGGATCACAGGTTTTGCCGTTTGTCGTTTGCTTGTGCTGCCCAGCCCTCGCCTTCCAAGTACTTGATAGCAGGGCTGAAGTGCTACAGGTTCAGACCGGTTCGCCTGAACTGGTAGTAAAAAAATACTACCGGTTTGAATGAACCAGTATTTCTGACGATCAGCTGTGCCGCGCGATTTATATTCACTAGAAAGCAGGAAATCTTGCTTTCTAGTGAATCTAAATCACGTGACACAGCTGTTCCCACCCCCGTCTGTTCTACTTACCTTAGAAAAGGCTTCTTAAGCCTCCTTCTGCAGTGCACATATGCATGCAGCATCCGTTTGGCATGCACCGTGCATGCGTGCGCAGCAGCAAGCCGATAGCAGGCTTTGGAGCATTTCACCACTGCTTGATAGGCTGGTAGTAAATCAGCACTCCTGTTGACTGACCAAGGGCCTGTTTCCCAGCTTCAGTCGCTTTCCTGGCTGTTTTTGTGCCTGCTCGTCCAACAATCTTAGTAGCTGCAAAATTGAATGTGTGTCCTTGTTCATTGCAGTGTGAGGCTACCAATGAGTTCGGGTCTCCTCGTCTGACCGCTCGCAAGTCTTCTTGCAATCTGGTGATTAACTTCTATGTACTCTACATAGTCACAGGGACGATCCATGCAGGGGATTCGGTAAATTACATAGTATCTGCAATCTCAAAGGAGTCTGGATAGCTCAACAGACTAAAAGCCTGTTATTAACATTCAGCTGTCTGCAATTATTGCAAGTTCGAATCTCCCCAGGCTCAAGGTCGACTCAGCCTTCCATCCTTTCTAAGGTAGGTAAATTGAGGACCCAGTTTGTGGGGGCAATAAGCTGACTTTGTAAAAATATACAAAAGGATGAAAGCTATTGCTTAACGCATTGTAAGCCGCCCTGAATCTCCGGAGAAGGGCGGCATATAAATCTAATTAAAATATATATATATATTTCTGATCGGCTGAATGTTCTTATCATCCCTGTTAGTCCGTGGGTGAGTTCAGTTTGTTCTGTATCCCTACAGCGTTAGACATTTTCCCCTCTTGCCGTCAGCCTTAGAAATATGTGGGCTGGTAATCACTGGTGCTATAAGTGTGGGTGGAAATACAATTACAGTATATACTGTACATGGCTTGCAGATCGGGTTTTTTTTTTTTTTCCCAACAGCCAATGGATTAGATTCATTGCATTTGTTCTAGCTATGTGCTTATGTACACTCCGGAAAAGAAAGTCAACTAGAAAAAATAATAGCCTTGATTCCTTAAGAATGTTTTGGATTTAAATTGGTTTGCAGAGTCTCACTCAGGCCGACGAAAGATGTCTGTCTTCCTTCCCAACTGGAAATTTCATTAGGTTACACCACCGATCCAACCTGGATTACACTTCCTATCATGCCCTGCCAGATGGGGTTGGCTTGAGTGTGAAGGCCACTAAGTTACTTGTTTGCTCAAAACTCTTCCTAACTTTATTTTTCTTTGCTAAGTTTCCAAGTTTGCAATCCTCAACTTGTTTATTGTTTAGTCATAAAAGTTATTGCAATGGCTTTTGGTGTGTGGGTCCTTAAGAATCACAAAGTAGCTTTTCTTAATTTGGGGCATTCCGTGAGGTTTTGATTGCAATGTTGGTCTCCACACAGACATACAGTATCTGGTTGGGGATGACAGAAGCAGCTTCTAGCACATTCCATAAATTGAGAGGTCAAGTGGGATGCTGGGGGGAGGGGGGAGAGGCATGGAGAGGGAGCATTTATTCCAGGTGAGCCAGCATTAGACAAACTGGACTGCGGTGACTCTAAATATAAGGAAATCCATGCAATATGCCCCCCCCCTTTTTTTTTTAATTTGATTTATATGCCGCCCTTCTCCGAAGACTCAGGGCGGCTTACAATGTGCTCAGCAATAGCCTTCATACTTTTGTATATTTATACAAAGTCAGCTTATTGCCCCCACAACTGGGTCCTCAATTTACCTACCTTAGAAAGGATGGAAGGCTGAGTCAACCTTGAGCCTTGGCGAGATTCGAACCTGCAGTAATTGCAGGCAGCTGGTCTTAATAACCAGCTTAATAACAGGGTGCCTTAAACCCCTGTACTACCAAGGCTCTTTGAAGATGTTCCCTCCGTATCAATGGTTTGCTTAAAAAGATGGATATGCTTCATCCAAAAAAATGATTTGCATGGACCGGGTATAACTGTTAGGGAGAAGGAACAGAATGTGGAAGAAGCTGAGGCTGGCTGGCCAGCATCGTCAACAGGAATCTTCTACATTGCATTCATCAGAGGCATCACAGTGGCTCATTTTGAAAAGAGTAAGCCAGCCTCTTGTCTTTTTAAGCATAGTCATCTCCACGGGTGGGCTTCAGATCCTTTAGCAACAGGTTCGCTGCCCCGTTGCTGGGTGGGCATAGCCATGGTGGGTGTGGCCTACTCGGCCACCTGCACCACGATGCGGGGGACATTTTTCGCCCTCCCCAGGCTCTGGAGGATTTCTTCAAGCCTCCAGGAGGGCGAAAACTGCTTCCCTTGGGGTCCAGAGGTTTCCCGACTTCCGAAACCTCCAGTAGCAGTGGTGGGTTCGTCCCAGTTCGGTCCAGTTCGGCCGAGCCGGTAGCGGCGATGATATGACATCACCGAACCGGTTCTCCCCCCCCCTGCCCTCCCACCCCCCCAACCACCCATGTTATTCTTACCTTTTATTTGGTCCCACCCCCAATCTATTGCTGCCTCCTGAGTCCCAGCTGATGACTAGAGGGAAAAAAACTGTTTAAACTCTTGCCGCGGGGCTTCAAAGGGCCACCCTACAGCTGATCAGTGTTAAAAGCAAACAAATGAGTCGGGTCGTAAGTGCGAGGACCTTCCAGAAATGACTCTGACCAGTTAGCCACGCCCACCTAGTCATATGACCTCCAAGCCACACCCACAAAATAAGCCACGCCCACAGAACCAGTAGTAAAAAATTTAGAACCCACCCCTGTCCAGTAGGCTCATTTTTTGCCCTCCCGGACCCTCCGTGCAGCCCCTGCACTTACCTGGAATGATGAACGGGCCACGTGGAGACTCCTGGGAGGGGAGGGGCGGGGCGGGCATGGCCAGCCAGGGGTGGTATTTGGGTGTTTGCCAAACTCTGGCGATCCTTGGCTAGATAATGGTCCGAACCCTGCCGAACCCCCAAGAGCCCACCCCTGGTCATCTCCACTATGCAGCACAGTCATGGAACTCGGCTACAAATCCTGTAAGTAAGGTTGGGAAGTTGTCCATGTGAACATGTTGGTACACCATGTTATTTTGGACGTTTGGCACATGTTGGCTGGGGATGATGGCTTAGGCCCGGGGTACTTGCAGGACCATCTCCAGCCATTCTCCCACCGTCCTGTGCGCTCTCACAGAGTCGGCCTCCTCAGGGTGCCGTCGGCCAAACAATGTTGGCTGATGGCTCCCAGGAGGAGAGCATTCTCTGTGGGAGCCCCAACCCTCTCAAATGGATTGCCCACCGAGCTCAGGACAGCCCCCAACCTTCTTTCCTTCCATCGCGAGCTGAAGACGTGGCTCTTTCGTCAACTCAACTGATCCGTTTGGGGGTACACTTTCATAATTTTAAACTGTTTTTAATAGGGTTGCTGGTTTTAATTTTATTTCATTGTGATTTGTATTGGAATTTGTCATTTTGTAAGCCGCCTTGAGTCTACAGCGAGAAAGGCGGCATATAAATCGCAATAATAAATAAATAAATGGTGGTAGCTGGGATCCAGCAACATCGGGAGGAGCCCATTTTCCTCCACCTCAAAAAGCAATACTCACATTAAGCACCCAGGCAACATTTGAGTGCAATTGTTTCTTATAATATGGAATTGCCGCATAGGGCCAAGCTTCATTATGGTTGTTTTACATGGAAATGATGATGTTTATGGGTAAACTCAACCACTATGGTTTATGGCTTTCCATAATTCCCGTACCTGGTCAATTGGGACCAATTAAAAAAGAAAAACAATCAAACCACGACTTAATTTATGAGCCTTGGTGGCACAGTGGTTAGAATGCAGTACTGCAGGCTACTTCTGCTGACTGATTGCTGCCAGCAATTTGGCAATTCGAATCTCACTAGGCTCAAGGTTGACTCAGCCTTCCATCCTTCTAAGGTTGGTAAAATGAGGACCCAGATTGTTGGGGGCAATTGGCTAACTCTGTAAACCACTTAGAGAGAGCTGGAAAGCACTGTGAAGTGGTATATGTCTAAATGATATTGCTATTGCTAACAAGATGGCAGAATTCATCCTGGTCCCTAAACCTATGGGTTGAAAGGAAGTAAGTAAGGAGTCCCTGCAGATTTTATTCCACTAGTTGTTGCTGACTCTCGGGGGGTGCTGCTCATCTCCATTTCAAGGCCATTGAGCCAGTGCTGTCCAAAGGCATTTCTGCAATCATGTGTCACAGAACACTGTTACCTTCCCACCGAAGTGGTACCTATTTATCTATTCACATTTGCATGCTTTCAAACTGCTAGGTTGGCAGGAGCTGGGGCAAGGAGCAGGAGCTCACCCCGTTATGTGGTGCTTTCCAGTGTAGGAAGTTAGCACCTACCCCTTTCCTAGAGGAATGAAATATTTTGGGAAATATTAAAAAGGCAGAATATTATGTTTCCCTGTATGAGAAATGGAGAAGCATGTTTTAAAGACAAAGCAGCTCCCACCTTCCTGCCCCCACCCTTTGTTAACGGGCCAGAGCAGAAACTCAATCTTTGACAATAGGACCCATCTGCAACACAATAGGACCCATCTAGCAACAGAAACTCACCACATGGCACCTGGGAAGATTACACCAGCCAGCAAGGCTAGCTAAGATCCCCACCCCCTGGGCGTCTGACAACCAATCAGGATACTCTTTTGGGGGCCCAGGAAGTTCAAAGCCAGAGAAAGCATAAAACCTGGGGGCTCGCTGTATCTCCTCTCCCTTTTCTGTTCAGGAACTCAAACCATGTGATCCTGTCCACCATTAAACCATCTTTCCAAGCAGTCTCCATGTTTCCAGTGTCTTTTTCCCCACTTGGAGCTGAACCCAGAAGAACATTTCTTCCAACACCAGCAGCCAACAAGCCCAGTGTCTTAACTGCTGTAAGGAAGTGGGGCAGGGAAATTTTCTTTCAAGTCTTTCTCATTCCTGATTCACGGACACTTAAGTTGGTTGCCTTTCCCTGCTCCTGCCTTTTTTTTTTTTTTCTTTTTCCCCAAGCAATCTGTTGATGTAGAAAGAACTTTCAGGGTCTCTCTATGTCTACTGCGCTGAAGATGAAGGGAATTGCCCCTTCTTGTTTCAGGGGTTTTGCTCAGAGATCACTGCCCCCCCCCTTGTCTGATTTCCACCCGACCTATTCAAGTCAGTGCTGTAGTCCAGACATTGCACCAAATGATGTCAGCTTTCCTTTTTAATGTTCTGCCTCCCCCATCCTCAGAGAGATCCTCATGACTCAGAGAGATCCGAATTGATGGCTCTAGAAATCAGGTGGGGAGACAGCAGGGAGATGGGGGAGCGGGGAGGTTGAGGCTTTTGTCTGAAGGGCAGGACTGATAGCTGCGGCTTTACCAGGGTGTGGCCAGCCCCAGTTATACTGCAGTTTTGCTCTGCAGAGAGATTTTGCATCACCCATTCAGCCCTTGCAGATTTTTTTCCCCCTGTTTGGTTAACTCTCTGTGCACCAATGAAGAAAGAAAGAAAGAAAGAAAGAAAGAAAGAAAGAAAGAAAGAAAGAAAGAAAGAAAGAAAGAAAGAAAGAAAGAAGGAAGGAAGGAAGGAAGGAAGGAAGGAAGGAAGGAAGGAAGGAAGGAAGGAAGGAAGGAAGGAAGGAAAAAAAGAAAGAAAGAAAGAAAGAAAGAAAGAAAGAAAGAAAGAAAGAAAGAAAGAAAGAAAGAAAGAAAGAAAGAAAGAAAGAAAAGTTTTATTGCTGGATCGAGTCATTGTTTTAAGGACCAGAAATAAATATGTGCATCTGGGAACAAGGGAGGAGGGAAGAAGGAAGAGAGATAATGAGAAGTGCTTACCTAGGAAATTCCCAGATGTCTTCCATCATCATAGGGACATGTTTAGAGCAGCCCTGTGGGCTCGGTTTGCTAAGGGGTACAACAGCTCGTTTAGTGACCGTTCAGAGGAACAATGGCACTGAAAAAGTGACTTATGACTGTTCTTCACACTTATGACCATTGCAAGCATCCCCATGCTCACATGATCAAAATTAGAACCCTTGGCAACCGAGTCCTATTTATCACAGTTTCAGTCAAAATGGATCTCGTGATCCCCTTTTGAGACCCTCTGAGAAGCAAAGTCAATGGGAAAATCAGATTCCCTTAACAACCATGCAGCTAACGGAACAAATGCAATGATTCACTTAACAACGGTGACTAAAAAAAAGTCGTAAAATGGGGCAAAACTCACTTAACACAAACGTTGCACTTAGCAGCAGAAACTTTGGGCTCAACTGTGGTCATAACCCAAGGGCTACCTGTAGTTGCACGTTAACTGAGCGATGTAGCACGTTCTGCCAGAATGTGGCATTTTTCCTATTTTGCTTTGGCTCAGAAATTCCCATCCCTTTTGGAGATCAGTTAGTTCATGATTTTGAGAACTGCGTTCTGGGAACAGGACCACTTTCGAAAAGCAGGTAGAATGAAGTTCACCAAAGAGTATGTCCATTGGAGAGATAAGGAAGATCTCCAGGTTGGACTAGTGGACCTCCAAAGTCCCTTCCAGCCCTATGATTCTAGGAGTGCGCTACTAAAATCCCCTTTAACAGATTCCTGTAGTAGGATTAATAAAATAAGAACCAATACTTTCAAATTATCTCCGTTCCTACCCAAATGAGCCATGGGGGCGCAGTGGTTAGAAGGCAGTACTGCAGGTTAATTCTGCTGACTGCCGGCTGCCAGCAGTTCTGCAGTTCAATTCTCACTCGCTCAAGGTTCACTGACCTTCCATCCTTCCAAGGTGGGTAAAATGAGGACCCTGATTGTTGGGGGACAATATGCTTACTCTGGTTAGAAAGGGCTGTAAATAGCAATAGCAACAGCACTTAGACTTATATACAGTCCTCTCTAAGCAGTTTACAGAATCAGTATATTGCCCCCAACAATCTGGGTCCTCATTTTACCCACCTCGGAAGGATAGAAGGCTGAGTCAGCCTTGAGCCTGGGGAGATTTGAACTTCCGAACTGCAGCTAGCAGTCAGCTGAAGTAGCCTTGTGAAGCGGCATATACGTCTAAGTGCTATTGCTATAGTGATTTCATATTGATTGTCCCATTTTTCAGGTGTGAAGCTCTTTTTTAAAGATGAATAGAAAATACATTTTTCTTTCCCCTCTATTACCGGTTATGATGCAATGACCAATCTGGAGTCTATGAATTTCTGGGATCCTTCTCAAGAGTTAGATAGACTTGATTGGAGCTAACAATGCATATTTTCTTCTGTTTGCATTCCACTTCAAATGGGGTCGGAGAAAAATTCAAACCACTCCATTTGGGGAACTATAATAAATAGTCCTTTCTTACTTAGCTTCCCCAGCTATAGCTCGGAGTGATTGGTCGACTTGTACTTCAGTGAAAAATATAGCCTCTCTGGGAGATGATCAGGCTGAGACCAAGGGAGGGGTCAAACATGTCATCAGTCTAGAGTCCCTGCATGCCCACAAGAGAACTCATATTTATCTTGAATTCCTGTGACTCTTTTCTACCGCCAGTTTGCTTGAGCCATTAGTAGTTCAGATTCTTGTAGACAGATTAAGCTTGCAATAAAACTTTATACCCGTTTGAACTTCCTGGATCTCCTGATTTCCCTGGTGCTTGACAACCTCCTTGCCAAGATCAGAGTAACATTCAACCAGGGTCCAGATCAGGGGTGAAATGCTCCCGGTTCGGACCGAATCGCCCGATCAGGTAGTGATGGAGGCGGGTGGTTCGGAGAACCGGTAGCAAAAATCCCTGCCCCCACCCCCATTGTCCAGCTGAGCCGCACAATCATCAGAGGCTTTTTTTTTTACTTTTAAAAGCATTTTTTCTACAACCTCTTCAGCCAAAAAATGCTTTTAAAAGTAAAAAAAAAAAAGCCTCTGATGATCGTGCAACTCAGCTGGGATCTTCAAAGGCTTTTAAAAGAAAAAAAAGGGGGGGGTTCTTTTAAATGCCTCTGACGATCCCAGCTGAGTTGCCTGATCGGCAGAGGCTTTTTAAAAAACCCTCTGCCGATCAGGCAACTCAGGTGGGATCGTCAGAACCTTTTGAAAGCATTTTTTTACAACCTCTTCACCGAAGAGGTTGCAGAAAAAATGATGGGGTTTTTTTTGTTTTGTTTTTTGTTTTTGCTTTAATTTATATGCCGCCCTTCTCCGCAGACTCAGGGCGGCTTACAATGCGTTAAGCAATAGCCTTCATACTTTTGTATATTTATACAAAGTCAGCTTATTGCCCCCACAAACTGGGTCCTCATTTCACCTACCTTAGAAAGGATGGAAGTCTGAGTCAACCTTGAGCCTGGTGAGATTTGAACTTGCAGTAATTGCAAGCAGCAGTTGTTAATAACAGTGCTTTAGTCCACTGTACTACAGGCTCTTGTTTTAAAAGTAAAAAAAAAAAATAGCCACGCCCACCCAGTCACATTACCCTCCCCCCACCAAGCCACGCCCACAGAACCGGTACTAACAAATTTTAGATTTCAGCACTGGTCCAGATGCCTTTTTCAGGAAAGGTGAGGAAGACACATTTCGGCTTTTCCTTCAAAGGAGCCCAAGGTCTCCAACCAGATTTTAGTAGCATCATCTTTCCTTGATGGAGAACCGTTTGCGTGCCCAAAGCATAAACATCCTTGTCTGGGAAGGTCTCAAATTGCAGAAGAAAGAGGCAGAAAATGGCTCCGCGGATCTAATGGGGTTTGATCAATAAGTCTAAAGTAAGCTTCTGAATTAGATTGCAGAACAAAGAAGCAAGGGGAGTTTTCCAAGGTTAGAGCAGCCGATGTGTGCCTTTGGGAGAAGGCAGAGGAGGGTATGGGTTGTCTCCATCTTCGGGAACCATTTTTCTTACAGAGTCCTTGGCAGACAGATGGCGTAGAGAACGCATTACACAAACCAAAAGAATAATTTTGAAAGCCTATTTGGCAACAACGGCTTGTTCTTTGCTCTGACTGTACAAGTGGACATTGCCGCAAAATGCTGAAGGTCTAAAACTCTGCTGCTCAGAGTTTGAGCATCTTCAACTGGACCCCTGATGAAAACATCAAAGAGAAATCTGAGGAGAATCCATGGTTCTCCAGGCCTGGGGTCTCCAACCTTGGCAACTTTAAGACTTGTGGACTTCAACTCCCAGAATTGCTGGCTGAGGAATTCTGGGAGTTGAAGTCCACAAGTCTTAAAGTTGCCGAGGTTGGAGACCCCTGCTCCAGGCACTCCTCTAGTTCAACTCCCATCAGCCCCAGTGATTAGGAAAGCTGCCACTGTAGTCTGTAGTTTGTCCAGTATGGCCCAAGTTTTACTAATGTGAATAATTGGAAGGCCTAGTTTTGCAAAATGATGTTGCAAGAGGTTTTTCAAGCAACAATTTCAAGAGTTTCTAGTTTTCTTTCTCTATTATTTCACTCCATGTGCTATAGAATGACTATAATTCAGATTTGCAATCAAAAATACATTACGACAAAAAGAAAATATGCCAACCTAACATTTTGGGATATAATGGCAATGAAGTTCATTTACAACAGAAGATGTCTTATATTTTCTGTTAGCTGTCTGGAAGTTGCTGTATGTGTCAAGCTTATATCTAGCCAACTAATGGTCGGTACTAAATTGGCACTAGGTAAAGGTAAAGGTTCCCCTCGCACATATGTGCTAGTCATTCCCGACTCTAGAGGGCTGTGCTCATCTTCGTTTCAAAGCTGAAGAGCCAGCACTGTCCGAAGACATCTCCGTGGTCATGTGGCTGGCATGACTCAACGCCAAAGGCGCACGGAACGCTGTTACTTTCCCACCAAAGGTGGTCCCTATTTTTCTACTTGCATTTTTTATGTGCTTTCGATCTGCTAGGTTGGCAGAAGCTGGGACAAGTAACGGGAGCTCATCCCGTTACGCAGCACTAGGGATTCGAACCGCTGAACTGTCGACCTTTCAATCGACAAGCTCAGTGTCTTAGCCACCGAGCCACCGCATCCCATGAGGTCAAAAATGCATTATGTCAAAAAGAAAATATGCCAACCTAGCATTTTTGGATACAATGGCAATCAAGTTCACTTGCAACAGAAGATGTTTTCTATCTTCTGTTAGCTGTCTGGAAGTTGCTGTATGTGTCAAGCTTATATCTATGAGCGGTTACAGGAACTGGGCATGGCTAGTCTAGTGAAGAGAAGGACCAGGGGAGACAGGATAGCAGTCTTCCAATACTTGAGGGGCTGCCACAGAGATGAAGGGGTCAAGCTATTTTCCAAAGCACCCGAAGGCCAGACAAGGAATAATGGATGGAAACTGAACAAGGAGAGATTCAACCTGGAAACAAGGAGGAATTTCCTGACAGTGAGAACAATCAACCCATGGAACAGAAGTTGCCTTTGGAAGTTGTGGGAGCTTCATCACTGGAGGCTTTCAAGAAGAGACTGGACTGCCATCTGTCAGAAATGATATAGGGTTTCCTGCTTGGGCAGGGGGTTGGACTAGATGACCTCCAAGGTCCCTTCCAACTCTGTTAATCTGTTAAATCTGATTGGTTTTGTGGTCTGGTCTGGTTTTTTGGGAACCCCCTCAGAGCACTCTGCAAATTGTGATGTGTCAGTAACTTACCACTGAATGATGGCCGTGCAAATTCCCATTGCTTTCACAATCGGATAAATGCAGCCCTGTTACCAGCATGAGTATGCTAGTGTGTATTTTATCTTTTTTTTTAAAAAAGGGGGGGGAATATCCACCCTAGCCCTCAAGTAATAGCCCTTCTATGGGACTGTTGATTTGTTTGTTTGTTTTTTTAAAGAAAGAATGCAGCCCCGCGTAGATAAAGTTGCTGATCTCTGCTTTACAGGGCTAGTCTGTCAAGTAAAGCGACTTTTTCATCACAGTGGATGGAATAAATCTCCAGCCTTTGCTGATTCATCTCTTCCATCCTTATTCGCTTGTAGGAATTTTACTGCCCTCCAGTGCCCAGCTGCAGGAAAGACCCCAAAGCATTTTTGACTAGGGCTGACTAGAGATTTAACCCAGGGATCTGATGAGTTGTGAACCACAGAACCGGATAACTGGATAAACAGCTGAATGGGTTTTTTTTAAAAAAAATATTTTGTTTTTGAAAAGAATACTGCAGTCAACAATGTGTAAGCTACTCATAACCAAGTCCAGGCTTTTAGCAATAAGCATGAAAGGTATTGGTTCTTCTTTTCTTTCTCTTGTTTTCCCTCCCTCTTTCCTCCACTTGCTGACTTCAGTCAGCAAATACTATCCCCATTTTAATCATGCTGAAGACTCTCTCTCTCCCCCTCCCTTTCCCTTGTGTGTCTGTCTGTCTACTCTATCTGTCTGTCTGTCTCTCTCTCTCTCTCTCTCATTCTCTCTCTCATCTCTCTCTCATCTCTATCTATCTATCTATCTATCTATCTATCTATCATTCTCTCTCATCTCTCTCTCATATCTATCTATCTATCTATCTATCTATCTATCTATCTATTTATCTATCTATCATTCTCTCTCATCTCTCTCTCATATCTATCTATCTACCTATCTATCTATCTATCTATCTATTTATCATTCTCTTTCTCTCATCTCTCTCTCATATCTATCTATCTATCTATCTATCTATCTATCTATCATTCTCTTTCTCTCTCATCTCTCTCTCATATCTATCTATCTATCTATCTATCTATCTATCTATCTATCTATTTATCATTCTCTTTCTCTCATCTCTCTCTCATATCTATCTATCTATATCAGTAATGAAATCCAATTTTTTTTTACTACCAGTTCTGTGGGCGTGGCTTGGTGGACATGGTGTGGCTTGGTGGGCATGGCTTGGTGGGCGTGGCAGGGGAAGGATACTTCAAAATCTCCATTCCCACTCCACTCTGGGGCCAGCCTGAGGTGGTATTTTCCAGTTCTCTGAACTACTCAAAATTTCTTCTACCGGTTCTCCAGAACCTGCTGGATTTCACCCCAATCTATATCTATCATTCTCTCTCTCTCATCTCTATCTATCTCTATATCTCTATAGATATCTATCTATCTATCTATCTATCTCTATCTCTATCACTCTCTATCACTCTCTATCTCTCTCTCTCTCTCTCTCTCTCTCTCTCTCTCTCTCTCTCTCTCTCTCTCTCTATCTCTCTATCTATCTATCTATCTATCTATCTACTTCAGTATGATTAAAGTGAGGACATGCAAATGTTTAAAAAGGAAGACAAAAGCTAGAATTTGTGTATTTTTGTGTTTTAAAACTTATTTAAAAGGAAGAGAAAAACCAATAGGGAAAGAAAGAAATCAAAGAGAAAGTCAAAAGTGCAAGAAGATAAAAGAAAAGAAAATAGAAATGAAAGAAAAAAAGATACAAAGTGGCTTCTGATATTCTTCACAACAGTTGTAAGAACAATTATATTTCTCCCTAAAGTTACATCATGATTCTCTTCTCTCTATAATCTGCCCTGCCTAATCATCAAAGTATAAGTTATATTTTTTTCCCCATTTTGAAGTCCATAAAGGGTTTCCAGTCACCAATCAGAGACACAATCCATTGACATTACTATTCAATGCCCATTTTTGTAGCCTCTAATTGTTTCGCTTCTCTCTACCACCAGCCTTTAGATATTTTTTTCTCTTTTTTTCTTTTAAAAAGGCTTTACGTTTCTCTGAATGCAGGAATGCAGGATTTTGGCTGAAGCCATTTGTGTATGACTGGCTTCACTGTGTGAAGTGTTTAGGCATTTTAGTGAGAAACAATTCTTCTGCAGAAAAAAAAATTAATCAATACTTATTTGGTCAATGACGATCAAAATTTAAAAGAACAAAAACAGGGAAACAATAATTATACTAACAATTAGCAGAATAAATCACAGAATATAACATTCACTCCTCTGCAAAAGAAAAGCTGCCAACTCATTCTCTAAAGAAATCCTCATTTTTTCACTCAACCCAGTGCAAACCATCTATGGCAGAGGTCTTCAAACTTGGCAGCTTTAAGACTTGTGGACTTCAACTCCCAGAATACTCCAGCCAGCATAGCATAGCTGGGAGTTGAAGTCCACAAATCTTAAAGCTGCCAAGTTTGAAGACCTCTGATCTATGGAGACAGAAAGCAGATCTGGCCAAATCTTGATTTAATGTTTGGGGAAAAAAGAGAGGAACCATTGCAAAAATGCCAATGAGAATTAAGTATATTCACTAGAGACTAGTTGCCAGAATGCACAGTGGTGGAAATATGGACAGGTTGAAGGTGAATTGAAAGCATGGCCCAGGTGAGCTCCATCTGGTTGGAGACATTAACCCAAAAAAAAAAACCGGATTGTTGATGCAGTCCAATTGGACAAACTGAATAGGTTTCAGGAAGTGCCGTTTGCAAAACTGATTTCAATGATTTTTTTTTTTTGCATGCACGAAAGCCTTCCTAAACCATCGTATTGATCGAAAGGCGTCCAATTGCCTCTGAATCAATGACTCGCTTCAGAAAAAATCAATTCAATTCAGGGATTAAATTGAATTGCCTTTGAGTGTAATCTCTAAGTCAACGTTTTGTTACGGCTGAAATGCAGAGTTTCTGAAAAAGGATATGGCTGGTTGGAAATAGGCACAATGCGTTTCTCAGGGTTATACTGTGGCAGCTGGTTGCAGATATTGTTAACGCCATCCAGTTAAAACAGGATCAGTCGTTGCTAGCACTGAACTACGGCAGAAGCACGAAGTGGAGATGACGTGAAGGTTATTGTGGATAGACTTATTTTAGGGAGATCAAATCCCATCTCCTCCTGATGGTCACAAGCTATACACGTTTCTATTACTTAAAGGTAGGAGGAAAAGAGTTCATTGGTTTTGAAACATCTGGTTATGTATAAAACCGTGGTGAAGTCCAATTTTTTTTACTACCGGTTCTGTGGGCGTGGCTTGAGGCATGGTGTGGCTTGGTGGGCAAGGCAGGGGGAGGATCCTGCAAAATCCCCATTCCCATCCCACTCTGGGGCCAGCCAGAGGTGGTATTTGCCAGTTCTCTGAACTACTCAAAATTTCCGCTACTGGTTCTCCAGAACCTGTCAGAACCTGGTGGATTTCACCCCGGTATAAAACCTTTTCTGAAAGAAAGGTGTGGTTTCTTGTAAAAGAGTCTTAAAGTTGGAGGGGTAATTATTATTATTATTGCAGTTCATTGCACAGTCAGCCAGATGTTCAGAATGGATTTGGTATTTTAATCCACCGATCGAGTCCTTCTCAGGACTTGGGATAGGCAGATATTGATGCTTGATGGTGTTACAGGTATCGTTGCAGGATGTAAGCTGTTGAAATAAAAGCTGCCTTTTGCAATTGACCGACGGTGAATTTGTCCATGCCGATGGAATTCAAGTGGTGCTCCAGGTGGTTTGGGGTTCCACCTGAGGCACCTATTACTATTGCAGGATCTTTGCTTTCTTTTGCCACAATCGTTCTGTTTATATTTGCAGATCTTTGTATTGTGTTGATTCTTCTCCAGTTCTTTCTTCTCTATTGGGCTGTCTCCAGATACTGCCAGGTCCACAATCCAGATTTTTTTTTTTTGTTTTATAAACAATTGTTACGTCTGATGTGTTATGTGGCAGGTGCCTGTCTGTTCGAGCCCTAAAGTCCAGAGCATTGTCATTTCTTCATTTTCTGTGATTTTTTTTTTCTTCTATTTTATGGACCTACCAGTACTTCCTTGTAGGCAAATGGTATTTCCTGCAGATTTTCCAATGCACTATCGTTGCAACTTTGTCATGCAGTATTATTATTATTATTACTACCCTTATTATTATCAAATTTATTTGCCGCCCATCTCGTCATTCAAGGCAACTCTAATTAGGGAAGGAAACGTGGTTCAGGGACACACAGAAAAATGTTTTTTTTTTTTAATTTGATTTATATGCCGCCCTTCTCCGGAGACTCAGGGCGGCTTACAATGCGCTAAGCAATAGCCTTCATCCTTTTGTATATTTATACAAAGTCAGCTTATTGCCCCCACAAACTGGGTCCTCGATTTACCTACCTTAGAAAGGATGGAAGGCTGAGTCAACCTTGAGCCTGGTGAGATTCGAACTTACAGTAATTGCAGGCAGCTGAATGTTAATAATAGGGTGCTTTAGACAACTGTACTACCAAGGCTCTATTTGTCGAAGTTATGGAAGGAATCCAAGTTACAGTGTACTGTAGTTCAGTATTTTCCTCCTCTTTGGTTTGTATATTGTTTTCCACAGAAAAGTTTAGAAAATTTCTAAATTGTCACTGGCAAGAAAGAGATCTTACCTATTCTACAAATATAGATTTGTTCTTTTGTTGTAGGGGTGTCAAACTCAAGGTGGGTTTTAAAATTTTTTTACTACCGGTTCTGTGGGCGTGGCTTATTTTGAAGGCGTGGTTTGATGGTCATGTGACAATTCTTTAGGATTTAGCAGAGGTACTGGTCTACCAGGCTTTTAACTGCTTGCAGAGCTATACCAGTCTACTCATTTGTTTTTGCAGGCCCTGATCTACTCAGTTGTTTTTGGAGGCACCGGTCTACCACCACACTGCCTTTTAACACTGATCAGCTGTAAGGCGGCCCTTTGAAGCCCCGCGGCAAGAGTTTAAACATTTTTTTTCCTTCTAGCCAATCAGCTGGGACTCGGGAGGCAGTGAATAGATTGGGGGCATGGCCAAATAAAAGGTAAGAATAATGTGGGGGGGGCGGGAGGGCCCATCTCCCGAACAAAGAGAACCGGTTCGGTGATGTCATATCATCACTGCTACCGGCTCGGCTGAACCGGGCCGAACCGGGAGGAACCCACCACTGCTGGGGGCCGGATCTGGCCCACAGGGTGCTTAGATTTGACCCATGGGGCCATCCTGCAAACATGCAGCCCTCCCAAACTCCATTTTCACTGGCAGAGGGTTGCAGGAGGCCTTCACAGCCGAAAATGGAGCTCGGGAGACTGTTTTTGCTGGCAGAGTTCTTGGGCCACCACAGGGCCTCCTGACATGAGTGACGTTGAGCTGGCCACGCCCACCCCAGCCACACCACCTCCTGCCCCCGCCCCCTGAGCAGTGTGAAATTCAATTTATTTTACTACCGGTTCTGTGGGCGTGGCTTGGTGGGCATGATGTGGCTTGGTGGGCGTGGCTTGGTGGGCATGGCAGGGGAGAGATACTGCAAAATCTCCCTTCCCACCCCACTCCAGGGGAACAATACTGCAAAATCTCCCTTCCCACCCCACTCCAGGGGAAGGATACTGCAAAATCCCCATTCCCTCCCCACTCTGGGACCAGCCAGAGGTGGTATTTGCTGGTTCTCCGAACTACTCAAAATTTCCGCTACCGGTTCTCCAGAACCTGTCAGAACCTGCTGGATTTCACCCCTGCCCCCGAGGTCAAACGCAATCCTGATGCAGCCTTCAATGAAATTGAGTTTGACAGCCCTGTTCTATTTGGTACATGGAGTCCATAGCCCTGGAAGCTTCTAGAATTCTGCAATCTTAAAGAATTCCTGAATTTCTAGCTAGAGCCAAACGAAGAGTCTGCTTTTCTCGTAATGCCCTCTAGTGTTACTGTTGTGCAACAAACTATCTTTAAAACAATGGTGTCTATCCTCACCAGCTTTTTAACTCAACGGGCTTGCCTATTGCCCTACATCTGTAAGTCTCAGCTAGTATTTTTTCCAGGAATTGACCTATTTTCCTGAAAAGCTGGCCTCAAGCCACGTAAGGGTTTTCCTTTTCGCCTTGGGCATAATATCACTGGAAATGAAGGTGGCTTTAAGAGCCCTTTTCTGGATTTCAATCCCATTCTCATTCTCCATAATGGTAGCCTCTGGCTTCTGGTTGTTTTTTACAAGGAAGCAAGGGAGGGAGGGAAGGAAGGAAGGAAGGGAGGGAGGGAGGGAGGGAGGGAAGGAGGGAAGGAGAAAGAAGGAAGGAAGGAAGGAGGGAAGGGAGGGAGGGAGGGAAGGAGGGAAGGAGAAAGAAGGAAGGGAGGGAGGGAGGGAGGGAGGGAGGGAGGGAAGGAGAAAGAAGGAAGGAAGGAAGGAAGGAAGAGAGGGAGGGAAGGAGGGAAGGAGAAAGAAGGAAGGAAGGGAGGGAGGGAGGGAAGGAGGAAAGGAGAAAGAAGGAAGGAAGGGAGGGAGGAAAGGAGAGAAGGAGAAAGAAGGAAGGAAGGAAGGAAGGAAGGAAGGAAGGAAGGAAGGAAGGAAGGAAGGAAGGAAGGAAGGAAGGGTCTTTGTCACTAAAGTGGAAGAGGGAAGTGCAGAATTCTTTGGTTAGCCATCTGATTAAAAACCCACAAGGACAGGTTCATTAGACAGCTCCAACTTTTTCACTTTGTCATCAGTGAAAAAAATTGATCAGTAATTTTTTTTTATACTGCCCACTATTCAGGTTTCCACTGGTGAACATGCAGTTCAGCTCTTTGCCTATAACAGTGATGGGGAACCTATGGCATGCATGCTGGAAGTGGCACGCTAGAGCCATCTCTCCGGGCATGCCAGCCATCATCCGTTGCTCCTCCAGGTTCCAGCGTGCACAGGTGCACCGGCCAGCTGGTTTTCATGTGCGTAGGAGCACCGGAAACCGGAAGAGCATGTGCGTGTCGGGAAGCTGAGCTTCTGGTTTCTGGCAGGCGCATGCGTGCCAGCCAGCTGGTCTGTGTGTGCACATGTGTGCCAAAAAACGGAAGACCAGGTGACTGGCGTGCTTGCACAAATAACAATCCCCAAACACACTCCCACCCACCACAAATTCCCCGCCCCTAAACCACCCAAACATCCACAGAGCAGACCAAGTCATGCTGTCCAACAGCTCCCCGATGATGGCCCTTTAGTTCATTGTTGAGTGCAATTATAGCTCTGGGATAAAAACTATTCAGAAAATGTGCGGTCCGAGTTCTAATTGTTCTGTATCTTCTGCCAGAAGGCAACAGTCCAAAAAGATGGTGAGCAGGATGGGAAGAGTCTCTGAGAATGTTATGCAACTTCCTCAAACAGCGAGATTCGAAGATGTCGTCCAGGGCTGGTAGCTGGAGTCCGATGATATTCTGGGCAGTTTTAATGATTCTCTGTAGAGTTTTTTTGTCCGCTCTAGAACTGCTCCCATACCATGAAAGAATGCCATATGTCAGGACACTCTCAAAGGTGCTGTGATAGTAGGACAGAAGGAGATGCTGAGATGGATTTATCTTCCTGAGCATTCCCATGGGCAGAACTCAAAAAATACTACTTTTACATTGCCGAAAAAGGCAAAGGGAAATTGCTTTCCCCATAGGGTGAAAATAGGTAGCGTATTCCTGCCTTAGAGAAATGGACAGTGGCCCTTATTCATGTTCTTAATCCTATATAATCCTATCATTAATGTTTACAGATGCCCTGATACATAAATTAACAACAAAGGGTTGAATTTATGCCATAACTGAGACTAGTATGTTTTTTTTTATTGAAAAGTTTTACAAAAATGAAAAAAAAATTCTCCCCCTGTTCCCCCCACCCTTTACCCCCCTTCAACCCACCCTCCCCCCCGACTTCCCAGAGCAAAATACAAGGTATTTCATTTAGTCAAACATAAACTAGATTAATCTACTTATCCTCAAAGTACTACCTCCCACACTGAAACCTTAACTCCACTACAGATAACCAAATACTTCTAATACTAACAGTCATTCATAAGCTATTTGATATTTTCTTGTCTGATACTTATTTTGAATATAATCAATCCATCTTCTCCATTCCGATACCTATCTTTCTTGCGTGGGGTCCTTCAAATACGCCGAGATTTTCGCCATTTCTGCTAGGTTTGTTACTTTCAATGTCCACTCTTCAATAGTAGGCAAAGAGTCTTTCTTCCAATATTGAGCTACCAGCAGCCTAGCTGCTGATATTAAGTTCAAAATCAATTTAGTCTCTGATACTGTACAGTCCGTAGTTATACCCAATAGAAACAATTGAGGAGTAAATTTCAACCTTCTTTTCAAAATGTTCTGCATCACCCACCAAATTTTTATCCAAAATGCCTTGATTTTCTTACAGGTCCACCATATATGAGAACTAGTATGTTGATGCAGGGGTGTCTGGGGAGGGGTAGATGAAAAAAATTGCCAAGATGATGGCTGTTATCATTGAAGCCTAGATTATTATTTTTTTGCATTTGTATGTGCAATACACATAAAGATGCGTGTAAACATGCATATGTAGCACTCGCTTTATCAATTATGAACCTTACTCTTGCAGATGATCTAGTTGCTCAGTTTATAGCACAGTGATTTCTGTTTGCATATCATGTTTATTCATGTTTTATCAGAGCTGATGGAACTAATCCCCATTCTTTGGGTTTGTACATCATTCCAAACAATAAATCAATCAACTAACCTAAAATTAGAGTTACAAGGGGTTTTTTTATTTTATTTTTATTGTATTTATTTGTCAAGCATGTATAAGATAAAACAGATATAAGTATAAACATGATTATGAATACAGGATAAGGATACAAATAAATGGGGACAGTAGGACAGGGACCGTAGGCATGATGGTGGGCTTATGCACGCCCCCTTACAGACCTCTTAGGAATGGAGTGAGGTCAACAGTAGACAGTTTAAGGTTAAAGTTTTGGGGGTTTGGAGAAGACACTACAGAGTCAGGTAGTGCATTCCAGGCATTGACCACTCTGTTGCTGAAGTCGTATTTTCTGCAGTTGAGTTTGGAGTTTACCTTAAGTTTGTATCTATTGTGTGCTTGTGTATTGTTGCAGTTGAAGCTGAAGTAGTCATTGACAGGTAGGACGTTGTAGCAGATAATTTTGTGTACTATGCTTAGGTTAGACCGAAGGCAGTATAGTTCTAAGTTGTCCAAGCCCAAAATTTCAAGCCTGGTGTATTCTATTGGTATTCTATTGCGGGTAGAGGAGTGGAGGACTCTTCTCGTGAAATATCTCTGGACTCGTTCAATTGTATTAATATATGCAGTGCGGGTTCCAGACAGATGAGCTGTATTCAAGAACTGGTCTAGCAAAGGTTTTGTATGTCTTAGTTTGCAATACAATATTACCGGAGAAGAAGCTTTGCAAGATTAGGTTAACAACTCTTAATGCCTTTTGGGCTGCAAAATCCAGAACACTAGATGCTTGTCAAGGCTTTGGGTTAGGTTGGGTCAGGTTTGTTGCCATCTGCTGATTTCCTGATCAGGGGATTCAACTAGAACAGGGGTCCGTGGACTGGCATCGGTCCGGGGCATGCCAGAAACTGGTCTGGGCAAGCAAATGAAGCCCCATCCGTGGGATCAGGGGTGGGTTCTAATTTTTTTTACTACCGGTTCTGTGGGTGTGGTTATTTTGTAGGCGTGGCTTGATGGTCATGTGACAATTATTTAGGATTTAGCAGAGGTACTGGTCTACCAGGCTTTTAACTGCATGCAGAGCTGTACCGATCTACCCATTTATTTTTTGCAGGCATTGGTCTACCCATTTATTTTTGTAGGCACTGATCTACTCATGTATTGTTGCAGGCACCGGTCTACTCATTTGTTTTCTTTTAACACTGATCAGCTGTAGGGCGGCCCTTTGAAGCCCAGCGGCAAGAGTTTAAACAGTTTTTCTTTCCCTCTAGCCATCAGCTGGGACTCAGGAGGCAGCAATAGATAGGGGTGGGGCCAAATAAAAGGCAAGAATAATGCAGGCGGTAGGGGTGCACGGGAGGGTGGGGGGCGTGGGAGGGTGGGGGGGGTGTAGGGACGTGGGGGGGTGTAGGGACGTGGGGGGCAGAACCGGTTCGGTGACATCATATCATCACCAATACCGGCTCGGGAGAACCGGGCCGAACCGAGAGGAACCCATCACTGCGTGGGATGCAGGCAGCACGTGAAACCATGCCCCTTCCGGTCCATGGAAAAACCTCTCTCCACGGAATCGGTCCCTGGTGCCTAAAAGGTTGGGGGCCACTGGACTAGAAGACCTCCAAGGCCCCTTCCCATTCTGTTACTCTGTTATTCTCTCTGTTATTCTGATTGTCTAAATTTTGGCAGCCCAGATTCAGCTAACGTGTGATTGGCCAGTTTGTGACTCATTGTGAGTGCTGAGGTTTTGTATAAGAATCGTTAAGGGAGAACTATTATACATTTCATCAGGCATCAAGATTTGGCCAATGCTTACTGCTCCTTAAATCTTGATTTCAACCTGAGAACAGTTTCCAAATGGTGTCTTTAACCTGCATTTATTCAATTCAATGTGATTTTCCTGCTTTGTTCAACAGACTGGGTCACAATCAGTGGTGAAATTCAGGGAGTTGTTGTGGCTCCGTTACCTGAGCCTATGTCATCGGCAGGAGAGGACTCCGAGAGTGAAAGAGAGGAGTTGGCAAGGCCTCCCTCTCCAGGACCCTCCTCTCTGGCAATGCCTTCAGTGTCCACCGAAGGGCAAGAGATAGGGCCGGGGCCAAGCACATCCACGCAGCCACAGATGGACAGTGATGAGGGTAATGAGTCTTGGCTGGATCCCTGGCAGTGTCGCAGAGATAAACGCGTGCAACAGAAGAAAAGGCGTGTCAGAGATTAAGCTGAGTCACTGGACCACACCCCACACGGTATAAAAGGGGGTGAGGTGGCCATTCAGACTCTGTGACGGACAAAACTAACTACTATCGAGTCACATTGCATCTTTGTAAGCAACATTATCGGCCTTGGATTTATTTTACAAACTGGACAATTCTTGACTGTGTGTATTTTGTTTATTGAGTAAAGTTCTTGACAAGCAGCTACTGGGTTGCTGCCAAGCGTCTTATCGGAAGAATTGGTTGTCTGCCAGTTTATTTAACCCCCGGCTGTCTGTTTGTGTGCGTGTGTGAGACGGGGACAGAACAGGAGTTCTATCCAGAACATGTAATCCTGTAGTGCCAGTAGTGGGAGGCTCCGCCCACCCGCCTGGACATCATTGTGTCCCATTTTTGACCCTCTACGCATGTGTGCAAGAAGTGCACGCTCACATTTGTGAAGCGGTAGCGAAGGTAAGTTAATGCAACCCCTGGTCACAATGCAGTTACAATTGTGGTTATGAAAACACAGTGGCTGTGTTCAGACAACTTGGTTTAAACTAAGTACTGAATTTACCATTTTCTTTGCAAATTCAATCCTCTGAGCCTTTTTAAACCAAATGTACATACACACACACAAATCTAGCCAACATTTACAGTAAATTAGCCATGTTTTTTTAAACACACATCAGAATCTAATGTAGGTAATGAAGTTACCAACTCTTTTATAAAGTTTCTAGTATGTTAATTACTGTTTATGCCGCACCATCATACTAAATTGGCAAGATTGATTGAGGCTTTTATGCAGACTTCAGCAAAGACAGTCATCGACTTTGATATTAAAAAGCTTATATTCCAAAGAAATATGATGGCAATAAAGCCACAATGCGTGCCAGGTGGCAAGTCGATAAATCATAAACCTAATTAGATAAAAGCAGTTGGTTAAATCAATACTGTCTGCGTTTCCCTCTTGTTTTAAATTCTGTTATGTAAGGGGCTTTTTAGATGATTGGTTTTCATTCCTGAAAATATGGAATATTGATATATAAGCAGAGTTAAATAAGGAGATTTATATAAAATGCTGATGAGAATCAACTGATGGATCAGGCTGTCAACTCTGAAATGGATCGAGCCCACGGCAGCCATCTTCTGTTTCTCAAGTTGCCACACAGCTCAGGGAAAGGGGAGAGGAGTGGAATGCGAACTAGCCAAAACAACTTACTATCTCGTGGGAACCAAGGACGCTCCCAACAGGTGCCAGCAAGAGTCCAAGACTGGTCACCAAGGAGACACCAGAACACCTAAATGGACAATGTGATCTGTGACACTAGGGGAGATGAGATCAGAGGTGGTATTCAGCAGGTTCTGACCAGTTCTGGAGAACCGGTAGCAGAAATTTTGAGTAGTTCGGAGAACTGGTAAATACCACCTCTGACTGTCCCCGCCCCCATCTGTTCTCTGCCTCCTGAGTCCCAGCTGATCAGGAGGAAATGGGGATTTTGCAGTATCCTTCCCCTGGAGTGGGGAGGTAATGGAGATTTTACAGTATCCTTCCCCTGCCACGCCCACCAAGCCACGCCCACTAAGCCATGCCACACCCACCAAGCCACGCCCACAGAACCACTAGTAAAAAATTTTGAATCACACCACTGAGCGGGATCTCTAATATTTAATTATTCCGAAACTGTAAGGAATAACCAGAGCTGGTTTTAGGATCATCTGTGCCAAAATGATGTATTCAATAAAGAAGTTCTTTAAGGAAACTGAAAGTCTCGGAGTGCTGACTCGGTTGGGTTCATTACTCGCAACCTTGACACAGGCATTCTGATAATAAGCTATGGTTTAGGTTAAAAAAATCCAGGTAGCCCTTGACTTATGACTGTAATTGGGACCAGAATTTCCATTGTTAAGCAAAGTGGTTGGTAAGAGAGTCACACCCAATTTTATGACGTTTTTGGTCACAAGCACGTGACTGCAGTTGTTAAGACAACCACATGGTTATTCAGCAAGTTCCCACTGACTTTATGAGAAGCTGGCTAGAGAGTTGGTAAATGGTGATCCCATGATCCTAAGAAATATATCTTGAAGATAAGCCAGGAAGATAGTAAATGATCTATTTATGGTCCTCTGAACCAATTTGAGGCTCCAAAGAATGTCTTCGTTTAGTGGTTCTCAACCTTATTTTTTTCACCACGGAATTTCTTTAAATATGTTTTGTGGCCATGAACCATCGCAAGACTTAACTCAAGATTTGAATCATAACATTTTTTCAAGCCTTTGTGGATCCCCTTTGATGGTTTCACCCCCCCCTCAAGGGGTCTGCGGGCCACAGGTTGAGAACCACCGGCTTAGCTCTCGGAGAAGCTATGTCACCCCCGATGGGTAGGTTTCTATAGTTTTTCATGCTGGAAAACGATGTAGGGGAAGGATACTGCAAAATCTCCATTCCCATCCCACTCCAGGGGAAAGATACTGCAAAATCTCCATTCCCATCCCACTCCAGGAGAAGGTTACTGCAAAATCCCCATTTCCTCCTGATTAGCTGGGACTCAGGAGGCAGAGAATAGATGGGCCAGTCAGAATTTTTACTACCGGTTCTCCGAACTACTCAAAATTTCCGCTACCGGTTCTCCAGAACTGGTCAGAACCTGCTGAAACCCACCTCTGGAGTCAGCCTATTGCCCCCAGCAATCTGGGTCCTCAATTTTACCCACCTCGGAAGGATGGAAGGCTGAGTCAACCTTGAGTTTAAGATCCCAGCAGATGCAACTAACTTTTTCTCAATGTCTTCTACCGTATTTTGGAAGTGAGGCAATGGGAGACTGTGATAATGTAAAATTTGTTTGCTATATAGCTGGTCTTAGACCATGAACGAACTTCAGACACCACAAATAACGAAGCTTGAAAGAACCATGAAACAATATGTGGGCATCAAATGACTTATAACACGTAGCTACTGACAGAAACTTTATGATGTTCTGGAGGTGTCTGGAAAGCATTATAGAAGAAAAAAGAATATAGTTTAAAAAGTAAAGAAATATATAAAGAATTTACTTCTTCCTTCATCACAACAAATGTATACAATTTTAGTGGCTTATATTAAGTCACTCACTAGCTTCTCTCTGGAGCACTTGTGGGTGATCTCTAATCCTTTTCTTGTCCAGAGAAGAATTATAAAGAACTGATCTATTCACTCTTCTTTCCACCACAGTTATAATCTTCAGTCATTTCTTTCCCAAATGTTCTGGCACTTTTGATTACATTTGTTAGATCAGGCGCAGGAAAAGAAGACGCGACCAGCTCGGGTCCATTCAGTACCTTTTATTCAGTAGGAACAGACTGGCGCAGTGCTGCCGGAGCTCTCCTTATATTCGCTCCAGCAGTCGCACCGCCCCCTAGACAGCTATTTGAATTTCCCGCCGGTGGATTTGGCCAATCCCCAGCGGATGTCCTTATAGGGACATAACACTCCTCCCCCCCAGTTCTTAGTCTGCCCATCAAGTCCATCTAGCAGGGACGCAGGACGCCGAACAGTCCTAGTTGACCTGCGCAGTCCCAGTTGAGCTTCGCCGTCGTCCTGGGCATGCGGGGCTCCTGTGTCCCCCAGCTCCCTCCCTGGAACCGGACAGGATTCGGCCGTCGAGTGTGCGGGCTTTGCCCCAGCATCTCCGGCCAGGTCTTGGACCTCCGTCTGCTGGCGATGCTGGTCTTCCTCCTGGCCTGGGTGATAGAATTCCTGTCACTGACCATCGTCGCTGACCGGTGGGGAACTGCTGAATGCCAGTAATTTGGAACAGACTGGCGCTGCGCTGCTGGAGCTCTCCTTATATTCGCTCCAGCAGTTGCACTGCCCCCTAGACAGCTATTTGAATTTCCCACCGGTGGATTTGGCCAATCCCCGGTGGATGTCCTTATAGGGACATAACAACATTGAAAAGCAGAATGCAAAACACATCTTTTAATCTAGAGGCATCTGCAGGAAGAGAGTGGGAAGCAGGGATGAAATCCTCCCGGTTCGGACCGGATCGGGCAATCCGGTAGCGATTGTGGCAGGTGATTCAGAGAACTGGTAGCGATGGTGGAGCGAGGCTCTACCCACCTGCCAGGGTGTCATTACTTCCTGGTTTTAACGGGCGCATGCACTTCCAAACTGGTAAGGAAGGTAAGTAGATTTCACCCCTGGTGGGACGTATATAAAAAAAAAATCAAGATGGCACCCTTGATTGCATGAATGAAGCCTTGCCCCTTTTTAATGTCTGTCAACATGCATAAAAAGAATGGAGTTTTGATCCTGGGAGCATTGCCTTGACTTTTCTGACCCTCTGTGGATGCCCCTGCAATCTCAGCCACATTGGCTCCTGAAAAGTGAGCCAAAAATGGAGAGGAGTCCAATTATAATACTCAGAGGAAAGATCACAAGACTGTGAGGCCACGCACTACCTGGAAAGGGAGCGTTTCTGACCACAAAGGCAAACCAATGTGTCTCTATATAACCACAGAATCCCTTAATTGTTGCAATCATTCATCCAAAATTTTTACATCCAACTTTGCTGCCAGAACGGTTAACTGGTCAACCTGTTATTATAGTGAGGCAGACAAAACACACAAAAAAAGAGGGAAAATAGAACCAGATTTTTGGGTTTTTGTATACTTAAATTTTATTATTTTTGAAAGTTGTTGGTTAGTTAGTTAGTCGGTTGGTTAGTTAATTAGTTGCTAAAAGTTTTGTTTATAAACAAACTTAACCTGATTCTTGTATTTTCTATGCTTCGGAAGTTGCTGAGCCATAAATACAGTAAATGAAAACTGTCTAAAAAATAGGATACAACACATTAAGTAATTTTTAAAAAGCCTTTATCAACATTGGGGGCAACTATATCCCCTTTATGACCTGTGGACTTCAACTCCCAGAATGCTGGTTTAGGAATTCTGGGTGTTGAAGTCCACAGATCATAAAGGGACTATAGTTGCCGATCCCTGGTGTAGCATGGAAAGCTGTTGCTAGTTTGTAAATGAACTAGTTTATGTTGTGTAAAATGATCAAAAGGCAAGAGTGATTCACTCTCTTGATTGTCAGTCTTCTGTTTTCAGTAGACAGGAATATCCAGGCAACTCACTAGATAACTGATAACAATTTTTTTAAAAAAAATTGATTTATATGCCGCCCTTCTCCGGAGACTCAGGGCGGCTTACAATGTGCTAAGCAATAGCCTTCATCCTTTTGTATATTTATACAAAGTCAGCTTATTGCCGCCACAAACTGGGTCCTCAATTTACCTACCTTAGAAAGGATGGAAGGCTGAGTCAACCTTGAGCCTGGGGAGATTCGAACCTGCAGTAATTGCAGGCAGCTGGTCTTAATAACAGGGTGCTTTAGACCACTGTACTACCAAAGATCTTGGTTTGGTATGTATGTGTTGTCCCTGGATGACAATGCAAAATATTCTCTTGGCTGCTTCCTTCTAAATTAGTTTTTCAAACTTGTCAGCTTTAAGAAATGTGGACTTCAACTCCCAGAATTCCTCAGTCAATATGCTGGACTGGGGAATTCTGAGAATTGAAAGCCAAACTTCTTAAAGTTGATAAAGTTGTTCTAAAGCTTCTTCTTCTCACATTAATGAGTAATAAATGGTGCTTCTGAGTTGAGACTTGTAAGCAAGGCAGGACTGCACATGTATGACTCCAAGATGCTGATTGTAAGGACTTGCTTCAGGCCAGAGGTGAGCAACTAAGGCAACTTTATGACTAGTGAACTTCAACTCCCAGAATTCCTGAGTCAGCATGGAATTCTGGGAGCTGCTAGCCCTGCTCTAGGCCAAATATCATTGAGCCAAATATTTTATTGGAATCTGTCTCTCAGAATATTCATTATACTACGGTAATTCATGTGTTCCATATTTCTGCCAGAAGATGGCAGTACAGTCCTGCTTTCTGCACTTTGTAACTCTCTGAAGCCTTAATTGGATAATCCATACTCCCAAAATGAAAAGTTTTAGAAGTTTTTCAGGCACAAAAACATTCTGAATAGCATAGTAGGAATACGTACTATAATATACATTCTACCTGGAAATGTACGTCAAGTCCACTTGGGGGAAATATAAGCTGGTGTGCAGAATAGTAAATGTTTCATGACAATCGGTAATTTTTACACAAATCGACAAAATCTGGTTGATGCAAAACATAGGATGCTGGCATGTTTTTTTTTTTTTCCTTCTTTCTTTTTTTTAAAAAAAATAGCCTTAATGAAATCCTACGGTGTCTTGGATACCCTGGAACAAAAGATTGACACTTTTTGCAAATTCCTTTCCGCTCATTTGTTATTCTTATTTTACCACTAGATGGCAATCAATCAATAAATATAGAAAATTCAAACTCCGGCCGTCCGATGGCCTCCTAAATCTTTGCCTTCAGTTCCCATCATGACTCATCCCTGGCCTGCACAGATTAGGAATGATAAGAACTGAATGCACAGGGGAGCCCTTTTAGATTTACTACCTGCCTTTATTTTGTACAACTCAAGGCAATGGACTCTTTCTACATTAGAATTAGAATAGAATAGAACTGGAAGGGACCTTGGAGGTCTTCTAGTCCAGCCCCCTGCTCAAGCAGGAGACCCTATACCCGTGATGGCGAACCTATGGCACGCGTGCCACAGGTGGCACGTGGAGCCATATCGGTGGGCACACGAGTGTTGCCCTAGCTCAGTTCCGGCACACATGCGCACACCGGCCAGCTGATTTTCAGGCCTTCTGGGCCCACTGAAAGTTGGGAAACAGGCTGTTTCCGGCCTTTGGAGGGCCTCTGGGGGTGGGGGGGGGAAGGCCTGTTTTTCGGTCTCCCCAGGCTCCAGAGGCTTTTTAGAAGTCTGGGGAGGATGAAAACAGTCTTCCCACTCCGGAGGCTCTCCGGTGTCCGGAAACATCCCGTTTCCCGACTTCCGGTCCCACCGGAAGTCAGCAAACAGGCCATTTCCAACCTCTGGAAGGCCTCCGGAAGGGTGGGGAAGGCCGTTTTCACCCTCCCCAGGCTTCTAGAAAGCCTCTGGAGCCTGGGGAGACCGAAAAACAGGCCTACTGGGCCCACCGTGCCATCGCTTGCCAAAAGTATAGGGAGTGGGGAGGGTCGCATGAGGGGGGTACCCATTGAATTATGGGTGTGGGCACCCATGCATGCAACCTCCCCCCGCTTTTGGCACGCGATGGCAAAAAGATTTGCCATCATTGCCCTATACAATATCAAACAAGTGACTGTCCAGTCTCTTAAAATCTTCCAGTGTTGGAGTGCCCATCACAGTGCTTTCCAGCCCTCTCTAAGAGATTAACAGAGTCATCCTCTTGCCTCCAACAATCTGGGTCCTCATTTTACCCACCTTGGAAGGATGGAAGGCTGAGTCAACCTTGAGCCTGGTTGTTGTTGTCTGCCAGCAGCCTGCGGAGCTGGCAGCAGAGTCGGACAGTGAGGAGGCTGGGGAGGAACATGGGCCAGTCCTGGAGCCTGGGGAAGGCTCGGACGAGGGCTCTGCATCAGAGGCAGATTTGGGGCCATCTGGGAGTTATGTGCGGACTCCGGAGCCTCCAGAGTCGGACATCAGAGAGGCAGAGAAACAGGGGGAGCCTGTTCCTAGTGTGCGCACATGCAGAGCTGCCAGAAGGAAAGAACAATTAAAACAAAAGGGACGACTCAGTAGTAAGGCTTGGAGATGATTGGCCCCTCCCATAAGACATAAAGGAAGAGCAAAGGCACGTGGGCCTTTGCAGGAAGCAACATTGTGGATGGTGTCGGTTTGTACTTTGAAGTTCCGTTTTTCCGTGTGGCCTTATCAAGATAATTACCAATTAGGTCTTTGGCAGCGTGTCAAAGAAGATAAAGGTGGGTGTTTACCAGCCTTATCCGAAGGACTGTGGCAGACTTCTGTTGGACTATTTATAAACTCTTGATGATTCATCACGTGGTGTGAATGAAAAGAATTCACAGCCGTTAAAATAAAAAAAAGGGGGGGTGTTTGGGACTAATTGTGTCCTTTTTATTATATCAGGAAGCCTAGGTCAGAACACTGGTGAGAATTGAACTGCTGGCAACCAGCAGTCAGCAGAAATTAGCCTGCAGTACTGCATTCTAACCACTGCACCACCACGGCTCCTATTTCAAGTTATTCAATCATTTGTACGCTCCAGACTTTGATTGCGACTTGATAGCCATCAGTGCGGCAAAACTGTATGTCAATAGCTACTTCTGTGAGTTCTTGTAAGGTCAGTTCTGTGTCCTCAGTGACAGGATCTAGGGGCTTAGTCTTCTGCTGACCTCCTCATTTTTTCAAGCATCGGAGATATCCTCTCTGCCTCTTTTCTTTGCAATATGCGTCCTAAATATCGTCCATGTTTTAAGCTTCATTGCTGATCTTGCTAGCAACCATCCTTATTTTTCCTAACTTGGGCCACAGCTGATTGGCTCAAAGCTTTTTTTTTTAATCAGAAAGCTATTTTCAAATTATAAGCCTTTTGTAAGTACGCACAGCCTGGCGTTCTGTCTGAAAATACCAATATATCCCCATTTATTTATTTATTTTTGAGTTTCAAAAAATTTTATTGTTTAGAAATTATAGTACAATTATATCATTCCGGTTTCATGGTGTTGATATACTTATACAGATATACCTTCATAATATTTACATTATTATTTACATAATATTAATTCATTATCTTGGTTTAGAGATACTGCCTGTAGGATTTCTTACTTTTGTAATCCTTAACATTTAATATTACATCTTATTTGCATAAAATTGCATCTTTACTCCCTTATATTCCCTACTACCGGTAGTATGGCTCATATCCAAATACTCATTTAATTAATTATCCATTTAAACTTTTAGCTCTCTCGAGCATCACTTCACTTCCCTTTTCTTTTCTTCAACCACTCATACCACATATCCCAAACACTATAGTAATCAGTTTCCTCTCTATCATTAATTTCCTAACGTCAGTTTGTTCATTTCGGCACATTCCAGTATTTTCCTTATTACGTGCTCTTCGGATGGTAGTTTTTTTCTCCTTCCAATGTTGTGCAAAAGAGATTCTTGCTGCTGTTGTTATATGTGTAATGAGGTATTTCTTCTTTCTTGCATATTCTGTCTTCAAGATTCCCAGGAGAAATATTTTTGGTTCTAATTCAATGGCAATATATCCCCATTTTATCTGTTCGATTAGCCGACGAGAAAGGGCCTTCAACCCACTTTAGATTGAAAACAATTTAATAATTTAAACAATTCAGCCAAAAGACGAACAGAGGTAGGTGCAAGCATTCAGTACCAGTAGTGGGTTGCAAAACCCGTCGCTACCAGTCCGCTCACACGCACACGTCCAGTGCAGGTGGATAGAGCCACCCATCGCCGCCGCTACCAGTTCGTCGATCCAGGTAGAACCAGTAGCAACCCACCACTGATCAGAACCTACAGTACAATAACACCAGGGATGGTATTCACTTACCTTTGCACACACAGTTGTGAGGGCCTTCCACGCATGCGCAGAGCGTCAAAAAAGGACGTGGTGACGTACGGGTGGGTGGGCGGAGCTTCCCACAGCCGCTGAGACAGGTTTGCCTGAACCGGCTGAATACCACTACTGAATAACATGGTTAAAAATCATCCTCAAATATAAGTTCTAGCAAGAGCATTAATTAAGCTTATAAGGTGTGCAGAAAAACAACCAATCACAAAGCTTATGCCCGCGTCAGATTGTTTTACCTTATTAGCATTGTCTCCTCCAGCCTACTGCAACGTGGTGCTCTCTGGACAATTACATTAGATTCTTATCCCCAGGGAACAAGGAGGTTTTGTTCAATGTATCTGGGGGGGGGCGCACTGGACTTAGGAACACAGTTCTCTAACTGGCGGAGCTTTCCAAGGAACTGGTAATTTTCCCAGTTCCGATGAGTTAGGCAATTTACTGTACTTTTCAGAGTATAAGAGGTGCGTTTTCTCCTGCTAAAAGAGGGTGGAAATGTTGGTGTGTTTTATACACCGAATACAGCCATTTTTTGCATCCCAAAACCCTACCCTGCACGGCCTGTTTTTCGCAAAAACGGGATGCGCAGAGGGTTTTGGAGGCCTGCAAAGTGCTCCTGGAGGCTGGGGTGACACGTGGGGGGGTTGGGAGGCCAAAACTGGGCTAATTGGCCACTCCCTTAGCCTATTTAAAGAAGGACGGTGACTGAGGCAATTTGCAGGGAACAACTTAGTTCACATACCTTCGTGTCTTGTCTTGCTTATCTTATCAGCTTCCTGCAAATTGCTTCTGGGCTTTCTGCCAATCCTAGTAAGATTACGATTATTTATTCTTTGGAGTCTTGTAGGCTGTTAAGAAAGTTAATTAACTGCCTTTGTTTGAAAAAGACTGATTTAATATAGTAAACTAAGGTTTGTACAGACTTTGTGTGTGCTGCGTTCTTTGGGGTCCGTAGCTGGGGCAGAACAGCACCATCCCAGTCTATCCTCAGCGATTTTTAGTTGCCGTTGTTAAGACTTGAACCTGAAACTATTGGCATTCAAACCTTGTGCTCTTACATGAGGCCGGGGACAGGCAAGTCAGAACCTGTGTGCACCTTCCCACACCTTTTTTCTACTGTTTCTCCTTCAGGGATGACTTCAATGCCATCGATAAGAAGCCTTCTGGACACGGTCCACTGGGAAAGAAAGGAGAAAGGGTGTTTCTTGTGTTCTGGGTAGGATCAATCTAGTAGACCGTTCTGGTTCCACCTCCTTGGATGATGTTTTCTTGGCCTTTGGACAATATGACGTCGGACACAGGGGTGGGTTCTAAATTTTTTTACTACCGGTTCTGTGGGCGTGGCTTATTTTGTGGGTGTGGCTTGGAGGTCATGTGACTAGGTGGGCGTGGCTAGCTGGTCAGAGTCATTTCTGGAAGGTCCTCGCACTTACGACCAGTCCTCGCACTTACGACCCGACTCATTTGTTTGCTTTTAACACTGATCAGCTGTAGGGCGGCCCTTTGAAGCCCCACGGCAAGAGTTTAAACAGTTTTTTTCCCTCTAGTCATCAGCTGGGACTCAGGAGGCAGCAATAGATTGGGGGTGGGACCAAATAAAAGGTAAGAATAACGTGGGGGGGTGGGGGGGAGGGCGGGGGGGGAGAACCGCTTCGGTGATGTCATATCGTCACCGCTACCGGCTCGGCCGAACCGGACCGAACCGAACCGGGAGGAACCCACCACTGGTCGGGTGGTGGATTCTGAACCCCCAGTTCAGAAGAGTGCTTTTATTTATGACAGTTCTTGAATGGAAGACTCTAAGACAGGGGTGTCAAACTTGATTTCATTGAGGGCCACATTAGGGTTGTGTTTGACCTTGGGCGGGGCCAGAGGGGCATGGCCAGCTCAACATCACTTGCGTCTGGGGGCACCTGTGGTGGCCCAAGCGCTCTGCCAGCAAAAACAGGCTCCCGAGCTGTTTTCACCTGTGATAGCCTCCTGCAACCCTCGGCCAGTGAAAACAGAGCTTGGAAGGGCCGCCAGTGGCTCTCGTGAGCTCCATTTTTGCTGGCAGAGGCACCGTGGGCCACTTCTCTGTTTCCAGTGTGACCCCGTGGGCCAGATTTAAGCTCCCTGTGGGCTGGATCTGGCCCTCAGGCCTTGAGTTTGACACCTCTGCTCCAGTGGTGAAATCCATTTTTTTTTTACTACTGGTTCTGTGGGTGTGGCTTGGTGGGCATGGTACTGCAAAATCTCCATTCCCACCCCACTCCAGGGGGAAGGATACTGCAAAATCTCCATTCCCACCCCACTCCAGGGGGAAGGATACTGCAAAATCTCCATTCCCACCCCACTCCAGGGGGAAGGATACTGCAAAATCCCCATTCCCTCCCCACTCCTGGGGGGAAGGATACTGCAAAATCTCCATTCCCACCCCACTCCAGGGGGAAGGATACTGCAAAATCCCCATTCCCTCCCCACTCCTGGGGGAAGGATACTGCAAAATCTCCATTCCCACCCCCCTCCAGAGGGAAGGATACTGCAAAATCCCCATTCCCTCCCCTCTCCTGGGGGAAGGATACTGCAAAATCTCCATTCCCTCCCCACTCCTGGGGGAAGGATACTGCAAAATCCCCATTCCCACCCCACTCCAGGGGGAAGGATATTGCAAAATCCCCATTCCCTCCCCACTCCTGGGGGAAGGATACTGCAAAATCTCCATTCCCTCCCACTCCTGGGGGAAGGATACTGCAAAATCCCCATTCCCTCCCCACTCCTGGGGGAAGGATACTGCAAAATCCCCATTCCCTCCCCACTCCTGGGGGAAGGATACTGCAAAATCTCCATTCCCACCCCACTCCAGGGGGAAGGATGCTGCAAAACCCCCATTCCCTCCCCACTCCTGGGGGAAGGATATTGCAAAATCTCCATTCCCATCCTACTCTGGGGCTAGCCAGAGAGGTGGTATTTGTCATTTCTCTGAACTGCTCAAAATTTCCGCTACCAGTTCTCTAGAACCTGTCAGAACCTGCTGGATTTCACCCCTGCCCTGCTTTAAGAAATATCTTATGGGCTATCGGCTAAACTGAAAGTAAAATAAAATAATCCCATAAGAAAGCAGTGGCATTAAGCGTTGGTCTGATGGTCAACAAGATTGTATGAATCAGTCTATGACCGTGATGGCGAACCTATGGCACGCGTGCCACAGGTAGCATGCGGAGCCATATTAGTGGGCACACCAGCTCAGCTCTGGGGCGCATGCGCGCGCCAGCCAGCTGATTTTTGGGCCTTCTGGGCCCACCAGAAGTAGGGAAACAGGCTGTTTCCTGCCTCTGGAGGGCCTGGGGGTGGGGGGTGGGGAAGGCCCGTTTTTCTTTCTTACCTGGCTCCAGATCCTCTCTGTGTATCTGGGAACGGCGAAAACAGCCTTTCCCACTCCCTTGGAGGCCCTACGGAGGCTGAAAGGGCCCATTTCCCCACTCCTGGTGGGACAGAAAGTGACGTTTTTTCCTGCCCCCAGCCTCCAGAGGCTCCTAGAGAGGCTCCTACAGACTCCTAGAGAGGTTCTGGAGGCTAGGGACAGCAAAAAATGTCACTTCCTGTCCCACTGGGAGTTGGGAAATGGGCCCTTTCAGCCTCCGTAGGGCCTCCAAGGGAGTGGGAAAGGCTGTTTTCGCCATTCCCAGATACACAGAGAGGATCTGGAACCTGGTAAGAAAGAAAAACGGGCCTACCAGGCCATCATGTGCCAGAAGCGGGGGGGAGGGGGGAGGGGATTGCGCACACATGTGCGTGGGCACGTGCGCGGGCAACCCTCCCCCGCCCACCCCTCTCCTGGCACGCGATGGCAAAAAGGTTAGCCATCACTGGTCTATGACATCCACAGGAACTGAGCCCAACTCAAAGAAGACTTCCCGCTAAAGAGACAGTTTGTTAAGGTTAAGGTGCTGGCCAGGAAACCAGGAGACTGTAAATTCTAGTCCTGCCTTAGATATGAACAGACCTAGGATGACACTGGGTCAGTCACTCTCTCTCATCCCAACTCAATTCACAGAGTTGCTGTTGTGGGCATAATAGGCGGGTGAAGGAATATTAGGTAGTTATTTATAAAAAATAATAAAGATGGGATATAAATACTTAAGGTTAAGAGCCCTGGTAGCGCAGCAGACTAAAAGCATGTTATTAACATCAAGCTGCCTGCAATTACTGCAAGTTCAAATCTCACCAGGCTCAAGGTTGACTCAGCCTTCCATCCTTTCTAAGGTAGGTGAAATGAGGACCCGGATTGTGGGGGCAATAAGCTGACTTTATATAAATATACAAAAGTATGAAGGATATTGCTTAATGCATGTAAGCCGCCCTGAGTCTCCGGAGAAAGGCGGCATAAAAAAAAAAAACCCCTAAAAACATGAAAAAAATATTTGGTGGGGGAAATATTCAGCTTCAGGCCTATTTATGACTTTCAATGGAATTATTACACAACGTGTGAATCAAAAAGCTCCCGACACTGCAAATATCTCAGTCATTAATGACTTTGTATAAAATATACAAAAGTATGAAGAATATTGCTTAACGCATTGTAAGCCACCCTGAGTCTCCGGAGAAGGGCGGCATATAAATCAATTTTTTTAAAAAAAAACTTAAAATGAAAATAAATTAAAAGAAGTCAACTGGAAATTTGTCGCTTTCCTGGTTTTGCAAAAAGGTGATTCTTAGCCTCCACGCTTGGGTTACACGCAATATCTGAATCTCGACCTTCTGAATATATCTTGCCAGCCAGAAAATTCTGGTCATGTGAGCCCTCCTAATCCTTAAATCCACTTCGTTTCTGATAAGGAGAGTGAATCAAGGAAGATAGGAACCACCTTTTATTCTAAAGTCCAGATTAAAATGCGTTAAAGTGTGGGGTGGGGGGGCATGAAGGAGTGTGTGTGTGTGGGGGGGTGTTTGCCTTATTTTAAAGAGAGCAGTCGGGTTCGGTGTGGATCGGTCCCAGCCAAAAAGGCAGTAGGCAACTTTGAAGAACCAGGATGAGACACTGCCGTGAAAACTTGCCTGTTTAATTAGGAACTGGGTGTATCAGTCGTCTAGGATGACTAATGCTGAATGCATGTAAGGTGCCCTTCAGCTACATATTCCTGAAACAGCTGACCAAACCTTGCAGCTGTATCTTTAAAGGTGCAGTGTATACTTTCAAAAAAAAAAAAAATGTTTGTTTTACATTAAAGCTGCAACAAATTTCTCTTTGCTGGAACAATGTTGCAGTTGGACATAGCTGGCATTCCAAACCATAAAACAAAACAATAATAATAATAATAATAATAATAATAATAATAATAATAATAATAATAATAATAATAATAATAATAATAATTATTATTATTATTATTATTATTATTATTATTATTATTATTATTATTATTTTATTTCTATACCGCCCTTCTCCCGAAGGAGTCAGGGCGGTGTACAGCCTATTTAAAAACACAAGACAAACATCAATTTAAAATTTAAAATTATTAAATAAATTTAATAGATATCCAACTTGGATATCTTGGTAGCCTTGGTAGTACAGTGGTTTAATGCACCCTGTAATTAACACAGCTGCCTGCAATTTCTGCAGGTTCGAATCTCGCCAGGCTCAAGGTTGACTCAGCCTTCCATCCTTTCTAAGGTAGGTGAAATGAGGATCCAGATTGTGGGGGCAATAAGCTGACTTTGTATAAATATACAAAAGTATGAAGGCTATTGCTTAACGCATTGTAAGCCGCCCTGAGTCTCCGGAGAAGGGCGGCATATAAATCAAATTTAAAAAAAAAAACTCATTTTTTTTTAGGCTACGGTGGCATGTAAATGCAGCCTCTGTGTCATGTCTGGCTTTATGTACCATGCACCTCGGAAAATGTGGCAGAGTAATCCATGGTGCATTTAAAGCGTGCCTTGCACACGTTGCCCATGGTAAGCCGGTCTCCTTAGCCACCAGGTGAGATCTAAAATGAAACCAGTGTCTCTTTATGGACCTGTTCCTTTCAAGCAAAGAACAACGCAAGTTTGAAACAAGTTTAGGACTTTCCCCTATTTTAGACTAGGGGTCGGCAACCTGCGGCTCTGGAGCCGCATGTGGCTCTTTCACCCCTCTGCTGTGGCTCCCTGTCACTCAAAATATGTGTCACAACCGCCAATGTGCGACACCTGTCTGCACGCGATTTATTGAGCTTTTCAACCCCCGGTAGGCCAACCATGGATAAATCCAAGAAAAGAAAAGTTTCAGAAGAAAATAACACTCCCACCCCACTTCAGGGGAATGATATTGCAAAATCCCCATTCCCACCCCACTCCTGGGGGAAGGATACCCCCAAATCCCCATTCCCACCCCACTCCTGGGGGAAGGATATTACAAAATCTCCATTCCCACCCCAATCTGGGGCCAGTCAGAGGCGGTATTTGCCGGTTCTCCGAACTACTCAAAATTTCCACTTACCGGTTCTCTAGAACCTGTCAGAACCTGCTGGATTTCACCCGAGTCAGGGGTGATTTTATTACATTATTTGATTTTTTTAAAATGAGTTTTAGTTTTTTTAAATGTGGTTTGTTTGTTTTTTTAATATTCTGTAAGCTGCCTTGAGTTGCCATGGGCAAATAGGCGGCAATATAAATCTAATAAAATAAATAAAATAAAATAAATGAACTGTTGTAAGTCGAGGACTACCAATGGTATCGTTGGGGGGGGGGAGAGGAAGGACCAGCAGACATGGTGACCACCATGTAAGAGCCTGGTGGCGCAGCAGACTAATAGCCTGTTATTAACATTCAGCTGCCTGCAATTACTGCAAGTTCGAATCTCCCCAGGCTCAAGGTCGACTCAGCCTTCCATCCTTTCTAAGGTGGGTAAATTGAGGACCCAGTTTGTGGGGGCAATAAACTGACTTTGTATAAATATAGAAAAGGATGAAGGCTATTGCTTAACGCATTGTAAGCCTCCCTGAGTCTCCGGAGAAGGGCGGCATATAAATCAAATAAATAAATAAATAAATAAATAAATAAATAAATAAATAAATAAATAAATAAATAAATAAATAAATAAAAATAAAATAATAAAATAATAAATAAAATAAAATAAAATAAAAATAAAATAAAATAATAAAATAATATTAATAAAATAAAATAATAAAATAAATAAAATAATAAAATAAAATAAATAAAATAATAAAATAAAATAATAAAATAAAAATAAAAATAAAATAATAAAATAAAATAAAATAAATAAATAAAATGAATGAATGAATGAATGAATGAAT